>NC_092708.1:247101393-247401393 GCF_047496885.1 Scyliorhinus torazame
CCCCCATTTGTTCCATAAATCCCTTAAGCACCTTGGCCGCTGCCGGCCCTTCTCCCGGTCTTGGATCTGGACCGGTCTAGCCCCTGGATCCAGCACTGTGTTAAAGTCCCCCCCCCCCCCGATCACCAAGTTTCCCACCTCCAGGTCCGGGATACGTCCCAGCATTCGCTTCATGAATCCCGCGTCATCCCAATTCGGGTCATATACATTCACCAGCACAACCGCCTCGCCCTGCAGTCTGCCACTCGCCATCACATATCTGCCCCACTGTCCACCACTATGTTCTTAGCCTCAAATGATACACGTTTTCCCACCAATATTGCCACCCCTCTGTTTTTCGCGTCCAACCCGGAGTGGAATACCTGTCCCACCCATCCTTTTCTTAGTCTAACCTGATCCGCCAACTTCAGGTGCGTCTCCTGGAGCATGACTACGTCCGCCTTCAGTCTCTCTAAGTGCGCAAATCGGCCCATTTAAACCTCTCACATTCCACGTGATCAGCCGGATTGGGGGGGCCATTCATCCCCCCCCCCCCCTCGTCGACTAGCCATCCCCTTTTTTAGGCCATCTCCTCACCCAGGTCCCACGCACCCATCTGTCCCCCAGGCAGCGCCCTCCCGCCCTGACCACCTCATCTCTTACCAGCTCCCCCTTGCACTCAGCAGCAGCAACAACCCAGTTAATCCATCACCATCTCCCCCCCCCCCCCCCCCCCCCCCCGCTAGCTTGATTACTCCCCCCCATATTGCTTCCGGAAGTCAGCTAACTCTGGCTGACCTCTGCTTCCCCCGTTCACTCTTTGACCTCCCTGCGTGTGAGGCACCCTTCCTTCCTGCGCCCATTTCTCGCTAGAATTTCCATAGCGCGGGAAAATACCCGCGCTTTCCTCTCGGCCCCGCCCCCCTATGGCGCAGTTCCCTCATTCCCCTTCCCTGTCCCTTTTTCCCACCGGCGCCCACATTTCTTCGTGTGTCCCCCATCGGTTGGGGGGGGGGGGGGGGGGGGGGGGGGGGAAAGACAAAACTTCCCTGTCCAACATTGCTATACAATAGCCCTCCCCTTTCCCCACTTTACATTTCTGTACCACCACCTCGCTGCTTCTCTCCAAACATCAAACTCCCAAATCTAGTCCAGTTTCTCTTCTTGGATGAATGTCTATGCCTCCTCCGCCGTTTCGAAGTAGTGGTGCTTGCCCTGATGCGTGACCCACAGTCGCGCCGGCTGCAGCATCCCAAATTTAATTTTCTTCCTATGGAGCACCGCCTTGGCCCGGTTGAAACTCGCCCTCCTTCTCGCCACCTCCGCACTCCAGTCTTGATACACACGTATCACCGCATTCTCCCATTTGCTACTCCGTGCCTTCTTGGCTCAGCTCAGGACCATCGCTCTGTCCCTGTAGCGATGGAACTTCACCACTATTGCTCTTGGTGTTTCCCCTGCCTTTGGTCTTCTCACGAGGACCCGGTACGCTCCCCTCCACTTCCAGGGGGCCCGTTGGGGCCTCAGCTCCCATTAGTGTATGGAGCATCGTGCTCACATACGCCCCAGCATCAGCTCCCTCCGTTCCTTCGGGGAGACCTAGAATCAGTAGGTTTTTCCTCCTCGATGTGTTCTTCAGGGCTTCCAGCCTTTCTATGCACCTCTTATGTAGTGCCTCGTGTGTCTCCGTTTTTACCACCAGGCCCTGTATCTCATCTTCATTCTCGGCTGCCTATGCCTTCACTCCACGGAGCTCCATCGTCTGGACCTTTTTGTTTCCTTCAGTCCCTCGATTGCCAGTAACATCGGCGCCAGCACCTCTTTCTTGAGCTCCTCCACACATCGTCGGAGAAACTCCTGCTGGTCCGGGCCCCATACCATCTGGGCTCCATCGGCCGCCATCTTGCTTCTCCCTTCTCTTCTCTGCCGCTGCTCCAAAGGATCCTCCGCAATCTGGCCACTACCGCCGCTCCTTTCCATCCACACCCGGGGCGGACTCCTTCCTTCGTCACCTCACACTGGGTTGGGGTCGAAAAAAAATTCCGTTGGGGCTCCCGATAAGAGCCCAAAAGTCCGTTGGAACGGGAGGTGCCGAAACATGCGGCTTAGCAGTGCATCGCCGCAACCGGAACGCTTCCAGCTTAGTTAACAGTATCATATGTGGGACTTTATCAAATGCCTCTAGAAGTCCATATGACAGCCAGAGACATTCCCCTGTCCACTACCTTAATTACCTCTTCAAAAAATTCAATAAGATTAGTCAGGCATGACCTTCCCTCCACCAATTTATGCTGACTCTATATGATCGACCAAAATTGAGATGTTCAGTTACCCAATCCTTGATTATAGACTCCAAGAATTTTCCCACACCCCGATATCAGGCTAACCGGTCAGTATTTCCTTGGTTGTCCTCCTACTTCCTTTAACACCCATTGAAGGAAACTGTCAGGTCCTGGGGATTTGTCACTTTGAGTTTCATTGATTTCCTAGTTAGTGATGCTATATTTACATTAACTGTATTAAGTCCCTGTCCTCTATCAACTATGAACTTGCCAGAAGTCCTCAAAAATTATCCTCCTTTTCTTTTTTTAAAAAAAATATTTTATTGAAAATTTTTGGCCAACCATCACAGTACATTGTGTATCCTTTACACAGTAATATAACAATATAAATAACAATGGCCAGTTTTATAAACAAGAAATAAATATATAAACAAAAACAAAACTAAATGGCAACTGCCTTGTCCCAGATAAATATTCTCCAAAAATATGTTTTAACAGTCCAATATACAATTATCTATAACAACCTATACATATTATACTTATATATTAACATCCCTGAGAATCCCTCTGGTTTCCCCCCCCCCCCCCCCCAACCCACCCCCCTGGGCTGCTGCTGCTGTCTTCGTCTTTTCTATTCCCTCTATCTTTCTGTGAGGTATTCGACGAACGGTTGCCACCGCCTGGTGAACCCTTGAGCCGATCCCCTTAGGACGAACTTAATCCGTTCCAGCTTTATAAACCCTGCCATGTCATTTATCCAGGTCTCCACACCCGGGGGCTTGGCTTCCTTCCACATCAACAGTATCCTGCGCCGGGCTATTAGGGACGCAAAGACCAAAACGTCAGCCTCTCTCGCCTCCTGCACTCCCGGCTCTTCTGCAACCCCAAATATAGCCAACCCCCAGTTTGGTTCGACCTGGACCCCCACTACCTTCGAAAGCACCTTTGTCACCCCCACCCAAAACCCCTGTAGTGCCAGACATGACCAGAACATGTGGGTGTGATTCGCAGGGCTTTTCGAGCATCTCGAACACCTATCCTCTACTCCAAAAAATTTGCTAAGCCGTGTTCCAGTCATATGCGCCCTGTGTAACACCTTAAATTGTATCAGGCTTAGCCTGGAACACGAGGACGATGAGTTTACCCTACTTAGGGCATCCGCCCAGAGCCCCTCCTCAATCTCCTCCCCCAGCTCTTCTTCCCATTTCCCTTTCAGCTCGTCTACCATAATCTCCCCCTCGTCTCTCATCTCCCTATATATGTCTGACACCTTACCGTCCCCCACCCATGTCTTTGAGATCACTCTGTCCTGCACCTCCTGCGTCGGGAGCTGCGGGAATTCCCTCACCTGTTGCCTCGTAAAAGCCCTCAGTTGCATATACCGGAATGCATTCCCTTGGGGCAACCCATATTTTTCGGTCAGCGCTCCCAGACTTGCAAACGTCCCATCTACAAACATATCTCTCAATTGTGTTACTCCTGCTCTTTGCCATGTTCCAAATCCCCCATCCATTCTCCCCGGAGCAAACCTATGATTATTTCTTATCGGGGACCACACCGAGGCTCCCGTCTTTCCCCTATGCCGTCTCCATTGCCCCCAAATTTTCAGAGTAGCCACCACCACCGGGCTTGTGGTGTATTTCTTCGGTGAGAACGGCAACGGCGCCGTCTCCATGGCTTGTAGGCAAGTCCCCCTACTGGACGCCTTCTCCAATCTCTTCCACGCCGCTCCCTCCTCTTCTCCCATCCACTTACATACCATTGAGATGTTGGCGGCCCAGTAGTACTCACTCAGGCTCGGTAGCGCCAGCCCCCCCCCCTATCCCTACTACGCTGCAAAAATCCCTTCCTCACTCTCGGGGTCTTCCCGGCCCACACAAAACTCATGATACTCTTCTCAATCCTTTTGAGAAAAGCCTTCGTGATCACCACTGAAACGCAAAGAGGAATCTCGGGAGGACCACCATTTTAACCGCTTGTACCCTCCCTGCCAGTGACAGGGATACCATGTCCCATCTCTTGAAGTCCTCCTCCATCTGTTCCACCAACCGCGTTAAGTTTAACCTACGCAAGGTACCCCAATTCTTGACAATCTGGATCCCCAAGTAGTGAAAGTCCCTTGTTACCTTCCTCAGCGGTAAGTCCTCTATTTCTCTGCTCTGCTCCCCTGGATGCACCACAAACAGCTCACTTTTCCCCATGTTCAGCTTATATCCTGAAAATTCTCCAAACTCCCCAAGTATCCGCATTATCTCTGGCATCCCCTCCGCCGGGTCCGCCACATACACCAATAAATCGTCCGCGTAAAGAGATACCCGGTGTTCCTCTCCTCCCCTGAGTACTCCCCTCCACTTCCTGGAACCCCTCAATGCTATTGCCAGGGGCTCAATCGCCAGTGCAAACAATAATGGGGACAGAGGACATCCCTGCCTCGTCCCTCTATGGAGCCGAAAATACGCAGACCCCCGTCCATTCGTGACCACGCTCGCCATCGGGGCCCTATACAGCAGCTGTACCCATCTAATATACTCATCTCCAAAGCCAAATCTCCTCAACACCTCCCACAAATAATCCCACTCACTCTATCAAATGCTTTCTCGGCATCCATCGCCACCACTATCTCCGCTTCCCCCTCTGGTGGGGGCATCATCATTACCCCTAGCAGCCTCCGTATATTCGTATTCAGCTGTCTCCCCTTCACAAACCCAGTTTGGTCCTCATGGACTACCCCCGGGACACAATCCTCTATCCTCATTGCCATTACCTTGGCCAGAATCTTAGCGTCTACATTTAGGAGGGAAATAGGTCTATAGGACCCGCATTGCAGCGGGTCTTTTTCCTTCTTTAGGAGAAGCGATATCGTTGCCTCCGACATAGTCGGGGGCAGCTGTCCCCTTTCTTTCGCCTCATTAAAGGTTCTCATCAGTATCGGGACAAACATATTTCCTATAAAATTCGACTGGAAATCCATCCGGTCCCGGAGCCTTTCCCGCCTGCATACTCGTCATTCCTTTCACTACTTCCTCTATCTCGATCTGTGCTCCCAGTCCCACCCTCTCCTGCTCCTCCACCTTAGGAAATTCCAGCCGGTCCAGGAAGCACATCATTCTCTCCTTCCCATCCGGGGGCCGAGCTTTGTATAATCTTTTATAGAATGCCTTGAACACTCCATTCACTCTCTCCGCTCCCCGCTCTATCTCTCCTTCCTCATCCCTCACTCCCCCTATTTCCCTCGCTGCTCCCCTTTTCCTCAATTGATGGGCCAGCAACCTGCTCGCCTTCTCCCCATACTCATACTGTACACCCTGTGCCTTCCTCCACTGTGCTTCTGCAGTACCCGTTGTCAGCAAGCCAAATTCTACATGTAACCTTTGCCTTTCCCTGTACAGTCCCTCCTCCGGTGCCTCCGCATATTGCCTGTCCACACTCAGAAGTTCTTGCAGCAACCGCTCCCGTTCCCTACGCTCCTGCTTTCCTTTATGTGCCCTTATTGATATCAGCTCCCCTCTAACCACTGCCTTCAGCGTCTCCCAGACCACTCCCACCTGGACCTCCCCGTTATCATTGAGTTCCAAGTATTTTTCAATGCACCCCCTCACCCTTAGACACACCCCTTCATCTGCCATTAGTCCCATGTCCATTCTCCAGGGTGGACGCCCTTCTGTTTCCTCCCCTATCTCCAAGTCTACCCAATGTGGAGTGTGATCCGAAATGGCTATAGCCGTATACTCCGTCCCCCTCACCTTCGGGATCAACGCCCTTCCCAAAACAAAAAAGTCTATTCGCGAATAAACTTTGTGGACATAGGAGAAAAACGAAAACTCCTCACTCCTAGGTCTGCTAAATCTCCACGGGTCTCCTCCTCCCATCTGCTCCATAAAATCTTTAAGCACCGTGGCTGCAGCCGGCCTCCTTCCAGTCCTGGATCTCGACCTGTCCAGCCCTGGCTCCAGCACCGTATTAAAGTCTCCCCCCATTACCAACTTTCCCACCTCTAGGTCCGGGATGCGTCCTAGCATGCGCCTCATAAAATTGGCATCAGCCCAGTTCGGGGCATATACGTTTACCAAGACCACCGCCTCCCCCTGTAATTTGCCACTCACCATCACGTATCTGCCCCCGCTATCCACCACTATGGTCTTTGCCTCAAACATAACCCGCTTCCCCACTAGTATAGCCACCCCCCTGTTTTTCGCATCTAGCCCCGAATGAAACACCTGCCCCACCCATCCTTTGCGCAGTCTAACCTCGTCTATAAGTTTCAAGTGCGTCTCTTGTAACATAACCACGTCTGCCTTAAGTTTCTTAAGGTGTGCGAGTACTCGTGCCCTTTTTAATCGGCCCGTTCAGCCCTCTCACATTCCACGTGATCAACCGGGTTGGGGGGCTTTTTACCCCCCCCCCCCTTGTCGATTAGCCATCCCCTTTTTTCCAATGTGAAACCTCACCCGGTTCCCACGCAGCTGTGTCCCCCCCCAGGCGGTGCCCCCCCACCCACCCACCCCACCCCATTCCGGCTCCCCCCAGCAGCAGCAACCCAGTAACTCCCCCCTCCCACCCCCCCCCCCCCCCCCCCAGATCCCCCACTAGCGTAGTTACACCCCCCATGTTGCTCCCAGAAGTCAGCAAACTCTGGCCGACCTCGGCTTCCCCCAGTGACCTCGGCTCGCACCGTGCGACGCCCCCTCCTTCCTGCTTCCCTATTCCCGCCATGATTATCATAGCGCGGGAACAAAGCCCGCGCTTCCCTTTTGGACCCGCCCCCCCATGGCCAACGCCCCATCTCCTCCACCTCCCTTCACCACCACCTGTGGAAGAGAGAAAAGTTACCGCATCGCAGGATTAATAACATAAAACTCATCTTTCCCCCCCTCTTCGCCCCACCACTTTGTCTCAAACATTCTTTTTTAATAACCCACTTATTCCAGTTTTTCTTCCACAATAAAAGTCCACACCTCATCCGCCGTCTCAAAGTAGTGGTGCCTCCCTTGATATGTGACCCACAGTCTTGCCGGTTGCAGCATTCCAAATTTTTTCTTTTTGTGAAGCACCGCCTTGGCCCGATTAAAGCTCGCCCTCCGCACTCCAGTCTTGGTATGCGCGGATCACCGCGTTCTCCCACCTACTGCTCCGAGTTTTCTTTGCCCATCTAAGGACCATCTCTTTGTCCTTAAAACGGAGGAATCTCACTACTATGGCTCTAGGAATTTCTCCTGCTCTCCGTCCTCGCGCCATCACTCGGTATGCTCCCTCCACCTCCAGCGGACCCGCCGGGGCCTCCGCTCCCATTAACGAGTGCAGCATCGTGCTCATATATGCCCCGACGTCTGCTCCTTCAGGAAGACCAAGAATCCTTAAATTATTCCTCCTCGCGTTATTCTCCAGCACCTCCAGTCTTTCCACACATCGTTTATGGTGTGCCTCGTGCATCTCCGTCTTCACCACCAGGCCCTGTATATCGTCCTCGTTCTCGGCAGCCTTTGCCTTCACGACCCGAAGCTCCCGCTCCTGGGTCTTTTGCTCTTCCTTTAGCCCTTCGATCGCCTGTAATATCGGGGCCAACAGCTCCTTCTTCATTTCCTTTTTAAGTTCTTCCACGCAACATTTCAAAAACTCTTTTTGTTCAGGGCCCCATGTTAAACTGCCACATTCCGTCGCCATCTTGGTTCTTGCTTGCCTTCCTTGCCGCTGCTCCAAAGGATCCACTGCAATCTGGCCACTTCCCTCTCCTTTTTCCATCCGTTTCCAGGGGGGATTCCCTTCTGGTTTACCGCACAGTGCTTCTAGCCGTTAAAATTGCCGTTGGGGCTCTTATTAAGAGCCCAAAAGTCCGTTCCACCGGGAGCTGCCGAAACATGCGACTTAGCTGGTCATCGCCGCACCCGGAAGTCCCAATTATCCTCCTTTTCAACTGTGAATACGGAGGCATTGCATTTGTTCAACATGTCTGCCATTTCCCCATTATCACGGGCCATATCGTTTTTAGTGGGTCTACATTGCTCCCACTTTCCCTTTATATAAACTATAACATTTATTCTTTTGATTTTGCTGTCCCTTGCATGCTCCCTTCCATAATGCCTTCTAGTATCTCATAAGCTGCTGTGACCGACTCTTTCCCATTCATCCAGATCTTGCCATGTTTGCATTTTTGTACGCCCTTTATTTTAGTTTTATGTTCCGAACCTTTTTAGTTGACCATGGCTGTTTTTTTGTGAAGTGGAGCCTTTTCCTCTCAGCGTTATAACTTGCTCTGTATCTCTAATATCATTAGCCAGTGTTTTCAGTTAATAGGAGTAGAAAACCTCTACCCCTCCTCCATCACTATTGTACTTGCTTAAAACTCGAGTAATGTAGGGTCATTAGCTTTTTCTCTCTACAGGTGCTGCCTGATCTGCTGAATATGAGTATTATTTGGGTGGAATACCGATTGGGGAGGCAGAGGAAGGAGGGGAAAAATATTTTTTTTAAGTGGCCTGTTTCAGCTCACCTGGATCAGTGTGTGGGTGTAACTCTCTCTCTCTCTCTCCCCCCCCAGTGGGAGAATCACCGGGGCGCCGAGTGAATTGCGCCACCCGCCCGGAAACCAGCAGCGCGCGATTCACACCGGGCTGCTCGGAGAACCGGCGATTCTCCAGCCGGATGGGCCAAGCGGCTGCTACGACACGTTCCAGGCGGCGCCGTCCACCCCTGGTCGCTGCCAGCGGGAACGCTGGGGGGGGGGGGGGGGCCTCCGATGGGGTCTGGCCCGCGATCGGCCGGACGGTCTCTCTCCTCTTCCCTCACTTTCTCTTTTTCCCCCTTCCACGCATGGCCCCAGAACGCCGTCGCCCTGTTGGTGAGGGGCCAGCCTGCGTTAAGACATTCCCCACGCATGCACAGGATTGGGCTGCCCCAACTGCGCATGCGTGAGTTGGTGCCGCGCAAGGACGCTGGAGCGGCTTGAACCACTCCAGCGCCATGCTGGCCCCCTGTAGGGGCCAGAATAGGTCATGCCCGGGCCCTGTTCGTAATGTCGTGAAACGCGATGGCGTAAACACTTGGTCTCCATAGTGGAGAATCGCCCCTTATATATGCTCACAATTAATGATACACAATGCACTTTTGGCATTTTAATGTTTAGGAGATAGCTGTAAGATGTACTACTTCTGCTGCTATAAATCAGTCACTTCACCAAACAGGCTAGGTGAGATATCAAACCATGATTTGTAGTTTTGAGCTGTCAGAATCATTGTAGCAGTTACCATTACAATAAATAGCTCACATCCATAATTTTAATTGAAAGAGATATGGAGCCCCTGTCCAGAACACAATGAAATCCAATCAACAGACATCCATCTCATCTTTGCAATAACTCCAGTATCATTATAGTAGTATCCACAGTTTGAGCACTCTGCAACAGACACTACTGGTTGATGGATGGATGGATGCTGAAATACAAAATACTCAACTTCTCTCTGTAATCGGAGGTAATTGGAAATTAGGCCCTGGCGTGTATCTAATACGTCTTTACATACGAGAACTTAACAGCAGCATTACATTGATCCTATCCGTGAATGCACATCTGTAGCATAGACTCACCTTATTCACACGATCTAGGAAACCAGTATTCCCAATAAATCTTAAGAACAGAAGCTATATTTATCACCCATTGGATGAATAGATGCCATATTTATCACTGGCTGGATGAGAATTCATGAAGTAACATTACACAGTGCATAACAAATACTGAAAACAAATACTCAACAGGTCAGGTACTAACTGTAGGAAGACACAGAATTAAACATTCAGGTCAGTGAACTTATCAGAACATTTTGCTGAAAACAAGTCATGAAACTGAACTGTGATCTGGTTTCCTCTCTCCCCATATACTGTTTGATCTGCTGAATGTTTCCAGTACTCTCTTCAGAATGGAGTTTAATGGCAGACTCTCACCATGGAATTTACCCTATAAAAATATTCACTGAAACATTAGCACTGTCTCCTGCGCACATTTCAATTTTTTGTTCAACAAAAAAAAAAAAAAAAAAAGGGAGTCATTGAAACACTTGCCATCAGTTCAAACAAATTTCCTCCTTTCATATTTGATGAAATGTTCATAATCAACAGCAACTTCATTTAGTCAGGTGGCAAAATTACTCCTCTTGTTACTGAAGAGGATTCAGGGTCCCAATTGCTGTTGGTGGATGAAGGTGAATGATTGCTGTTGATGCTTTTACTCAAAATGGCACAAATAGAAAGCTTAAAAAAGCTATTGAAAAAAAGGTATGAAAGTTAGAGCAGTGATCCTTCAAAACTCTTAGTGCTTACTTTAGTCCGGATGGACAGTACCAGCTAAATAAGAAAGCAATGTTATTTTATGAGCCTAAAATGAACCTGGTGGTGTTTTATTTCTAACTTTTTCTCCCCAGCTTTGGCTAATAGTTCAAACATGCTACTTCGGGGTAAAGAGGCGGCAAGTGGGAATAAGCTTGAAGGACTGAATAACTCTTTAAACAATGTTACAGTCAACCATAACAGAAGATGAGCGCCAGATTGAGCACGACCAAAATCTTAGCTTAGCCTGAAACAAGTACTTACCACCACTTCACAGAAGGGAACAACAAAGCCACATCCAAAAATAGTGAAAAAAAATTCATCTGATGCAATTTAGAACATTTGTAGCATTACCTTCTCCTCCCAAAGAACTTCATTTGGAATGTAGTTACGTATGAAAATGTACAGAAACAAAGTAGTTGCAAATACATATCAAATCTTGAGAGATCTACAGATGTTCAAAAACTCAGTGAGGAATTAGGTGTGATTTCCATGGTAATGAAGGCTGAAATCAGCAACTTAGAAGTAAAATACCTCCCGAGTGGAGTTAATGCTCTCCTAGACCCAAATCCAAAGATCCCCTACAGTGCAGGAGGCCATTTGGCCCATCAAGTCTGCACCAACCCTCCAACAGAACACCACCTAGACCCACTCCCCCACCTTTAACCCGATACATTGATCATGGCCAATCCATTTGACCTGCACATCCTTGGACTGTGGGAGGAAAACTAGAGGAAACCCACTCACACTGGTAGAATGTGCAAACTCCATAGACAGACAGTCACCCAAGGCCAGAATCTCACCCAGGTCCCTGGTGCTGTGAGGCAGCAGTGCTAACCCCTGCATCACCACAAGGTAGCTTTTAAAAAGCTGGTTTATTAGATTTAAAACCAAAAAACCTACAAGAGCTGGGGAAAAGTTTCCTCAAAAATGAATGTTGAAGACTTCCCATTTAACAGATTTATATGCAGATGAAACTAGCACTGTTCCAGAGTTGACTCAAATAATTGTAATCCTTTCAGTTGATTCATGACCATAAAAGCTTTAATTAGACTTCGATTGCACCATTCTTCCAAATAGACTTTATAATCCAACCAATTCCCTTTCAACAGAAGCAAGAAAGGAGGATATTTTGGTAGCTAACACAAAAATACTAGGAAACCAAAGTTCACTGACTGGTACCAATTTTTAAATAAAATTGCAAGTCTCCTGTCTCCACTCAGGAGGGATAGAAAAGTGCAAATCGACGAACAGACAAGCAAATATAAAATGCACCGAAAAAACATTTTCCACTCATTTGTCATTTGTATTTTTTGTGCAATCTATTTTATGCATTTTAAATCCCAAGTAGCAACTTGGAAAAATTTTTAAACCTCAAGTTTCATGAAGTAATTTTCTACACCCTCAAGATTTTAAACTTCTTCCATGTATTTCTTTTCCCCACATATTAAGCTTGCAAGCAAATACCAGACCAAAAAACATTTCCCCAGTTAGAGAATTCTGCAGAAAAAAAGCACTGTACTTCCTTTTCCAGCTTTCTCCTATCCTTAATACAGTAACACAAAGGGCAGCACGGTGGCACAGTGGTTAGCATTGCTGCCTACGGCACGGAGGACACGGTTTGAATCCTGGACCTGGGTCACTGTCCATGTAGAGTTTGCACGTTCTCAGTGTCTGCGTGGGTTTCACCCCCACAACCAAAAAATTTGCAAGTTAGGTGGATTGGCCGTGCTAAACTGCCCCTTAATTGGCTCCTCTAAAAAAAAAAAACAGTAACACAAATCTTATGCACAACTTCATGCAGGTCTGTTAAATCTTACCCTTCCTTGCTGTAGTATTTTAGATCGTTTGGGACTTTTGTTAATAAATAGAGGCTGTTGTATTTTAGCTCTTTCATTTGGTCCATTAACATTCATCTCTGGGTAGACATTGTCCAGATACCACTTGAAAGATGTACAGTTCAGCTTCTTTCTCAGGTTCAATCGCTCAGTAATGTCACCGTAACTTTGTTTCCTCAGATCAGGTCTTAAAGATAAGTATTGTTCCTGAAATTCATAAGAATTTCTATACTTTAGAATTGAACAACAAAAAAAAAAAAAACAGTGGCAGGATAAAGAGGTTTATTAGGTGCCTATATCCAGAAACTGTCCTTTCAATTCATTTCACACCCTCCCCAAAATCCACCAACAGTAGCTACACAACAGAATTAATTTTACGTGAAATTAGTGTTAGCAGAAAAACTATGACTTAAGGCAGTCTCTGCTTCAGATAATTTACTTTTATAAAATAAAATCAGGAACCCAACAAATCTTATGATTTCCTTCAATTTAAAAGCATCACATCACAAGCTTTCCTGATCATATCCTAGGAGGCTTTACTGTTATAGAATTCCTACAGTGCCAGAGGCTATTCGGACCATTGAGTCTGCATCAACTCTGAAAGAGCACTTTCCTAGGAGCACTCACCATAACCCCAACTAACCTGCACATTTACAGACATTTAACTGGCAATTCCGTACGTCCAATATTATTCACATTGAATATTGCATTAAAAAAATTTTAAACAAACAATTGCTCATAACTGGTGCAATATATCCCTGTAATGTCTTTTAGCACATACGGGAAAGATAACAATAATGCAAAATTTCCGAGACATCACATTCACAAGTCACGGAAACGTCACACGTGTAGTCACACTTCCAGTTGAGAAGTAGTTTCCTGTAAAAAGAAAAGCTGGGCCACAACTGCAAAGATTCCAAGAAATCTTGTATTTCACACTAAAGTTAATCTCCAATAGAATACCTTAAACTGAAGGCAAAATGTGAACTCCAACTTGAAGAATCAAGCTAATGGAATGCGCCAGCTGAAATATGAAAATATAAACTACTGCCCCAGTTAACTGCACTAGGAAGTAGTCAAGGTTTGGTCCCAGCTCATGATTCATCAGCTAATCTGACCTGCGACAGCAGCAAGCCTGTAACAAGTCATCCAATATTAGTTGGTTATGAAGCCAAAGAGGTTCCCACTTTAAATCTCTGTACAATGATTCCTGCTAGAAATGCATGTTGGATAAGGATGTGTCCAGTCAGGCTGAGTCAGCCAAGCAAGGGAATTAATATTTGAAAGCAGAGACATATTTGATAGGAGCTAGAAGATAGTCCAAAGAAAAATGCTAGTCACAAAATGCATCTACAGACTACATTATGCAATTTGCTGTTTTAAGTGAAGTTCTACTTGCATGTAAATATTATTCCATTGATACATTATTTAAGTTTCCAATTAGTGGATGCTGGTGTGGTGAATTACCATAAGACATAGAAGTGGAAGTAAGGCCATTCGGCCCATCGAGTCCACGCCACCATTCAATCATGGCTGATTTCAACTCCATTTACCCGCTCTCTCGCCATAGCCCTTAATTCCTCGAGAAATCAAGAATTTATCAACTTCTGTCTTAAAGACACCCAACGTCCCGGCCTCCACCACCCTCTGCGGCAATGAATTCCACAGACCCACCACTCTGGCTGAAGAAATTTCTCCTCATCTGTTCTAAAGTGACTCCCTTTTATTCTAAGGCTGTGCCCCCGCTTTAAGCTAATATAGTCATTGTTGGCTCAGATGGATGACTTAAAGAGGGAGGTATTCTACCAATTTGTCCAATTAATTCTAAATACAAAGGAGGAGCTACCTTGTACACTGAGCAGTGCTCAGTCACATGTGATTGCTTGGTTCAACATCAGTACTACTGGTAAACAGCAGCCTGGGAGCAGACACTTCTGTAGAACTCATCTTATAGGATCATAAAATCTTGTCCAATCATCATGAATAAGTGATATGATGGAAGTAGGGCATCAGCCTGCGTCAAACAGAATATTTATTAAGCTTTTTAAAAATATACCTAACTTTAGTAAGTAATAGATTGACGGTATTGCTCATCTGAAACAGATCAGTTCCATCTTGATGTATACAAGTTAGTCAGTAGATCAAATAGTAAAGTTTAAAGTGCGACTCTAACTGAAGGTCAAAATGATTATGTTGTTTAGGCCTCCAAGTGAAATCCTGACAATTGTAAAATAAAATGATTTTGGCTGCATTTATTTTGTAAAAGCATCTTCAGTGAGAAGGGTCTTAAAAGTACCAGAAATCTGAACAAACCATAGGTTTTTCTCCTGTAAATCTTATAGTTCCCTGCTTCACAAGACCTATTAAACAGACATAGGATTTCATGGTCCATTATTTGCAGATTTATCTTGGGACAGTTAACAAATCAAATATTTCTGCCCTCGTTCAAAAGGTTGGCTACACTACAAACACTTTCTCCATTGCCCATCCAAAGGCCAGTCCACATTCTGATACTATCCATCCATGCCATCTTGGGTCTCCCTTTTACTGCTGACCCCTTTCTAAAAATTATATTTCTATTATAATATAATAAATAAAAATGTTAGGCAGTTATGCTCAGGTGAAAATTAAGACTTTGATATGAGCACAAAACTGGGAAACAGTCTTCATAATAATTGACTGAAGGATAATTCTGCAATACTACCCCATTCATGATGTGCAAAATACAATGGTGAATTATAGAATCTCGACAGTGCAGGAAGAGGCCATTCGGCCCATTGAGTCTGCACCTTTGGAAAGAGTACCCTTCCTAGACCCACAACCCCACCCTATCCCTGTAACTCAGTAAATCCAACTAACCTTTTAGACACAAAGGGGCAATTTTAGCAGAACCAATCCACCTAACCCGCACATCTTTCCGGAACACCCAGAAGAAACCCACTCAGACACTGGTAGAAAGTGAAACTCCACACAGACAGTCACCAGAGGCCAGAATTGAACGCGGGTCCCTAGCGTGGTGAGGAAGTAGTGCTAACCATTGTGCCACCATCCTGTCCCATAAGATAAAGTTGCCATAGTCCCAGATGACCATAGGCTGCGTTCCCCTTACGAGGGGGGAGAGCTAACTGGTGGTGATTTAACTGGAGGATCACCACACCTCAGGCAAAGGGCAAGGTTGAGAAGACGGGGCCTTCATGAATAAATGTGCTACAATTGAGGATTAAAATCTGTTTTGGGACCACCTATTTGATTTAAGGTCAAATAAAGGAGGTCATGTGACCAATTTTAAAATCTGCCCAACAACAGGCCTGGTGATTTGATTAACAGAGTACCCAATTCATTTTTTCCAATTAAGGGGCAATTTAGCGTGGCCAATCCACCTAGCTTGCACATCTTTTGGGTTGTGGGGGCGAAACCCAAGCAAACATGGGGAGAATGTGCCAACTCCACACGAACAGTGACCCAGAGCTGGGATTAAACCTGGGGCTTCGATGCCGTGAGACAGCAGGGCTAACCCACTGCGCCACCGTGCTGCCCCAGGTGATTTGATTGTTCAAGATGAAAGCCAGCAAACTGTGATTTACTGGGAAGGTGGCAAAGGCATTTATACTTGCAAACAATGGCAGTAGCCATGACTGAGAATCTGCAAAGTCCCAGAAAGTGTTGAGAATGTAAGGTTGTAAACAATTCTGCTTTAAACCGTCCACTTACTTCCAAGAGTTGGGGCTCACAAGGATAGCCATTTAACATTCCTACCTGGATGCAAGACCCATGTGATTCCCACTGTTATGGCATTAAGGTTTGATACATTTCAACACGAGGAGAGGGCTGGGAAAATTGACAAAAAACATTAACTTGGTGGGCAGTTGTCTTCACTCCACCAAACCAATCTAGAGACTGCTTGACTCCAACCATGGCCTATTTCATTTAAAGTACCAATCAGTGACACCCTCTACAGGAACAGTTAGCTTACAGACAAATGCTGATGCCACTCAGTTTGTCAGTTGGCCGACCCATCATCTATCTCCAGCTCATCACGTGGTGTCTTCCAATCTTAGCCTATGTCACAGCCAACTCAAACTTCAATGTCTTATGTTGGTGACATCCCAATCAAATTCTAACTGGTCCAAAATGCTGCCAAACATTTATCTTACACCAAGTCCTTACCATGTATATTTGAAGACCCTTGTTTTTAGATTTTAATACTTCATGGCTACTGCAGCAATCTCCATCCACCCCAAGCTTCCTCTCAAAAAAACTACACCATTACTCAGACTCTCTACCTACCACTGGAACAGGTCAGGCTCTAGGATTCTATGTCCAAACCTCTTCTCCCTACCTTTTAAAAAAAAAAACATTTAACAACAACTTTTTACCCAAGCTTTCAGCCACCCTTCCAAGGTTGGTAGCCTATCTCCTTATAGTTACTATTTAATTTTTAAAAAGGCTCATCACAGGTATGTTAAAGTGTCAGTCATTAACTGACTTGCAGCAATTTATGGTCCTGTATCTTTCAATAGAAAGAACCAGTGAACTATCCCCTTGGAAACACATACCTTATATTCATCCATCCATACGTGGGAAAGACGCAGAGAGTTGTATGCCATGGTATCCGTTCCTCCTGGTGAACCATACGGCCGCCATTTCCGGAATATATGCCCAACACGGGAACATGGAACTATTTTCAGCTGTCCACCGCACATCCAAATCTGACCCAAACAACAAAAAAGTTGCATAGAGGGGCATATTTTAAAAGTGAATTTTGTATAACATATCTGAAGTTATACATTTTCAAAAGCAGTTACTACCAGGTATTTTAAATAACTATTCGACCAACATTAACTTTTATGAAAGTTAAATTAAATGCATGATTAATCCACAAGTCTGTTTACTGATCTGACCAACAAGCAAATAGAAAGGCAGAATCTATCGAAAATAGATAGTTAATTAGTGCAAATATAAATCACGTCACAAAATTTGAGAATCTATATTGTGTAATAAAAACAATTTAGATATGTTTTTGGGCAGCAAGGAAAATTACCCTGAAGGAAATTTCCAGGTTTTCACCTCCCCAAATATCCATGCCACTGTCATATTGCCCAAGTTTATTGAAGTAATCCCGGTTCATTGCAAACAGTCCTCCTGCCATTGTAGGTGATCTAAATGAGGGCACACAAAGAACATGGTCTAATCATGTTAAAACTGCAACAATCCAAAATATTTGCAATCTGCAAAGTATATTTCAGTTTGAGGCTCCTGCACATCCAGCAGGGAGCAAGAGTTAATTTTGTGGTTTTGTTATTTGATAATCCATGTCCTCTTATTACTACACAGCTGCCCATTTATTTAGACACACCAACCCCCCCCCTCCCCCTCCCTCAAAATAATGAAGCAAAAATAACAAAATTAGTACTTGAATGGTTCAGTTGCTCCTGGTCCA
Organism: Scyliorhinus torazame; assembly: GCF_047496885.1. Classification (NCBI taxonomy): domain Eukaryota; kingdom Metazoa; phylum Chordata; class Chondrichthyes; order Carcharhiniformes; family Scyliorhinidae; genus Scyliorhinus; species Scyliorhinus torazame. Next base: position 247,119,246 of record NC_092708.1, read on the forward strand.
TTCAGCAGGGAGACAGGCACAGGATCCCACTTGAAGTGCAGGCCCCAATTAAACCCTCCCTTCACGATCGGAGAAGAGCTGTAGATTAGTGTGTCAGCATTGATGATATCAATTAGTGGGCAAACTACAGTGCTAGAATCCTCCTTAATTAGAGTCAGGAGAGGCTGCAGCCACATCTTGTTTACTTCACAGTGACTATCAATGAACACCAGCACATCACCTGGAAAATATAATAAATGGTTGCGTCAAAGGAAAATTCAGAGCAACATTTCAAACTAAACAATAGTGAGTGGAGCGGGTTCAAACTACGGTAAATCTAGGATTGGTGTGTGGAACGTTATTCCCACAATCAACCAACTGATTAGTCTGTAGGTGAGTTTTTGGTATTACAAGCAAAGGCCAATCATGGGCTCACTGAAGAAACTGCTGGATGTTTTGATGTGATGCTGGGGGAAGGATCTTTCTGACCCCCCCAAAGATCCATGTAAAAGTTGATGCAAGTGCTAGAGAATCAAAAAGTTCTTAACTGACAGGTCCCAAAGGAACCATAAGCATGAGCTCCTATGAAGTCCGTTCAGGCACACTGCAACCAGTGTGCTCCCTAGGAGTTGTGGTGTCCTTGCAACCCTCAATGGCAGAAAACTAATATTTACTGCTATTGGGATCGCAAGATTATATCCAATAGATTAGCTACACCATCTGGTTTCATAGCTTCTGATGTGCAGTGGGAATTGATGGAGGCCGACTGCAAGCTGAGGTTCCTTAAGAATTCACCAGGGAATATCTATTTTGGGTGTGCTCTTGGAAGACATACAGGTTGCCAGGAAGAATAGTAGAGTCCAGGATACTGACCTTATTTAAGAAACAGCTAGTTTCTATAAGGAATGATTGCAGGTAGGCAAGTCCTTCAATACACTGGAGCAAGATAGCTTAAAATGATCAGCTGATCTTTTCTTGCTCTGATCCTTCATCCAAATCATAGTGCAGAAGTAGGGCCGAAGGAGGCCATCGAGTCTGCACCAGCCCTTGGAAAGAGCACTCTACTTAAGCCCCACGCCTCCACCCTATCCCCTTTACCCCTGTAACACCACCAAACCTTTTTGGACACAGAGGGCAATTTAGAATGGCCAATCCACCTAACCTGCACATCTTTGGACTGTGGGAGGAAACCAGCGCACCCGGAGGAAACCCACGCACACACGGGGAAAACATGCAGACTCCACACAGACAGTGACCCAAGCTAGGATTTGAACCTGGGACCCTGGAGCGGTGAAGCAACTGTGCTAACCACTGTTACCACGCTGCCCGTAGATCTCTAAAGAAACTTAGCATTTTGCAGTTGGTAGAATTAGTGTGATTTATAAGATTAAAACTCCTTGTTGGCATGAATTCTAAATGGAAAATCATGAGTAACTAGATTGAATGTATCAAGACCAGCCAAAACAATTTTGCAAAGCTTCATGTCCCTCTTTCTCCTCATGTTTGACCAAAAATGACCACTCAAATAGGCCAAACTAAAACATAAAAAGGTGAAGCTTGTACCTGTTGCATGAGACGATCCAACCATTCTGCCACGTATTAAACCTTCTCGCATTACATTCCTTATTAGTTTCACTTTTTTAAGTTGGTTGTTGTCAATATATTTTTCTAGCTCATCTTTCAGCTCAACTGACAATGGGGGGAAAAAAACAGGAGTTAAAAGGTGAAGAAAATCATCCAACTTCAAGTACAAGAAGTATGCTGAGTGGAGAGTTTGGTAAAGGGCAGGGAGGAAGTATCTTTCTTCTCCTCTTTCAGCCGGCGTGGGAATCAATGTTTGATTTCCCACTTGAGCAGCAGGAGTAGGTAAATCAGTAATTGGTATTTTTAAGTACTGTATTATTTGATTGAAACATAAAGGCCTGGATGGGTCGGAGAATCTCCGGGAATGGGCGGGGGGGGGGAGGGGGGGGGGGGGAAGAGAATCTCCGGGAATGGGGGGGGGGGGGGGGGGGGCGCGAGAATCGTGACCAGCCGCCAGCTTCCCCAATCTATGGCGCCATTTTTGGGGCGCCGGGCAGGATCGCCACCACACTGGTCGGGGGCCGCCGGGCCACGATGGGCCGAGTGGCCGACGAGTTTGGCTGAGTCCCGCCAGCGTGGATTACTCACCTCCCACACGGCAGGACCTGGAAGGTGAGTGTGCGGGGGCTGTCCTGGAGGGGGTGCGGGAGATCCGACCCCGGGGAGGGGCCCCCATGGTGGCTTGGCCCGCGATCAGGGCCTACCGATCGGCGAGCTGGCTGCATGGGGGCCTATTTACTCCGCGCCAGGCCCCTATAGGGCTCCGCAATATTGCCCGGGGGCCAGCACAGAGAAGGGAACCCCCACACATGCGCCAAATCATGCCGGCCATTCCGCGCAGCACGATCTCGTGCCGGCTGGAGCTGCAGGGACCACTCCAGCGTCAACCTAGCCCCCTAGGAAGGCGAGAATTCCTCACTTTCGGGGGCCGTTGCCACCGATTTTCATGCCGGCATGGGGACATAGCAGCCCCATTATTAGAGAGCCCCATTATTAGAGAATCCCGCCCAAGATCTTGAGGGTCTTGACATGGTAAATGTGGAGAAGATGTTTCCTCTTTTGGGGTATCTAGAATTGGGGATCATTATAAGTGGTTGCCCATTTAACACAGGTGAAATTCTTTCGGAGGGTCATGAATCTCTGGAACATTCTCCCTGAAAAAGGTGGTGGAAGCAGTCTTTGAATATTTTAAAGGCAGAGGTGGATAGATTCTTGGTAAGCATGGGAGTGATGGGTCATTAATGCAAATTTGAGGTTACTGTAGAGCAGCCCTGATATTATTAAATGGTGGAGCAGGTTTGAGGGGCCGAATGACCTACTCCTTGTTCATATGCAAGTACCATTTTTACCAGCTGGGAGGGATTTTGGCAACCAAATATTTATTGTGAATTTTACAAAACCAGATTATTTTGACATTGGATTGTCCCTTGCAATGCTAGGTATTAGGTATTAAGTTAGCTCTTTGCAGAAAGGGGATGCAGGCAAAACATGGGAGGGGGGGATAAAAATATACATTTACTCACCAAAATCACTCCTGTCATCCACTAGAATAATTTCATGCAATAGGTATGCAGGAGTGCGATCCAGGATGCTGTGAAGTGTCCGAAGCAATGCTGATAATGCTTCATTATAAAAGCAGATAATAATGCTAGCAGATGGTAAATTGACAGGGTAACTCTTTTCTTTACACCTATGAAATAAACCAAAACTGATCAAGTCATAATATTTTTCCTAGTATTGACTTTAATGTTTAGTTATTAAAAAAAGCTATGAATTTTAATCAAGATCTAATCTTCTCGTGTAAATGTAATCATGCATCAACATTGAAACCCCTGGATATTTCTGTATCATAAAATAGCAAATTAAACGTGCATATGCAGTTTCAACTTTGCAAAAGATTTCTAACCTGCAATTAAAAGGGAATCAAATCGAAGAGACTTAAGTTAAGTCATTCAACAAAATCTCCCAATCCACACCAATCATTTATCTTGAAAATTATTCTGAAGATGATAATGGCAACATCTTAGACTTTGAACAGGTGACCTATTCCCTAATCTTCACTAGTCAGCAACCAAGCACAAATGGGCAAGATGATTCCCATCCCTCCAATGGAGCATCGGAAAAAATTAAATTTCTTTAATAAAGTAAATACTTAAAAAACAAAATGTTCTCTTGCACAGGGGACAAATGCAGGGTTGACTTTCAGCATTTCATGAAAAAAAATGTATAGAACTTGCTTTGGGTCTCTGCTATCAGGAATATCCCGATGGTAACCCAAGCGATTACTAATGAGCATGTTGAAAGCATGTTTCTGGTATCCCATATCCCGAACCTCCAGATCGGCTTCATTGAAAATCCTTCCTGAAAAGAAAAAGGTTTAAGTTTACTAGTGTTCCTAAAATCCCACAGAGAAGATATATTGCATTTCATATCAAAAAAAAAAGACTGAAGATGTATGGTGAATTTGGGAATTTGCTTCAAGTCTTTAATTATATTGGCAATCGTTATAACGTTTAATTCTCTAGGAAAACCATATACAGCCACAAACATCCAACTTTAAGCATCCACTTGACCATCAATCTTCCTGCCACCATATTCAGCTACTGTAGATAGGGCACTGGTTTTCCTTTGCTTCTCCTAAATTGACACCAAAGACCATTTGCACATTCCTAAAGTATCCACCTCGAAGAATATGAAACAAAAATTAGTTGAATAGGGTTTGTTCCGTGACCCGACGATAGCTCCCTTCCATTAATGGTTCCCATTGTCCATGAAAAACACTTCAAGCCAGAGGAATGGTCCATTTACACAATTCTCTTTACTTTGCATAAATGTCAAAGCTTTCAATAGAAACAATACTAGTGTTCTGGATCGACAGAAAATGGTGACTTATTGGGTTAGATTGCAAAAATTAAGATAATTGTTCACTGTAAAATAGTACATTTTGGCTGCTACACAGGATCACCAAATGATTTTTTTTGGGTGGACATTACTGCAGCCATTAGGTTCAGAGAACTCAAAGCAAGAAAAGGCCACTCACCGAGTTCAGGAAACAGTTCAATTTTCTTTAATTCGTTCCGAATGGGTTTCATAAACTGAACACCATGTTTCTGAAATTCAGGAACCCATTCAGGACTGTGTGTTATTGGAGGCTTGAATTTCTGCATAAGTCCCGGATTCCCCTGGAAGGGCACATTACTGAAAGTATATTTTTCCCAATTTAAATTGAAATAGATGAAAAGGAGAAACGTCCAAATCAATGAAGAAAAAAGGCATCCATAGCAGAAATAGTGGAACCTGATACTACCCATGATATTCCTAGCATGGTCATGGGCCCATTCTTGTTACTCTGAAAAAAAAAAAAAAAGGAAAAATTGTTCACTCCTGTAAGAGTCAGCAACTGTCACATCCACTGATAAACATGTATAAAGTGAATAAAATGGAAGCTACAGCAATATATCCAAAATCTCCAATGTTTAAAAAAAAAAGCTATTAGCAGAGGAGGTCTTGTTGATCAACCAAAGAGATTGGATGAAGCTAGGATTGTTATCCCTAGAGCCAAGAAACATAACAGCAGGTGTAACAGATGTTCAAAACGTAGGTGTTTAGGCAAAATAAAGAAAGACACTTTCTCGTAGTAGAGAAGAAAGACTTAATGCAATATGGGGGGGGGGGGGGGGGGGGGAGAAAGAGGAAGAGAAGAGAAACAAAGAAAAAGAGGAATATCCACTCCCTCCATCCCCCAAAGGAAATTTGATGCACTTGAAAAAAACCCAAGGAAATTTACATCGAATTTACAGTGCAGAAGGAGGCCATTCGGCCCATCAAGTCTGCACCAGCTCTTGGAAAGAGCACCCTACCCAAGGTCCACACCTCCACCCTATCCCCATAACCCAGTAACCCCACCCAACACTAAGGGCAATTTTGAACACTAAGGGCAATTTTGAACACTAAGGGCAATTTTGAACACTAAGGGCAATTTTGAACACTAAGGGCAATTTTGAACACTAAGGGCAATTTTGAACACTAAGGGCAATTTTGAACACTAAGGGCAATTTTGAACACTAAGGGCAATTTTGAACACTAAGGGCAATTTTGAACACTAAGGGCAATTTTGAACACTAAGGGCAATTTTGAACACTAAGGGCAATTTTGAACACTAAGGGCAATTTTGAACACTAAGGGCAATTTTGAACACTAAGGGCAATTTTGAACACTAAGGGCAATTTTGAACACTAAGGGCAATTTTGAACACTAAGGGCAATTTTGAACACTAAGGGCAATTTAGCATGGCCAATCCACCTAACCTGCACATCTTTGGACTGTGGGAGGAAACCAGAGGACTCGGAGGAAACCCACGCACACACGGGGAGAACGTGCAGACTCCGCACAGAGTGACCCAAGCCGGGAATCGAACCTGGGACCCTGGAGCTGTGAAGCAATTGTGCTAACCACCACGCTACCGTGCTGCGTCATTATCAAAATTGGATAATGGCTTGAAAAGGAAAAGAAATGGCAGGGCTATGGAGAATGTGACCGTTTGGATAGTTCCTTCAAAAAACCGACACAGGCACACTGATCCAAACAGCTTCTTCCATCCTGTACAATTCAGAGTGTTATCATATAATAGAAAACATCACAGAATATAAAAAGCATATTACTGCAGATACTGGGACCTGAAGCAAAAACAGGAAATGCTGGCTAATCTCAGCCAGCATATGTAGAGAGAGAAGGGAGTTAATGTTGCACGGCTGGGTGACTCTTTGTCAAAACTGGAGAGAACTGGAAACAGGGTCAGATATGTGCTGCTGTGGGGGTGAGGAAGAAAGAGCATGGAGCAGTGGGGCTGGACAAAGGGCCAGCAATAGGTGGAGATTGACCAAGATGTCCTGGCCAGAAAGACAAAGGAAATGTAAATGAAGGTGATTAAAGGCTAAGAAGGGCATTGAGTGGCACATTAAAGAGATTAGAATGGGTTAATGGCAGAACAAAGATGAGCAGTGTGTCATAGGGCAACTAGGGACAGATTCCCCAAATCCGGGGGGCGGGGGGGTAAACACAATGGTGAGGGGAAAACAGATCAATTGGAAGAAACAAAAATAAATTGATAGAATTTAAGGGAGTGAAGGTGGAGGAGAGAGTTTACACTCTGAAGTCGATGAACTCAATGTTAAATCCAGAAGGCTTAACATGCCGAATCGGAAGAATAGGTGCTGTTCTTCCAGTTTTGCACTGAGCTTCAATGGAACATTTCAGTAGGCCAAGGACAGTCATGTGGATATGAAGCAGGACAGGGAGTTGAAATGGTCTGGGTCCTTCCTGCAGACAGACTGAAGGTGTTGTGAAAACCAGTCACCCAGAAGTATGAATAAATTTATTGTAAGATTACTTGCACACAAAAAAAAGTCAAATAAAGGAATTCAGCATGCAAATTTCTAAAACAAGCCTTCCAGACAGAAAAATTAACTGTAGATAATCTACTTTTAAAAATCCACTTACCAGTTAATATGAACATACAAAATTATATTTTGACAAAAACTTATATTTCAACAAAACATAGAAAGGAGGGCATGAAGGATCCCACACCACTATTCAGTGTCCTAGATGGAAAAAAAAATCCTTCAATTAACAGCACTGAAGCTAATGATCCACTAATTTCCCCCAGTGCAGTCAATGGGATCTTGCCATGTGCAAACCAACTATCCTCTTTGACAACACAACAGCATTTCTTATTCATTGTCTGGGTCACATCTCAGGATGGGTGCTCAATGACAGGATTAAGGATATAAAAATGTTAACTAATCACGAGTTGATAATAAAAACATATCCCTCCATGCCCACACAGCCTAGCTAAGCTGCAAACAGATTCTGAGAGTTGAACTAGGAAAATACCACAATAAATCATGGAAAAGACACGATGGAATAAGTGTCTCTCTAATGGTCTATTCATCCATCAAATTTCTACTAATCTTTCCCAAACTGCATCATTTCCGACCTGCCAAATAGATAACACAAATCTATTTTGTGAATAGTGTGCCACAGCAGATAATCATATTGGACTCAAGTCAAGTCTCCCATGTACCTTTAAAATAACATACCAAGTTATAACACCAGCATAAGCTTCACGCAATTCCTTGAATCTTGCAGGTCTGCTTAAACCCAACTAATCACAGCACTGCAAAGTCCACCCCCATGAACAAAAGCAAGGGGCAAAGAGGGAAGGGGCAGCGAGAAGGGGAAGACTTGTCAGACGAAAACCCACTTCAAATACATCTCAGGAATCTTTGCAGCGCGAACAGAAAGAAAATTGTCTGGAAAGTGCCAACACAAAGCTTCAGCCACCAAACCCTTGTGATCAGAGGGAAGTTGACAGCGGAGGACAGAGAGTTTGCGGGGGGAGACGGAGGTGAGAAGGTGCAATATTGACCAGAAACAGCTGGATGTTGTGCATACACGCACTCAGACGGGGGCCGACCACCACCACGCACAGCCTATTTACTCTGCTCGGGCGCCCGGCACCCACTGCCTTCCAAAACCCTGTCAGCTTCGCCTTTTATATTGAGCGGGAATGAAGCACTGCGCCGGCGCGGTTCCACCCACCCCGCGCCTCTCAACGACATCGGCTCGCGCTGCCAACGCCGGCATCTCCACATCATTGAAGACCCGAGAAGAGAATTCCAGTCTGATCGCACGCGGCGCTGCCTCGGACCACCCCGGCTCTCCCCTCCACCCCCCCCCTCCCCCCCAGCTCACCTCGGTTAACTAGTCAATAAACCGTTCGGCCCCGTGATTTTCTCTTGCCCCGCCCCTGTGGCATTGTCGGCGCGCGAGGCTGCTTTCAATAGACCGGTGCATTCTGGGTGGAAGGGCGGGGGATGAGCTGGTGATAGACACGCGCTTGGGGTGGAAGGTAGTTGATTGACAGTCAATCGGGGCGGGGTGAAAGCCCGGTGACAGACACGCGCTTCGGGCAGGCAGGTCGTTGGTGATTGACGTGCCAGGGGCGGGGCAGAGGTGATGAGCGGCAGGCACTTGGGGCGGGGCGATATCCCGGTGATTGACAGTCGCTGGGGGCGGGACTCTCGCTCTATGTAACCAATTGGCTGAGACCCTGGATCAATGCTGGAATCACAAGAATCAATGGGTGATTGTTAAATCAGGATTCACAGCACAGAAAAAGTCCATGCAGTAGTTTATACTCATCTTCCCTCATCTAATCTTCCATGGTATCTATTCTCCCTCAATCATCTAATGTTAGTCCCGTTTTCCCTTAAATGCACCTACGGCAGCACAGTGGTTAGCACAGTTGCTTCACAGCTCCAGGGTCCCAGGTTCGATTCCCAGCTTTGGTCACTGTGCGGAGTCTGCACCTTCTCCCAGTGTCTGCGTGGGTTTCCTCCGGGTGCTCCGGTTTCCTCCCACAAGTCCCGAAAGACATGCTGTTAGGTAATTTGGACATTCTGAATTCTCCCTCTGTGTCCTCGAACATGCGCCGGAATGTGGCGACCAGCGGCTTTTCAAAGTAACTTCATTGCAGTGTTAATGTAAACCTACTTGTGACAATAAAGATTATTATTACATGACTCTTGCCAATCACTCCCCGTGATAGCCAGTTCCATATTCTCACACCTCTTTGGGTAAATAAGTTTTTTTTCTGAATTCCCGATTGGATTTTTTATATTCTTATACTGATGGCCTCTAGTTATGCTCTTTCCTATGTCAGGAAACATTCTATCCCTAAGCACTTCATCAAAACCTTTCATAATCTTAAAGACCTCTTTTACGTCACACCTCAGCCATTTGTTTTGCAGAGGAGACCCAGCCCATCAATCATTTCCTGATATGTATACCCACACATTTCTGGTATCATACTTGTAAAACCATCAATCCACTGTCGAGTGCCTCAGCAGTCCAAAACACACCCATACCCACCGTCACAGCTTCTGAATTTCAGATCGGCCTTCCTGAAAGTGAACCCTCGGAAGGCGACAGGTCCAGACTGGATCACTGATCGTGCACTCAGAGCCTGCGCAGACCAGCTGATGTATTCGCGGACATCTTCAAACTGTCTCTACTCTGCTCTGAGGTCCCCACCTGCTTCAAGAAGACCACCATCATACTGGTGTCAAAGAACCAGGCAACGTGGCTCAATGACTACCGTCCGGTGCCCCTGACATCAATCGTAATGAAGTGCTTCAAGAGGTTGGTCATGAAGCGCATCACCTCCATACTCCCAGAACGCCTAGATCCACTGCAATTCACATATCGCCGTAACCGGTCCACAACAGACGCCATCTCCCTGGCCCTACACTCATCCCAAGAGCATCTCGACAACAAGGACTCCTACATCAGACACCTATTTATTGACTACAGCTCAGCCTTCAACACCATAATCCCAGCCAAGCTCGTATCAAGCTCCAAAACCTAGGACTTGGCTCCTCACTCTGCAACTGGATCCTCAACTTCCTGACCCACAGACGATAATCAGTAAGAGTAAACAACAACACCTCCTCCACGATAGTCCTCAATACCGGGCCCCGCAAGGCTGTGTATTTAGCCCCCTACTATACTTCTTATACACACACGAGAGCGTGGCAAAATTTGGTTCCAACTCTATGTACAAGTTTGCTGATGACACGACCATGGTGGGTCGGACCTTGAACAACGACGAGTCAGAATACAGGAGGGAAATAGAGAACCTAGTGGAGTGCTACAACGACAACAATCAACTTCAATGCCAGCAAAACTAAAGAGCCGGTCTTTGACGTCAGGTGGCAAAATACTGTACACACCCTTGTCCGCATCAACGGGGCCGAGGTGGAGATGGTTGACAGCTTCAAATTCTAAGGTGTGCACATCACTAAAAATCTGTCCTGATCCACCCACGTCGCACTACCACCAAGAAAGCACAACAAGCCTTAAACCTCCTTAGGAAACTAAGGAAATTCGGCATGTCCACACTGACTCTTGCCAACTTTTACAGATGCACCATAGAAAGCATCCCATCTGGCTGTATAAGGCAGCTGCTCGGCCCAAGACCGCAAGAAACTTCAGAGAGTTATGAACACAGCCCGTCCATCACACAAACCTGCCTCCCACTCATCGACTCTACATCTCCCGCTGCCTTGGGAAAGCAGGCAGCATAATCAAAGACCTCTCCCACCCGGCTTATTCACTCTTCCAACTTCTCCCATCGAGCAAGAGATACAAAAGTCTGAGAACACACGCAAACAGATTCAAAAAAAGCTTCTTCCCCGCTGTTACCAGACTCCTAAAAGACCCTCTTATGGACTGACCTGATTAATACTACACCCCTGTATGCTTCACCTAATGCTGGTGTCTATGTATTTGCATTGTGTACCTTGTGTTGCCCTATTATGTATTTTCTTTTTATTTTATCTTTTCATGTACTAAATGATCTGCTTGAACTGCTCACAGAAAAATATATTTCACTACACCTCGGTACGCGTGACAATAAACAAATTAATTCCAAATCCAATCCAATCCAAATTATCATGTTCCCCCCCCCCCCACTGCCTCATCTTTATAATATGGATCAGAACTGCATACAGTGCTCTGTGTGGTCTATTAAAGTTTCGATTCAGGTTTAGCATAACTTACTACTTTTCAATTCCAGCCCTCCAGACAGAAAAACAGTGATTGATTTTTTATTTTTTCGTGGGGTGTGGGCATCGCTGGCTCGGTCAGCATTCATTTCCGACCCATAATTACCCTTGAGAAGGTGGTGGAGGGCAGCACGGTGGCGCAGTGGTAGCACTGCAGCCTCACGGCGCCGAGGTCCCAGGTTCGATCCCGGCTCTGAGTCACTGTCCGTGTGGAGTTTGCACATTCTCCCCATGTTTGCCTGGGTTTCGCCCCCACAATGCAAAGCTGTGTAAGGTAGGTGGATTGAACACTCTAAATTGCCCCTTAATTGGAAAAAATGAAAAGGGTATTCTAAATTTATTTAAAAAAAAGAGAAGATGGTGGTGAGCTTCCTTCTTGAACCACTGCAGTCCATGTGGTGTAGGTAAACCCGCAGTGCTATTAGGGAGGGAGTTCCTGGACTTTGACCCAGTGACAGTGAAGGACCGGCAATATAGTTCCAAGTCATGTTACGTTCTGGTGCTTGGCTGGATGGAATCAGTGCATTAGAGAATGTCTAGTTCATGACTAGTTGAATGTTTATTGTTGAACAATAACATGGGTCAGATAACAATATGAAAACTACTAAAATCTACTAACTATGAAATTGCTATTATAAATTATCTAAGAGCTACTACAAATGTGACTATCCACTACGACGACTATCTCCAGAATTCCTGAAGCACCAGTGTCATGTGGTTGTTCTTTACTGCCACCTGCTGGTGGAGGTCATACCTATTAATATTTACATAACTGCTTATGCATGTCATCCAGTCAGGGCGGTGTATGGCTTGGAGGGGAACTTGCAGGCAGCGATATTCCCATGCATCTGCTATCCTTATCCTTCCAGGTGGTAGAGGTTGTGAGTTTGGAAGGTACTGTCGGAGGAGCCTTGGTGCGTCACAGCAATGCATCGTGTGGATGGTAGACATTGTTGCCACTGCATTGGCAGGTGGGCTGCTTGTCTTGGATGGTGTTGAGCTTCTTGATAGTTGTTGAAGCTGCACTGATCCAGGCAAGGGGAGAGTATTCCATCGCACTCCTGACTTGTGCTTTGCAGATGGTGGACAGTCTTTGGGGAGTCAGGAGGTGAGTTATTAGTCTCAGGATTCCCAGCCTCTGATCCGCTCTTGTAGCCACTGTATTTATATGGCTGGTCCAGTTCAGTTTCTGGTCATTGGTAACCCCCAGATAGATTTGCTTTCTTTTATGGCCTTACTAACAAGTGGTGCAACTTTCATTATTGATGGATTTGTACTCAGCGATTCCGTTGTTCCTCTACTCCACCTGGACTTGCACCTTCCAAGTTAATAAGTGACCTCCCTATTTTTCCTACTTCCTTTGTTACTTTATAATTTAACATTGTAATGTTGCATTTTAATAAGGGAAACAAGATAAACATGAAAAATTAAAGAAAGACATGCATTTATGTTGCATTTTTCATAACCACTGGACATTGTCAAAGCACTTTGCAGCCAATGAAGTACTTTTGAAGTGTAGTTCCTGTTGTAAGAAATGCAACAGTTAATTTGTACACAACAAACTCCCGCAAACAGCAATGTGATAATGACCGGATAATCATTGAGAGATAAATAGTTCAGTGTTTAGTAAGTATCCTAATCTACCCTTTTCAGGTCCAAAGTGGATGACCTTGTATTTTCTTACATTGAAATCGGTTTGCCATAGTTTTGTCCATTTATTACATTTATTAATATACCTTTGTAATTTTTTTTTACATTAAAGAATTTGAATACTGTTAAAAAGGGAGGCTTGGTGCTGGAGCCTTTCATCTTGCAAACTTCAGGACATAAGAGTGACAAATTTCAGATGAACAAAACAATTTATTCTACAGGAGAAAACTATGTTGATTGATTGGGAAGGCAAGTCTGTTGCCATGGAGAAAACAACAGAAAATATAGGCTGCCTGAGCTCCCAAACAACTCAAAAGCAGGGCATGGCTTGAACACATTCTTTTTGTTTGCAGAAAAGGTATTCTGCCAAGTGTTAATGAGCCACATTACAAGTTTAACTGGTGCATAAATGTCACTCAGCGGGGTGCAGTGCCCTAACTGAGATGTGGCAGATCCGTGATGCTTCCAGCATTCCGGTCGACTATGCGGGAAGTGTAACCAATGGCAGCTCCTCACAGTGGTTCGGTTGGAGCAGCAGTTGGATGCACTTAGGAGCATGCAGATGGCGAAAAGCGTCATAGATAGGAGTTATAGAGATGTGGTCACATTGAAATTGGCCGGTACGATGTGGGCATCACAGAGACGTGGCTGCAAAGGGATCAGGCTGGGATCTAAATATACAAGGATATGTGTCCTATTGAAAGGACAGACAGATGGGCAAAGAGGATGGGGTTGCATTGTTAGTAAGGAATGACTTTAAATCGATAGCAAGGAGCGTTATAGGATCAGAAGGCATAGAATCTCTGTGGGTAGAGTTGAGGAATCGAATAGGTGAAAAGACCCTGATGGGAGTTATGTACAGGCCCCCTAGCAGCAGTCATGATGAGGGGCAGAAAAGAAATCAGGAGATAGAAAAGGCATGTAAAGACTTCCGGTGGCGACCATGGAGCGAGCGGTCGCACATAGAACAAACATAGAACATACAGTGCAGAAGGAGGCCATTCGGCTCATCCAGTGAGAATAAACCAAGTTTATTCAACCGCTCCTCATAGCTAATGCCCTCCATACCAGGCAACATCCTGTAAATCTCTTCCTGGTAAGTCTCTCTAAAGCCTCCACATCCTTCTGGTAGTATAGCGACCAGAATTGAACACTATACTCAAGTGTGGCCTAACTAAAATTCTATACAGCTGCAACATGACTTGCCAATTCTTATACTCAATGCCCCGGCCAATGAAGGCAAGCATGCCGTATGCCTTCTTGACTACCTTCTCCACCATGTTGCCCCTTTCAGTGACCTGTGGACTTGTACACCTAGATCTCTCTGACTTTCAATACTCTTACGGGTTCTATCATTCACTGTATATTCCCTACCTGCATCAGGCCTTCCAAAATGCATTACCTCACATTTGTCCAGATTAAACTCCATCTGCCATCTCTCCGCCCAAGTCTCCAAACGATCTAAATCCTGCTGTATCCTCTGACAGTCCTCATCGCTATCCGCACTTCCACCAACCTTTGTGTCATCTGCAAACGTACTAATCAGACCAGTTACATTTTCCTCCAAATCATTTATATATACTATGAACAGCAAAGGTCCCAGCACTGATCCTTGTGGAACACCACTAGTCACATCCCTCCAATTAGAAAATCACCCTTCCATTGCTACTCTCTGCCTTCTATGACCTAGCCAGTTCTGTATCCACCTTGCCAGCTCACCCTGATCCCGTGTGACTTCACCTTTTGGACCAGTCTACCATGAGGGACCTTGTCAAAGGCCTTACTGAAGTCCATATAGACAACATCCACTGCCCTACCTGCATCAATCATCTTTGTGACCGCTTCGAAAAACTCTATCAAGTTAGTGAGACACGACCTCCCCTTCACAAAACCATGCTGCCTCTCACTAATACGTCCATTTGCTTCCAAATGGGAGTAGATCCTGTCTCAAAGAATTCTCTCCAGTAATTTCCCTACCACTGACGTAAGGCTCACTGGCCTTTAGTTCCCTGGATTATCCTTGCTACCCTTCTTAAACAAAGGAACAACATTGAAGAAGAGAGTATCCCACCGGTTTATGGTTTCGTGGACCAGAAGTGGTCGAAAAAGGAGGGAACAACTGTTGAAAGCTGGTTTCGGAGCCTGTGATACAGGGGAAGATGGTGGAGGGTCAGGATCCGAGCCTGCCGGCCCAGTGGTCAACGGAGCAGTTAGTGACCTTTCTCCATGAGAAGATTGCCCAGCAGAGGAAGGAGAACTTGCAGGACCTGGCCAGGGTGGTGGATCCTATAAAGGTGGGGATTGACCACATGGAAATGAGGTTGGATGCCCAGGGCCAGGCGATTCGGAAGGTGGAGGAGACGGTGGGAGAGCACGAGGAACAGCTTACCTCAATGGCTGCAACGATGGGGTTGATGAGAGATCAACAGAGGAGGCTGCAATACAAAGTGGACAACCTGGAGAATAGGTCGCACAGGCAGAACTTGAGGATCGTGGGCCTGCCAAAGGGCGTTGAAGGAGCGGACTCAGGTGCATATGTGGCACAGATGTTCGAGGAGCTGTTGGGTGAAGGAGAGTTTGTGCTTATAACGAAGCCGCAGAAAAACCAGCCGCCGAGGGCGATGGTGGTGCGATTGAGGTGGGCCAGGCAGATGAGGTGCAGTATATGGGAAGGCAGTGAACTGCATGTCTATCAGGACCTGGGTG
Organism: Scyliorhinus torazame; assembly: GCF_047496885.1. Classification (NCBI taxonomy): domain Eukaryota; kingdom Metazoa; phylum Chordata; class Chondrichthyes; order Carcharhiniformes; family Scyliorhinidae; genus Scyliorhinus; species Scyliorhinus torazame. Next base: position 247,134,791 of record NC_092708.1, read on the forward strand.
CGGAGCTGGGAAAAGGAGGGCGAGCTTCAACAAGGTGAAATCGGCCCTCTTTAAGGAGGGGGTGAAGTTCGGCATGCTATACCCAGTGCGTCTGTGGATAACGTACAAAGGCCGGGAACTCTACTTTGAGTCGCCAGAGGAGGTGATGGAATTTATTAGAGACAATGGACAGGCAGGAGAATGAGGACATTGAACTCTGGAGGGGATGTTCCTATCTTGTATTTTGGTTTTCTTCTGGTTTGGATGAACCACTTTTGCACTGTATTTGGGGCCATTACTCTGTTTTGGGTTTGTTTCGTTCTTGATGGGGGATGGTGGATCGCTCTTTTCTTTGTGTTTGGTGGGGATTGTAAAGTTTGCACTGGGAGGATGGTCGAGCAGGGGGAGGGGAATCAGTGGGGGGCAGGATGCTTGGTGCCACAGGCGGAGGCTACCAGGCTAGCTGGACGGGCTAGCTCACGGAAGCGCAGTGGGGGGTGAGCAGGTGGTGAGTGTGTTGATGGGGGTTGGGATTGTTATTTTGTTATGGGGTGGGGGGGGAAGAGGGAAGGGGGGTAAATGTCTGCTGACAGGAGAGGTACTGGCGAAAAGTGACAGGCTGAGGGTCGATGACGGTGGGTGCCCAAGGGCGGGCCTGAGGAGGTGTGGGACACAGGCTGGAGGCTGTCTTAGGAAGGGCTATGGTTGATCGGCATGCGGGGAGGGGGGTGGGAGTGGGGGTGACCAGGCTTACAACATGGAATGTGAGAGGTCTGAATGGGCAAGTCAAGAGGCCATCTGTGTTCACGCACCTGAAAAGCTTAAAGGCGGATGTGGCAATAATACAGGAGACACACCTGAGGGTGGTGGATCAGACTGGGCTGAGGAAGGGATGGGTTGGGCAGGTATTCCATTCGGGTCTAGATTCCAAGACAAAGGGAGTGGCGATTCTGATTAATAAGCGGGTGACATTTGAAGTGGGAAATTTAGTGGCGGACTCGGGGGGGCAGATACATTATGGTGAGTGGGAAGTTGGATGGGATGCCGGTGGTGCTGGTGAACATTTATGCACCGAACTGGGACGACATAGAGTTTATGAGGCGGGCATTGGGGACGATCCCTGATCTGGACTCGCATCGGCTGATTATGGGGGGGGGGGGGGGGGTACTTTAATACGGTCATGAACCCAAGGCTCGATCTGTCGAGTTCGAAAACTGGGAGGGTGTCAAGCGATTGCGAAGGAACTAAAGGGGTTTATGGAACAGAAGGAAAGGGTGGATCCGTGGAGGTTTGGGTGGCCGAGAATGAAGGAGTACTCTTTTTTTTCACATGTACACAAAGTGTACTCCCAGATTGACTTTTTCATCATGGATAGGATGTTGTTGGCGGGAGTGGTGGACGTTGAGTACTCGGCGATAGTAGTGTCACATCACGGCCCACACTGGGTGGATCTACGGGTGAGCAAGGAGGGGGACCACGCCCGCACTGGAGGTTAGATGTAGGTCTATTAGCGGAGGAGGAGGTGAAGCTCCATCAATAACTCCAGAAGCGAGATTGGAGACAATTGAAGGCTTTATTACACTAGATGTTTCCCCCAGCAGCGCAGGTACAGAAGGCAGCTGCTGGGGCGACACGGGCTCTTATACTCCGCCTTACTAGGTGGAACCAGCAGGCAGGCTTAACCAATGAAAACAGTACCTTCTACACCAATGGTCTTACAGCATTACAGTGTACCGTAATACCTCTAATACCGACTACCACATTCACCCCCTGTTAAAAAAAGAGTCCGGCGGGGGTGGTGGCCTCGCATTACACAGTGGTAGAGGTTAAAGTTATGGAGGTACCCGGTATACATCAGTACAGTGGTTTTGCCTCGTTACATCGCAACTATTTACAAAATTTATTTAAAGTTCAGAATGAAGCAATTAGTCGATCGGGGGCCCTGGTCGTCCTCTGCGATCGTCGTAGCTTCGGCGGTGATGCAGGCACCGGCTCGGGCATCTGTGGCTCCGGGAGTGTGGCTTTGGCTTCTTCGGCAGCTTCATCACCCTTAGACGGGACCGGTGGGAGGACCGATCCACCTGGGAAGGGGGCGGCTGTGGGGTGCACCGGTGGGAGGGAGGGTGGGATTGGTGGTGGGGGTGTGTGTGGGGATCCAGCGGGCGCCAGGTCCCGTAGGGAGACCGTATCCTGTCGGCCGTCGGGGTACGCCACGTAGGCGTACTGAGGGTTAGTGTGGAGGAGATGGACCCTCTCGACCAATGGGTCCGACTTGTGCACCCGCACGTGTTTACGGACCAGGACGGGTCCAGGAGCTGCCAGCCACGTTGGGAGCGAGATCCCGGAGGAGGACTTCCTAGGGAAGACCAGGAGATGTTCGTGAGGTGTTTGGTTGGTCGTGGTACGCAGCAGTGACCGGATGGAGTGGAGGACATCCGGGAGGACCTCCTGCCAGCGGGAGACTGGGAGATTCCTGGACCGTAGGGCCAGTAGGACGGTCTTCCAGACCGTTCCGTTCTCCCTCTCTACCTGCCCGTTTCCCCGGAGGTTGTAACTGGTCGTCCTGATTTTCTGGACTGTGTTTTGTACTTAACCCTGTTGGGTTTCTTTTTCATGTTGTTACTGATATTTTATGAAAACCTTTCATAAAACTTATTTAAAAAATATATATAAAGGAGGCCCCCCTATCGCTGTGTATGTAGGCGGGGAAACCGAACAGCGTAAAGGTACTGTGGAGGGCTTTTATGACGGTGGCTGTAGTCATGTCTGGGCAGGGGATGGCGAATGGGAATGGAGTACTCGTCAATCACGTTCAGGAAGTACGTGTTGCGGTCGGTGGAGGGGAGGGGCCCTTTGAAATCCATACTGAGACGCTCAAAGGGACAGGAAGCCTTCATCAGGTGCGCTTTCTCTGGCCTGTAGAAGTGCAGCTTGCACCCCGTGCAGATTTGGCAGTTCCTGGTGCCTGTCCTGACCGCCTCGATGGAGTAGGGCATGTTGCGGGTCTTAATGAAATGGAAGAATCGAGTGACCCCCTGGGTGGCAGAGGTCCTCGTGGAGGGCTCGGAGGCGGTCCACTTGTGCATTGGGACATGTGCTGCGGGATAGAGCATCAGGAGGCTCGTTTAGCTTCCCGGGACGATACAAGATCTCATAGATGTAGGTGGATAGTTCGATCCTCTACCGTAAGATCTTGTCGTTCTTTATCTTGCCCCGCTGTGCATTATCGCACATGAAGGCCCCTGACCATTGGTCAGTGAGGAGAGTGAATCTCCTGCCGGCCAGATAATGCCTCCAATGCCGCACAGCTTCTACTATGGCCTGGGCCTCCTTTTCAACTGAGGAATGGTGGATTTCTGAAGCATGGAGGGTGCGAGAGAAGAAGGCAACGGGTCTGCCCGCTTGGTTGAGGGTGGCCGCCAGAGCTACGATGGACGGGTCGCTCTCGACTTAGAAGGAGAGGGACTCATTGATGGCGTGCATCGTGGCCTTTGCGATGTCCGCTTTGATGAGGCTGGAGGCCTGACGGGCCTCTGTCGACAGTGGAAAAACCATGGATTGGATCAGTGGGCAGGCCATGTCTGCATAATTGGGGACCCACTGAGCATAATAAGAGAAAAATCCCAGGCAGTGCTTCAGGGCCTTGGAGCAGTGAGGGAGGGGGAACTCCATGAGTGGGCGCATGCGTTCAGGGTTTGGGCCTATAACGCCATCATGCACTACGTAGCCAAGGATGGCTAGACGGTCGATGCTGAACACGCATTTACCCTTGTTATATGTGAGATTGAGGATTTTTGCGGTATGGAGGAATTTCTGGAGGTTGGTGTCGTGATCCTGCTGGTCGTGGCTGCAGATGGTGACATTATCGAGGTACGGAAACGTGGCCCGCAAACCGTACCGGTCAACCATTCGGTCCATCTCTCGTTGGAAGACCAAGACTCCATTAGTGACACCGAAGGGAACTCTTAGGAAGTGGTAGAGCTGCCCATCTGCTTCAAAAGCAGTGTAGTTGCGGACGCTAGGGCGGATGGGGAGCTGGTGGTAGGCGGACATTAGATCCACCGTGGAAAAGACCTTGTATTGTGCGATCCTGTTAACCAGATCAGATATGCAGGGGAGAGGGTACGCGTCAAGCTGCGTATACCTGTTGATGGTCTGGCTATAATCGATGACCATCCTATGCTTCTCGCCAGTCTTTACAACCACTACTTGAGCTCTCGAGGGACTGTTGCTAGCTTCAATGACACCTTCCCTCAGTAGCCGTTGGACCTCTGACCTAATAAAGATCTGATCTTGGGCACTGCACCGTCTGCTCCTGGTGGCGATGGGTTTGCAATCCGGGGTGAGGTTCGCAAACAGGGAAGACGGATCGACCTTGAGGGTCGCGAGGCTGCAGACAGTGAGGGGGGGGGGGGGGGTATAGGGCCGCCGAAGGTTGAGCTTTGGAGGTTGCATTGAAATTCTAACCCTAGGAGTGTGGCAGCGCAGAGGTGGGGAAGGACGTAGAGCCGGTAATTTTTTAATTCCCTTCCCTGGACCGTGAGGTTCGCTACGCAAGACCCCTTGATCTCCACTGAATGAGACCCGGAGGCCAGGGAGATTTTTTGGCTAACTAGGTGAACGGGGAAAGAACGCCTCACCGTGTTGGGGTGTATGAAGCTCTCCGTGCTCCCAGACTCGATCAGGCCGGGTGTTTCATGCCGATTGATGGGCACGATCGTCGTTGCAGTTGAGAGTGTTCAGGGCCGAGACTGGCCCAGGGTCACCGAGGCTAGTCGTGGCAGAAGTTGGATGTTCTCCTCGGGTGGTGTGTGGTCATCCGAGTCGGGGTCCTGATAGTCCAGCCAAGATGGCAGCGCCCACTGGTCGCACATGGCTGGGGGTGCACAAGATGGCGGCGCCATCCATCACACGTGGTGTCCGAGAGACAAGATGGCGGCGCCCGGAGGCCACACGTGCCCTGAAGGAGGAAGATGGCGGCACCTGCTGGCCGCACGTGGCCGTGGAGAGGTTTGTGGTGGCGGTCCTGATTCGCCTCCGGAGACCGCAGCGACCGCCCAGGCCTGGCATACTGCCACGAAATGGCCCTTTTTGCCGCATCCTTTGCAGAGGGATGAGCGGGCCGGACAGCGCTGTCGGGAGTGCTTGGCTTGCCCACAAAAATAGCAGCGGGGCCCCCTGGGGTTGCCTGGCAGTCCCGCAGCACAAGCTTGTAGGGGGATTGGGGATGCATCGGAGTTGGTTGCGGGGGGGGGGGTTCCACGCTGCCCAAGGGGCTGCCGCGCAGTCGGGGACGTAAGCAGGGGCATTTTGGGAGGCCACATCCAGGGAGCTAGCAAGGACCCGTGCCTCCTTGAGGCCTAGTGTCTCTTTCTCCAGCAATCGCTGGCGGATTTGGGAGGACAGCATACCTGCAACAAGTGTGTCCCGGATCAAAGGTTCTGTGTGGTCGCTGGCCGAAACTTGCGGGCAGTTACAGTTCCTCTCCAACACCAGGAGCGCACGGTAGAACTCCTCCAGCGATTCCCCAGGGATTTGTCGCCTCGTCGCTGGTAGATGTCGGGCGTAGATCTGGTTTACAGGCGAATAGAGTGTCCTTTCAGCAGATTCAATGCGGCCTCGAAATCGTCCGCGTCCTCGATGAGAGTGTAGATCTGTGGGCTCACCCTCGAGTGCTGAACGTGTATTTTCTGGTCCTCCGTGGGTGTAATTGTGGCCGTCCTGAGATATCCATTGAAGCATGCCAGCCAGTGCTTGAAGGCTGCCGCTGAGTTTGCCGTGTGGGGGCTGAGTTGCAGACACTCTGGCTTGATTCGGAGCTCCATTCTTTAAAATCTAGTGTAATAAATTGAGGCTCAATCAATAACTCCAGAAACGAGATTGGAGACAATTGAAGGCTTTATTACATTAGATGTTTCCCCCAGCAGCTCAGGTACAGAAGGCAGCTGCTGGGGCGACACGGGCTCTTATACTCCGCCTTACTGGGCAGAACCAGCAGGCAGGCTTAACCAATGAAAACAGTACCTTCTACACCAATGGTCTTACAGCATTACAGTGTACCGTAATACCTCTAATACCGACTACCACAGGAGGTGTGTGTGCGGGTGAGGGAGGCCATTCGGAAGTATGTGGAGATAAACAATACGGGGGAGATTTTGGCAGCTACGATATGGGAGGCATTGAAGATAGTGGTGAGAGGGGAGTTTATATCGATACGGGCCCACAGGAACAAGGTGGAGCGGGTGGAGATGGATAGATTAGTGGAGGAGATTCTCCAGGTGGACAGGAGGTACTCAGAGGCCCAGGATGCGGGGTTGTTGAAGGAGCAGCAGAAGCTGTAGATGGAGTTTGGGTTGCTATCTACAGGGAAGGCTGTGGGGCAGTTGAGAAAGGCGAGAGGGGCGGTGTATGAATATGGGGAGAAGGCTAGCAGGATCCTAGCACGCCAGCTAAGGAAACGGGAGGCAGCTAGGGAGATAGGGAAAGTGAAGGATAGAGGGGGGAATACGATCTTGGACCTAGTGGGGGTGAACGAGGTGTTTAGGGACTTTTATAGTAGGCAGTACGAATCAGAACCCCCAGCCGGGGTGGAGGAGATGAGGCGGTTTTTGGAGGGACTGGAGTTTCCGAGAGTGGAAGAGTTGGTGGAGGGCCTAGGGGCCCCGATTGGGCTGTTTGAAGTGGTGGAGTGGCTGGAGGCTCTGCAGTCAGACCTGATGGGTACCCAGGGGAGTTTGATAAAAAGTTTTCAGGAGTGCTGAGGCCCTTGCTGGTAAGGGCATTTAATGAGGCTAGGGAGCGAGGGGTACTCCCCCCAACGATGTCAAAAGCCTCGATCTCTCTTATCCTGAAGCAGGATAAGGACCCGGAAAAATGTGGGTCGTACAGGCCAATCTCCGTACTAAATGCAAACGCTAAGTTGCTGGCCAAGATGTTGGCCTTGAGAATAGAGGATTGTGTGCCAGGGGTGAAAGGGGAGGACCAGGGGTTTGTATAAGGCAGGCAGTTAACAGCTAACATCAGAAGGCTGCTAAACGTGATTATGATGCCCACCGAGGGAAGGGAGGTGGAAGTGGTGGTGGCCATGGACGCAGAGAAGGCCTTTGATCGGGTGGCGTGGGAGTATCTGTGGGCGGCCCTGGGGCGGTTTGGGTTTGGGCAGGGTTTTGTGGACTGGGTCCGGCCGCTGTACCAGGCACCGGTGGCGAGCGTATGGACGAACTGAGTGAGCTCAGATTATTTTAGGCTGCACCAGGGGGCAAGGCAGGGATATCCACTCTCCCCACTGCTCTTTGCCTTGGCTATAGAGCCACTGGCGATGGCGCTGAGAGCGTCAAAGGACTGGAAGGGGTTAGTACGGGGGTGATGGAGCATAGGGTCTCGTTATATGCAGACAGCCTACTTTTGGATATTTCTGACCCACTGGGGGGGGACTGGAGAGATTATGGTGATCCTCGGGGAATTCGGCCAGTTTTCGGGATACAAATTGAAAATGGGAAAAAGCAAGGTCTTTGCAATTCAGGCGAGGGGGCAGGAGAGGAAATTGGGGGATATGCCGTTCAAGGTGGTGGGAGGGAGTTGTCTGTATTTGGGAATCCAGGTGGTGCGGGTGTGGGAGCAGCTACAGAAGCTGAATTTGGCTCAGTTAGTGAAGCAGATGAAGGAGGGTTTTTGAAGGTGGGATATGCTCCTGTTGTCGCTGAAGGGGAGGGTGCAGACAGTAAAGATCACCGTTCTCCCGAGGTTTTTGTTTGTATTTCAGAGCCTGCCTATTTTTATCCCAAAGGCTTTTTATTAGAAGGTAAACACGGTGATCTCTGGGTTTGTATGGGTGGGAAAAATCTCACGGGTAAAGAAGGTGCTGCTGGAGCGGTGGCGGGGGGGGGGGGGGGCGCTGCTGGCCTTGCCAATTTTTTTTCATTTTGGAACTACTATTGGGTGGCGAACATAGCAATGATCAGGAAGTGGGAAGTGGGGGGCGGGTCAGTGTGGGAGCGGGTGGAGGTGGCATCATGTAGGGGCACAGGTTTAGGGGCACTGGTAATGGCATCTCTGCCATTCTCACCGGCTTGGTATTCCACAAGCACGGTGGTAGTGGCGGAGGCACATGTGAGTGGAGGGGGCGTCAGTATGGACACCTATGGTGGGGGGTGAATGGGGGGTTTCGGAGGTGGCAACGGGCTGGGATCGAGCGGTTAGGGGACTTGTTTATTGACGGCAGCTTTCCGTGCTTGGAGGACTTGGAAGAGGAGTTTGAGCTTCCCGGTGGGAATGGGTTCTGCTACTTGCAGTTGAGGGACTTTGCACAGAGGCAGGTTTTGGCCTTTCCGCACCTACTGCCCCAGGGAATACAGGACAAGGTAGTGTCGAAAACGGGAGTGGGGGAGGAGAAGGTCTCGGAAATTTATAAAGAGCTCATGGAATGGGAGGGAACCCCGAAAGGGGAGGTAAAGCGAAAATGGGAGGAAGAGTTGGGCAATGAATTGGAGGCAGGATTGTGGGAGGATGCCTTCAGTAGGGCTAACGCGTCCTTGTTGCGTGCAAGGCTTAGACTGATACAATTCAAGGTGGTCCACAGGGCGAATATGACTGTGGCCCTTATGAGCAGATTCTTTGAAGGGATGGAGGATAGGTGTGGAAGGTGTGTGGGTTGGCCCGCGAATCACATCCACATGTTTTGGGCCTGTCCGAAGCTCAGGGGATTCTGGCAAGGATTTGCCAATGTCATGTCCACGGTATTGTGGTATGGGTGGTTCCGAGTCCAGAGTGGCGATTTTGGTGTGGCGGAAGACCCGGGGGTCCAGGGGGCGAGAGATGTTTTGGGCTTTTCCTCCCTGGTAGCCCGGAGACGGATCTTATTAGCGTGGAGGGACTCGGAACCCCTGAAATCGGGGGTCTGGGTTAGTGACTTTTCGGGTTTCTCAGGCTTGAGAAGATCAAGTTCGTCCCGAGAGGATCAATGCTAGGGTTCGCCTGGAGGTGGCAGCCGTTTATCGACTTCTTTGGGAAAATCAAGCTGTCAGCAGATTGTGGTAATCACCATTGTTGTATATATTAAGAGATGTGTGGTAAGGCCCTGTACTACAGGTACGGAGGTAGTCCCTGCCTGCTGGCTTCGCCCAGTAGGCGGAGTATAAATATGTGTGCTCCCTATACAGCAGCCATTTCGCCAGCTGCTGTAGGAGGCCACACATCTTAGAGTAATAAAGCCTCCGTTGTATTCAACTCTCGTCTCTGTGCAATTGATCGTGCATCAATTTATTACTCTAAGCCCCAGTATGCCTACGTAGCGTACCCCGATGGCCGCCAGGATACTGTCTCCCTCAGGGACCTGGCACCAGCAGGTTCCACACACACACACACACACCTCCGGCCCGGCTCCACCCCCCCCCCCCCCTCCCCTGGTGCACCCAGCAGCAACCCCCCCAGGACCATCCGTCCTCCCCCTGCCCGCGCCCGAGGATGAAGAGGATTTTGGCACGCTACCGGAGTCACCGAGGACCAAACCAACACCGGAATTGCCACCACCACTGCGTCGCTCCCAACGCCACATCAAGACCCCGGACCGGCTAAATCTATAATTGGTTCGGGACTATCAAAACACCTTGTACTGGACTTCAGAAAGAAATATTTTTTTTCGCTTCTGTATATTAAATTTGCTCTGTATATAGTTCTCCACCACCCCCACCGGACTCAATTTTAACAGGGGGTGAATTTGGTAATCACCACTGTTGTATATATTAGGAGATGTGTGGTAAGGCCCTGTACTACAGGTATGGGGGTAGTCCCTGCCTGCTGGCTCCGCCCAGTAGGCAGAGTATAAATATGTGTGCTCCCTATACAGCAGCCATTTCGCCAGATGCTGTAGGAGGCCACACATCTTAGAGTAATAAAGCCTCCGTTGTATTCAACTCTCGTCTCTGTGCAATTGATCGTTCATCACAGATACAAAAGGGGAGGGGATTAAGGGAAAGAAAGAGGTGGTGGGGGGGGGGGGGTTGGTTGAGGCAGGAATAGTTAGTGGGGGAGAGGGACTGGGGAACTGTGTAGGTAAGCCACGTTGGCTGGGTGTGGTTATTGGTTGGGTTGGTGTTATTTACTTTGTTGTTTTTCCTGTTGAAAATTGTTGCTAAAAATTTATAAATGCCTTAATGAAAAGATATTTAAAAAAAGAAAAGGCATGTAAAAAGGCAATATCACAATAATCATGGGGGACTTCAATATGCAGGTGGACTGGGTTGGTAGTGGATCCCAAGAAAAGGAATTTGTGGAATGTCTAAGAGATGGTTTTTTGGAGCAGCTTGTGGTGGAGCCCACTAGGGAACAGGCAATTCTGGATTTAGTGATGTGTAATGAGGCAGACTTGATTAGGGATATTAAGGTGAAGGAATCCTTAGGGAGCAGTAACCACAATATGATAGAATTTACCCTGCAGTTTGAGAGGGAGAAGCTGCAATCAGATGTAACGGCATTACAATTAAATAAGGGTAACTACAAAAACATGAGGGGGAAGCTGGCCAGAGTTGATTGGAAAAGGAACCTAGCAGGGAAGACAGTAGCAGGAGTTTTGGGGGTTATTTGGGAGGCACAACAGAAATTCATACCAAAAAGGAGGAAACATGCTCAGGGAAGGACAATGCATCCATGGCTGACGAGGGAAGTCAAGGACAGCATAAAAGCACAAGGAAAAGCATCCAAAGTGGTGAGGATTAATGGGAAGCCAGAAGATTGGGAAGCCTTTTAAAGCGAGCAGAGGACAGCTAAAAAAGCAATAAGGGGAGAGATGATGAAATATGAGTGTAAGCTAGCTAGTAATATAAAAGAAGAGAGGAAGAGTTTTTTTCAATATATAAAAGGTAAGAGAGAAGCAAAAATAGATATTGGACCACTGGAAATTGTGGCTGGAGAAGTAATAATAGGAAACAAAGAAATGGTAGAGGAACTGAATAGTTACTTTGCATCAATCTTCACAGTGGAAGACACCAGTGGGATGCCGGAACTTCAGGAAAATTAAGGGGCCGAGGTGAGTGCAGTGGCCATCATAAGGAGAAGGTTCTGGGGAAACTGCAAGGGCTGAAGGTGGATAAATCACCTGGACCAGATGGACTACACCCCAGGGTTCTAAAGAGATAGCTGAGGATATTGTGGAGGCATTGGTGGTGATCTTTCTGGAATCACTGGAGGCAGGAAGGGTCCCAGAGGACTGTGTCATGGGAATGTCCCTTTAAGAAATGTTTTTGTCTTATCACATAGCTTCAGTGATGTCATTGTGTGGGTGGAGCTGGGTTGTGGCTCTGTGAGTTTTACTTTCGCTTTGAGATTGGACTGGTTTGAACTGCATAAGTTGAAAGAAGTGCTTTTCTCTATTTTCATTTTAAAAGCTGTTCCAGACTACTTGGTAATTTAAAAGCGATAATTGCTTTCTGGAAGGAATTCAAATCTGCTGTTTGAAAAGGGGAACAGAGTATCAATAACAAGTCTTATACCAGTGAGAATGCCAAGTACCGGGCTACGCCTTTGAAAAGGGGTTTCTTGTTTGACTTGGATTTTGTTATTGAATTGGAACAGTTAAGGAGGAATTCATTAAGGGTTATACATAGATTACTGTAGCGCTGTGGAGTTTTTATGTTTATAGTCGATAGAAATTCTTGCTGTGTGTGTTTATACAAATGTTAACTAAATTCTTAGAAAAAAGCTTGTTTTTTGATTAAAAGCACCTAAGAACTCTGTCGAATAACACCGGAAAGGCAAGCCCTTCTGTTCATCCTAGCCAAATTCAACAAAACGTGATATACTTTGGAGTTTATTATACCCTGGCCCATAACAACTGGAATGTGGCTAATGTAACTGATATAGAAGGAAGGGAGGCAGAAGAGGGGAAATTACGGCCGGTTAGCCTGACTTCGGTCATTGGTAAGATTTTAGAGTCCATTATTAAAGATGAGATCGTGGAGTACTAGGAAGTGCACGACAAAATAGGACTGAGTCAGCACGCCTTCATCAAAGGGAGGTCATGTCTGACAATTCTGTTAGAGTTCTTTGAGGAGGTAACAAGTAAGTTAGACAAAGGAGAACCAGTGGACGTGATTTATTCAGATTTCCAGAAGGCCTTTGACAAGGTGCCGCATAGGAGACTGTTAAATAAGCTAAGAGCCCATGGTGTTCAGGGTAAGATCCTGGCATGGATAGAGGATTGGCTGACTGGCAGAAGGCAGAGAGTGGGGATAAAGGGGTCTTTTTCAGGATGGCAGCCGGTGACTAGTGGTGCGCCTCAGGGGTCTGTGCTGGGACCACAGCTTTTCACAATATACATTAATGATCTGGAAGAAGGAACTGAAGGCACTGTTGATAAGTTTGCAGATGATACAAAGATCTGTAGAGGGACAGGTAGTATTGAGGAAGCAGGAGGGCTGCAGAAGGATTTGGACAGGCTAGCAGAGTGGGCAAAGAAGTGGCAGATGGAATACGATGTGGAAAAGTGTGAGGTTATGAACTTTGGAAGGAGGAATGGAGGCATAGACTATTTTCTAAATGGGGCAATGCTTAGGAAATCCGAAGCACAAAGGAACTTGGGAGTCCTTGTTCACGATTCTCTTAAGGTTAATGTGCAGGTTCAGTCGGTAGTTAGGAAGGCAATTGCAATGTTAGCATTCATGTCGAGAGGGCTAGTATACAAGACCAGGGATGTACCTCTGAGGGTGTATAAGGCTCTGGTCAGACCCCATTTGGAGTATTGTGAGCCGTTTTGGGCCCCGTATCTAAGGAAGGATGTGCTGGCCTTGGAAAGGGTCAAGAGGAGGTTCACAAGAATGATCCCTGGAATGAAGAACTTGTCGTATGAGGAACGGTTGAGGATTCTGGGTCTGTACTCGTTGGAGTTTAGAAAGAGGAGGGGGGGTCTTATTGAAACTTACAGGATACTGCGAGGCCTGGATAGAGTGGACGTGGAGAGGATGTTTCCACTTGTAGGAAAATCTAGAACCAGAGGACACAATCTCAGACTAAAGGGACGATCCTTTAAAACAGAAATGAGGAGGGAGATTTTCAGCCAGAGGGTGGTGAATCTGTAGAATTCCTTGCCGCAGAAGGCTGTGGAGGCCAAATCACTGAGTGTCTTTAAGACAGAGATAGATAGGTTCTTGACTAATAGGGGGTTCAGGGGTTATTGGGAGAAGGCAGGAGAATGGGGATGAGAAAAATATCAGCTATGATTGAATGGCGGAGCAGACTCGATGAGCCGAGTCCTATGTCTTAGGTCTTATAACTGATTATCTTAAAAATTGATTGTTCATGTAGACATTAGCACACTCAAGATTGTTCCATGCGTGCTTTCCAATCGCAGAATCACATCCAACAGTTGAATTTGTTTTGGGTTTTTGCAAGCCCAGGCAGGTTTGAGTACAGTGAACAACTGAAGGAACAAGCTGTTTGATTCAATGAGCCAATTATTGGGATGTACAACCTACGCATTTCAATTCATACACCATGTTATTCAATTATGTGGTGGGCAGAATATCTTTTTGGACTGATTGTAGCATCTGTTACTGGAAAATACCGCTGTAAAATGTTGTGTTTGAGAGCCACAGACAAGGATATTACACTAAACTGCTCATTTTCACCTTTTCCTCCATGCTGATCTTCACCCTTTATTAGGCAGTCAGGTATTCCTTAGTAATTTTAGGGTAGTTTATTAAGAAGTAAGTTTCAGTATGATGCACTAACTAAAAAGACATGAAAGTTATACGATCCGTGATCATTGAGAGCTGTTCACTGATCCCACTGGATGAATGGACAGTTGTCAGAATGTGTTGATCTCAGTAGCTTTGTGATACCAGCATTTTGCTCTCTAGTCAACATGTCAGGTAACTCTTCTGTCATCTTCCTTGCTCCTTCCTGGTCCACCTTTCATCTGAAGGAGGCTGCTGCCTCTGATGAGGTCTGCCCCATGAAGAGAGCTGCCCCCTGCCTCCAAACACTCGTTGTATACTTTATTTCCAGGAGCTGGTAGCGTTCAATCATCTGTTCAAATCCTTCTGACCAGTGGATGCAGGGCAGGTAACTAAAATGTTGGAGTGGCCATTCCCCCCTCCCCTACACACCCCCAGCACTCCCAGTCCTTCACACCCTGGCTTGAGGTCACTTGTTAGTTTACCTCTACCGAAGGTCATTTACTAAATATGGGCGGTATGCTGTGTGACAGAAGCTTCCGGCTATTGGCTCACGAATGTTTGTACATCTGGAGGCCTCACTGCAGGGAGTGCAGTCTTTGTGATCTTTATCTCTGCCTGTCTTTGTCAGTGTCTAGTAAATCCTGGTATTCAGGGGGATTTGGGGTTCTTTATACTTGAATCACCAAACGTTAACGTGCAGGTACAGCAAGTAATTAGGAAGGCAACTAGTATGTTGGCCTCTATGTTAGGCACCTTTCAATAAATAACTTTTTGATAAAGGGTCATCTGAACTTGAAACCTTAGTTCTTTTCTCTCCCCACAGATGCTGCCAGAGCTGCTGCAGGTTTTCCAGCATTGCCTCTTTTGGTTTCAATGAATAAGTCTTGCTGCAATTATATGGAGTTTTGATGAGACCACACCTACTGCATAAAGTTTGGTCTCCATACCTAAGGAAAGGTATACTTGCCTTAGAGTGAGTGCAGCAGACTAGATTTATTCCTGGGTTGAGATGATTATCTGAGCAGGAAAGTTAAATAAAAATGTCTCAAGTTTAGAAGAATGAAAGGTGATCTCATTGAAGTGTGTAAAATTTTCAGAGGGCTTGACAGTATTGAACTTCAGAGGTTCCCCCGAGCTCAAGAATCAAGAACTGGGCATTATAGTCTCAGGATAACGGACTGACCATTTATTAATTTTTTTAATTTAATTAATTAATTTATTTATTTATTTTAATAAATTTAGAGTACCCAATTAATTTATTTCCAATTAAGGGGCAATTTAGCATGTTCAATCCACCTACCCTGCACATCTTTGGGTTGTGGGGGCGAAACCCACGCAAACACGGGAAGAATGTGCAAACTCCACATGGACAGTGACCCAGAGCCAGGATCGAAAATGGGACCTCGGCGCCGTGAGACTGCAGTGCTAACCACTGCACCACCGTGCTGCCCTGACTGACCATTTATAACTGAGTGAGGAGAACTTTTCCTCACTTACAAAATCATTCTGTCCACCCCAGAAATGGATGC
The DNA here is from genome assembly GCF_047496885.1 of Scyliorhinus torazame. Taxonomy (NCBI): domain Eukaryota; kingdom Metazoa; phylum Chordata; class Chondrichthyes; order Carcharhiniformes; family Scyliorhinidae; genus Scyliorhinus; species Scyliorhinus torazame. Next base: position 247,149,969 of record NC_092708.1, read on the forward strand.
TCAATCAATATATATTCAGCACTGAGCTCAATCATTTTGGGCCACAAAGGAAATCAGGTGACATGGATTAGATCAGGAAAGGGGGTTGATGTAAAACTCCAACCATGCTTGTTAAGGCGGAGTAGGCTCAAGGGGTCGTATGGCCTATTCCTGCTGTTACTTCTTCTGTTCTTATGTTACTGCCTCCAGTTTTGTTCTTCTCCACAAGTGGAAACATCTTCTCTCTGCCTACTGTACTAAACTCCTTCATAATTTCATAGAATTTACAGTGCAGAAGGAGGTCATTCGGCCCATCGAGTCTACTAAAGATCTGTATTGGATAACTCCTCAGCCTTCCCTCTTCTGGAGAAAAAGTTTACAACCTATTTTACCTTTGCTATTAAGTGTAATGTCCAGTACAAGCATGTCATATCCTTTGACAAATTGGACGCAAAAGCTGCTAAGATGGTTGCCGCAAATCGTATGACTTTTGGAATTTGAACTACAGACAGAACCAAGTCTCCGTTGAATAACTAATTGAATATTGACCTTTTTATATATGGTGCTCATTAAATATGAACACCTATAGACTATGGACTGGTGGGGCGGTAATTGGCTGGGTTAGATTTGTCCTGTTTTCTGTGGACAGGACATACCTGGGCAATTTTCCAGATGGCTAGGTAGATGCCGGTTTTGTAACTGCACTGGAACAATGTGGCTAAGAATTAGAGGCGATCTTATTGAAACATATACAATCCTGAGGGGAGACTTGAACTAGGGGACATGGTTTAAAATTAAGGCGGCCTACGATTTAAGGTGGATATGAGAATTATTTTCTCTCAGAGTGTTGTGAGCCTTCGGAATTCTCTTTCCCAAAATGTATTTGCTGCCTTCCTGCTCTTAAACAGTATGTTTAGTATGGAAAGAGGTAGGTCTTTTCTACCCTTGACATGTATATTCTAATTTGCATCAAGCTTTTGTTAGTTTAAAATACTATTATTATTGCAAATACAGTACTATTGCCGGAATATTGTCAAGGACCTTAGCCTTTGGAGTATGCAGTGGCTTCAGTCGTTCCTTGCCATGATGAGGGGCAGCAGACTGGCTTCTGTGATGCTGTGGAGCTCATGCTTCAGCCTTATCTATTACATTGATGTGTTGGGCTCCCCCACCATTAAGGATGGGAATAGTTTTGGATCCTCCTCCCCCTCCTGCTCCTTCACTATTCATGGAGGGATGTGGCAGAGCTTAGATCTGATCTGTTGGTTGTGGGAATCACTTAGCTCTCTCTATTCATGCTGCATTTGCACTTTGGCATGCATGTAGTCCTGCATTGTAGCTTTCACCAGGCTGATAGCTCATTTTTAGTTATGGCTGGTGTTGCGCCAGGCATGTCCTCCTGCACTTTTCATTGAACCAGGGTTGAACACCCGTTGTGGTTGTAATGGGTAGGGTGGGGGAATGATTAGCCATGAGGTTACAGATTGTGCGGTCATATGCAATTCTGCTGCTGTTGATGGCCCATAATGTCTCTTGGAAACCCAGTTTGGAGATGCTGGAACTGTTGAAAATCTATCCCATGTAGTACGGTGGTGATGCCACATAACATGATGGAGGGAATTGTGGATGGAATAGAAGTGTTCAGCGAAGAGATAATCTAATCCCCACATGCCCACATGTCTGTCCGTGGCCTCATGCAATGTTCCAGTGAAGCTCAACGCAAACTGGAGGAACAGCATCTCATCTCCCGGTTAGGCACGCTGCAGCCTTCCGGTCTCAACATCGAATTCAAGAACTTCAGATGATTAGCTCTATTCTCCTCGGCCCCTTTGTTTCCATTCCATTTCATTTTAACTGTCTTTTACATTTTATTTCTTTCTTGTCTTTATATATATATATATTTCCCCCCCCCTGTCTTATCCTCCCTCTCCTTAACTTTTCTCCCCTTTGCTCCCCCCCCCCCCCCCCCCCCCCACCCCTGTATCTGTCACAGTGTACCCTTGGATGTTAGTTTCTCTGCTGTTTGGTCTTTTATACCTTTTATTCTCTCTGGGTACTGCTCTTAGCACTCTTTTCCCTTGGTTTCTGTGGTTATGGCTCATCTTTCATTCCCTCACCCCACAGTATAAATATCTCCCACTTTCTATGCCTTTTAGCTTTGACAAAGGGTCACCTGGACTCAAAACATTCGCTCTTTTCTCTTCCTACAGATGCTGCCAGACCTGCTGAGATTTTTCAGCATTTTCTCTTTCGGTAATCTAATCAGAATTTGGTTTGTGAGGAGTGAATACTGTATGCTCGGTTGGCGGAAGTACAAGTCGATCGCTGTCTCACTCAGAAACAGTGATTGAGGCCTTGGCAATGATATTAGTCTAAACTGCTAATTTCCACCCTTTCCTCCATGCTGATTTCCACCCTTTATTAGTTAAATCCCAGAAACTGGGTTAATGACAATGTTTCCAGAGTAGTGGAGGAGGCAAAGTTGCCCGATGTTAAGATCTCGGACCAGATCCCAACAATAATAATCTTTATTATTGTCACAAGTAGGTTTACATTAACACTGCAATGAAGTTACTGTGAAAAGCCCTGAGTCGCCACACTCCGGCGCCTGTTAGGATACTCTGAGGGAGAATTCACCGAGCAGGGATTTGTGGGAGGAAACCAGAACACCGGGTGAAAAAGCCACACAGACACAAAGAGAACATGCGGACTCCACACATAGAGTGACCCAAGCCGGGAATCAAACCTGGGACCCTGGCGCTGTGAAGAAACAGTGCTAACCACTGTGCTACAGTGCCGTCCATATATGTGTGTTGCCGTTTGCCGCACAGGGGTGAGCGACACAGGGTGCTTTGACCTATGGTGAATATTGTTCCTGACACGAACCCCAAACACGTTTTTGTAAATTTATAAAACTGAGAGGAAAGACTATTTCAACCCAGGAGTGATGACTCTGACCAATAGGTATCTTTTATGTTAAAACACACTTGAATTCGGGCAGCACGGTGGCACAATGGTTAGCATTGCTGCCTATGGCGCTGAGGACCCGGGTTTGAATTCCGGCCCTGGGTCACTGTCCGTGTGGAGTTTGCAAATTCTCCCCACGTCGGCGTGGCTCTCACCCCCACAACCCAAAAGATGTGCGGGTTGGTCACGCTAAATTGCCCCTGAATTGGAAAAAATAATTGGGTACTCTGAATTTATTTTAAAAAACACACTTGAAGTTAAACACTGAATTAGCCACATTAACAACAAATAAAACAGATCTACAATGATCAGTTAAACAGTTCTTAAACGCAAGGAAAAACGTACTTACTATCTACCTGTTACTAATTCCAATTCAGCAACGCCAATACAGTTCAGATGCCACTCTTAAATAAAAATAACAAAAAGATTACTTGCTGGGGAGAGAACTTTTCAAGAGCAGAAAATCCTTCTGTCTTTTGCTCAACAGGACAGCATTTGGCCAAACTGCTGTTCAATTAAAAAACTTCTATCAGAGTGCCAAAACTACAGACAGACCTGGATCCTCCCATTAATTACATCACATGTATCCTACTAAATTTTATGACCTGCTTATCTAGGACCAAACACTTCTCCCCATAAATTATCTACACTCCAGGGAATCTCTAGCAATGTTCCATTAGGTCCTCTATAGGTAAACAAATAAATTGTTAGAATCAACCATGATCTTGCCTTTTACAACCTCTTAATTACAGTTGTAGCAGGCATACTGTCTGAGTACCCTAATCTAGATTCCTTAATAATATTACTGCAACAAATATATATACTCCTTAACCTCTGGCGCGACTCTGCCAAAGAATTTCTAAGTTCACTTGTGTTTTTTTCAGGGAGTTTCCTATTGGCTATGCCGGTGAGTACCCCACGCTATCCAGTGACACTTAGGGCATGAACCTCTGGATACGCTGCGCAGCATTGCCATTGAAAGCCAGGAGACCCCGTTCCCGGGATCTACCTGGCTCGCAACCCACCAACACAATCACATGAAACATTGAAAGGGGAATCCCGGCCACAATGGGTGGGATCACTTTTTAGAAAATCTGCAGATTTGAGTGAAGCAGCTAGCCTTACTTTAATGTTCAGATTCCCAAGGTACCTGAGGTTTTGGGAATCAATCCCTTCACCTCGTGGACCTTGGGTGAGTGCCGTTTGGTGCTGGTCCCCATAAATGGGGACCAGACAGAATGGCATTCATGGGGGTCTCCAAGGGGATTGGAGGTCCCCCTGGTGCATGCCTTATGACCAGGGTGGTGCCCTGGCACTGCTGGTGCCACCTGGATACCCTGACAGCGTGAGACTGACACCCTGGCAGTGCCACCTGGGTGCCACCTGGGTGCCAGTCTGGCACTGCCAAGGTACCTATGTGGCACTGCCAGCTGGCAGGGTCACTGCCAAGGTGCCAGGTTGGAATTGTCAAGGTGCGAAGCATGCGCAGTCAGGCTGGGGTTGCCCGGTGTGTGTATTGGGAGGGGGGGGGGGGGATCGGGGATTCTTTTCAGGGCCTCAGAGATTGGGACACCATTCCGGGGGCAACCCTTGTCTCTACCTGTCTGCTCCACCGACCACCTATAACCCCCACCGACAGCCGAGGCCTGTGGCCGTGCGGCTGAGGCTATTGCTGATAGGGAATTGCCTATCATGGTTAAGCAAGCACTTCACACATCCCAAGGGGAGTCCCGTGGGTGGGCGGACCATGTAGCATGTGGGAGTCTTGCCTCGCGTCCCAGTCAGACTGTGATGCCTGAACACTGCGAGATGCAACACCACACACGCAGCATCCAACATCCAAACACCCAGAGGATGGGACACAGCTCCGGGGGATATGTCCGCGGCCGGATGGGGGTGAGTGCCTGGGGCAGGGGACCAGTGCCTGGTCCAGGTGGTTATAAGTGGGTGTCCGGGATACAAGGTCTAGGGTCCGGTAAGGGGGGGCCCGTTGCAGCCGGGTGTGCGTGGGCAGAGTGTTTGGAGGGGCGGGGGGGGGAATCAATGGGAGAATGCAAGGTCCCGGGGTGGGAGCCACCGCTGTCTGTCAGTCTAACACCCTCTCCCAATGCCTTACCGATATTGAACGCTATGACAGGGATGTTGGACCCAAAATCTGCCCTAGTGGTGCTGCTACTAGGCCGGGCAGCCAGGCGCCAGAGACAGCGGCACCAGCAGCGTCTGCAGATGCTCGAGACGGCGGACCATGGGCCGAAGCCCTCCTTACACTCTGAGGACCCGGCTGCCATCAGGCGAGGGAGGGACCCAGAGGGGGAGTCCCGCGATGGCCTAGGGTTTACAGGCACCTCTGGTCGTTTGAACAGATGACAGACAGTGTGGTGCTGCAAGAGACTCCAGCTCAACAAGGAGATGGTGTGGCACCTGTGCCATGCCCTCATGGACTTGGCACCACATGGAGGAGGAGGAGGACACTCGCTCGCGGTGGCCGTCACAGTCAATGCAGCTCTCAACCTTTACGCCTCAGGATCATTCCAGGGCTCGAGCGGGGACTTGTGTCACATCTCACAGGCCACAGCCCACAGGTGCATCCAATAAGTCACGGATGCCCTGTTTGCCCAGGTGGAAATCTTCATCATCTTTGACATGGACCAAGCCCAGTAAAATGCCCAGGCAACAGGTTTCTCCGCCATCGCCTTGTTGCCCCAGATCCAGGGGGATAATAGATAGTACGCATGTTGTCCTCCACTCACCGGGCCATCTGGGAGTAACCTATGGTCACAGAAAGGGAATCCACTCCCTCAACATACAGCTCGTGTGCGACCACCAGATGAAGATCATGCACATGTGTGCACACTTCCCTGGGAGTGAAGACAACATCCTCGGCCTCTTCAAGTAGCACCCTAAGATGGGCGGCTGGCTCTTGGGAGGATAAGGGCTGATGACCTGGCTAATGATGGCAGCGCGGAGGCCGGAAACCAATGTGGCCACCAGGGCTTTGATTGAGTGGTGCATTGGACTCCTCAACATGCGGTTCCGATGCCTCGACCGCTCCTGTGGTGCCCTGCAGTACACCGCCCGGAGGGTCACCTGCTTTCTGGTGGTCTGCTGTGTCCTCTACAACCTGGCACAGCAGTGGGGCGATAAGCCGGAGGTTGGGGGATGAGGAACATGTGGCCACCTCCGAGGAGGAGGACGAGGACAATGAGGCGGCTCCAGACCAGCAGGGGCTGGAGGACGGGCCCAGGGAGGAACCGGAGGACCAGCCGTAGGCTGCAAGACAGACGGCAGCGGTGAGGGTCCGGCAAGCCCAGAGGGCCAGGGAGGCCCTCATACTTGCCCGATTCACTTAGGACATGGCCTGGCCATCACCCCCTCTCACATTTTCCATCTTCCCATTGTATGTGTCACATGACTCCAGGGTGCTGGGATTGTGTCGGCACCGTCAGCAGGTCGAGGGTAGGGTGGGTGATGATAACCCACAGTGAGCTGAGCGCCATAGTCTGACTCCTGCCTGTCTGCTGAGTGCTCACTCACACCCATCGCCTGCACGTGGTATGCCTGGGGAGGAGGAGGGGGAGTGCCTGGAGAAATGGGCTAAGGGTTCGGAGGTCGGCCCGCATTGAGGAAGAAATGACAGAGACAAAACACTGGTTGTGCACAAGGGTGTTTAATGTGTAACAATTCCCCACTCTCCCGATGGTGCCGCCCTCCCTCCCCTCCTCACCCTCTATCTACCCTCCCACCCACTCCTCTGTTATCCTTGATGATCCTCGATGTGCTTTGCCCTCCTAGCTCCACCGCTACATCTAGCTGTGGCCCCAGGATGCACATCAGAGGTGGAGGCACCCAGCTGCTTATCATATCCCACGGCCTTTGATGGCCCTGGCGGGCATCCTCTGGGGACTCTGGGGTCGGAGGGTTCCGACTCACTTGTTGGCGGCCCGTGCATAGCCATGCTGCCCTGTCCAGTGTGCTGACTGCGAGACCCGGCCTCATCAAAGGGATGGAACGCAGGGGAGCTGGTGGCCACCGTCACCACTCCACGAGATGGATCTGGGTTGGCACTCAGTGCCTCCTCCCCCCGCTCGGTGCCCATAGGGCTCTGGAGTTCACAATGGGATGGAGGGGCAGCTGGTTTGAGACCCGGTTGCCCCTACATCATCTGGCTTTGCCAGCCCTGGCAGTTCTGCACCGTAATGTCGACGCCCTCGCCGATGCTCCTAATTGACTGGGACATGCTCCGCACGTCTTGGCCATGCACATCTGATAGTAGAACATGTGCTGGAGAACCTCATCAAGGTCAGCCTGGTACTGAGTAACATCCCCCAGCGAGGTGGACATTCTGTCGAGACCCTCAGCCGTGGCCATCACCGACTGCACGACGCCTTGGACACCTTCACTAATGGTGCCAATGTCATGCACCGGGTTCTCCATTGCGGTTGCCACCCTAGCAGTGTTGGCCTCGGTGCCACGTATCGCCGGCGACATCTCCTGCACCTGTAGCCTCTGGGACTCCTCCAAACGGCCAGCTCCCTATCATCTCCAGCAGCTCTGGGAATACCTCTTCCACAGGCTCAGCATCGGGCTGAGATCCAGCAGTCCTCTGATGCTGTGTCTACTGGGGGTTCCTGTCTCCACCTGACGTACATCAGCAACTGTGTGGTGCTCACCAGTTTGTGCACAAGAAGCCTGCCCACTCACATTTCCCACTGAGGTGCATATATCTGCGCTGGTGGATGTTGGGGATGACAGCTGTGATGTCTCGATTGTGTCTTCCTCGGAGCTCTCCTCCGAGGGGTTCTCCTGGGAGGCTGGAGAGGGGGCCGCCCGGGAAGGGCTGGCGCCACCAGCTGGAGAAAGTGTGGGAGAATGGACATGTGGTCAGTGGGAGGGATGGGTCAGTCAGTAAGGCAATAACAACTCACGTTTGACTGGTCCTCCAGGTGGAGCCCGGTGGTCCCTCCTCTCTGTGGCAACCGCCAGCCTCCGCATTGGTGACCACTTTGGCCTCAGCCACCCCAGTCACCTCCAGGGCCCACTCCTAGAGGGAGGTGAGGATTCTTATGTCCGGCACACAAATGATTTGAACGCCGTTCTGCACCCCCGCCTCCCCCACCTCACCACATCCACCGCTGACATTGAACCCCCCACCAACACAGTGGAAGTTTAGCCGATACTCCCCCCCACCACATATCAATCCCTCTTCCCCACCCCCTGGGGCTCCCACTAGGTCCTGGGCCTGGCTCTCCCCAGCAGAAATTGGTACTGCCAGGTTGATGCTGTGCCAACTTTGCAGTGAAAGCCAGGGATAATGCCAGGGAACTGTCTGGTGTGATGAACGTAGAAATTGTTATATATTGTATTTTGTATCTATTGCAGTAATGTTTTTAAAAGTCTGGGTTAAGGTATATATTTGTTGCAGTACTAACATCACAGAAACTGGGTTAAGGTACCAGACTGTGGGTCTGCTAAAGCTGTAATTAAGAAGTCGTAAAAAGTGGGTTAGCCCTGCTGCCTCACGGCACCGAGGTCCCAGGTTCGATCCCGGCTCTGGGTCACTGTCTGTGTGGAGTTTGCACATTCTCCCCGTGTTTGCGTGGGTTTCGCCCCCACAACCTGAAGATGTGCAGGCTAGGTGGATTGGCTACGCTAAATTGCCCCTTAATTGGAAAAAATGAATTGGGTACTCTAAATTTATTTTAAAAAGCAACTTTAAAAAAAAGAGAAAAAAAAGAAGTCGTAAAAGAGTGAGGTAATTATTGATTTTAACCACTGACCTGATTACAGATAAAGGGCTCATGGAATCTAGTTTTGATTGCTGGAAATTCCCTGGAGTGTAGGTAATTTATGAGAGTAGTGTTTAGTCCTAGATAAGCAGGTCATGGAACTTAATAGGATACAACTGATGTAATGAATGGGAGGAGCCAGGTCATCTGCTTACCAGTCTGTTCTAGGATTTTAAGTTGAACAGCATTTTTTCCAAATGATGTTTGGTTGAGCAAAAGTGTACTGGATCTATTCTTGAAAGGAACTCTCTCAAAAGTCTCTATACAGCTAAGCAAGTAAAGCTGTTGTTAATAACTTTGTTAAAATAAATTTTGAGTACCCAATTCTTTTTTCCAATTAAGGGGCAATTTAGCATGGCCAATCCACCTTCCTTGCCCGGTGGGCGCCGCAGGGGTTGGGGTGCTTTATTGACCCTGTTGCTAATTGTGTTTCTCTTAATTTGGCTCTGACGATGGCGGCCAATATGGTCACCTTCCTTAATTCTAATTACGTTTGCTCTAGAGTCACCAGGTATCTCTCGATGCCGCCATAAGGTTCAAAACCGAATACTGATCAAAGACTCGATACACCAGTTAGTAAGTTCAAACTCAATGCTCATTTATTTACACACAGTCAAATACACTCATGCATAAACTCTACAAACTAAACTATTACTACTGCTAAAAGCCTATACTTAGCTTTGGGCGCTCACTCAGTCAGAGGAACAATGGCCGTTGTTCAGTTCTGAGGCTGCTGGGCTCGAAGTGGTACGGAATAACAGCTAGGAGCGTCTGTCTTGTAGAGTGCGTTGACCTTGGACTTACTTGTTCTGATGTTGCTGTTGGGCAGGTCTGTCCTTGGTGAGAGCCGGAGCCAAGAGAGCGATTCTCTCTTGGGGGATCCTTCTTATACCCAAAAGGGGCTTCGCGCGCTTTTGGGCGGGCCTTGAACTTGGCCCCAATTAATTGGGCCGTTTCCCAATCGTTCCCATCGATTTCCTCCAATAGAGGGGTGGGTGCCCTGAATGCTGGGCGTGTCCTAGGTGGCCGTTGGCCTGCTTTGGTCTGGTCTCCTCTAGCGCCGGGGTGTCTCTCTTGGTATTGTTTACTTAAATGTTACCTTTTTGTTCCCGGGGATGGCTCATTTGCATGGAAATGGTTTGCAGTATCGGTCTTGTCTGGGAGCTACGGCTCCAATCAACAGACAAACCCTGCACCTGCTTGCTTTCTCAGTATTGTCCATTTTCCCTGCAATCTTTGCAGAATGTCCCCAATTAAGGGGCAATTTAGTATGGCCAATCCACCTTCCATGCCCGGTGGGCACCACAGGGGTTGGGGTGCTTTATTGACCTCTTTAATTGCACTCTTATTTGATGTTTTTAAGTTTCCTGCCCACTCACATTTCCCACTGAGGTGCATGTATCTGCGCGGGTGGATGTTGGGGATGACAATTGTGATGCCTCCATTGTGTCTTCCTTGGAGCTCTCTTCCGAGGTGTTCTCCTGGGAATCTGGAGAGGGGGCCACCTAACAGGAGCAGCCCTTTTTTGCTTTGTCCCTCAGTTTGTTTCATTTCTTCTATTTTGTTGGTGGACCTCAAAAGAGGGACCAATCCACCAACACGGCACATCTTTGGGTTGTGGGGGTGAGACCCACGCAGACATGGGGGGAAATGTGCAAATGTTGTTCATAACTTTAGTGGCATTTCAACTGTATTAAGTTGCTTAAGTAGAATTAATGGCAGGTGTGGACAGTAAGTTACCAAGTTTTTTTCCTTTTTATTTGTTTAACTGATCATTGTAAAGCTATTTCTTTGATGTTAATGTAGTTAATTCTGTGTTTAAAGTTTGTTTTAAAATAAAAGATCCCTTTTGATCAGAAACATCACTCCTGGGGCGAAGTATTCTTTCCTCACAGTTTTACAAATTTAAAACAATTGTTTGGGGTTCTCGTCCGATATTCTAACAAATGGTGGGGTCTGATCCAGTATCCTAACAATGGGCATGTCCTGCTGCCCCTCTGGCGGGGGGGGTCTGAGGGCTATACTTATCTCTGCACCCTCAAAGGGTTCCCCTTGACTGCCTCACATTCAGGTTTATTAAAATAAGGTTCGCACATGAATCTCATGACATCGCTGGCAAGGGGCAGGGAAAATCGGGAAACATAGGGCGAGATTCTCCACTCCCACGCCGGTTGGGAGAATCGCGGGAGGGCATCGGACCGGCGTCCCGGGAAATTTTGGCGGCCCAGGCGATTCTCCCAAGCGGCGGGAACGGCCCCGTCGAGTTCCGCGGGCCGCAGGCCGGAGAATCGCCGGAGACACCCAAAATGGCGATTCTCCGTCACCCCGGCTATTCTCAGACCCGGATGGGCCGAACGGCCAGGCCAAAACGGCGGGTTCCCCCCGGCGCCGTCCACACCTGGGTCGAAATTCTCCCCCAACGGCGGGATGTCCGCCCACTGGCGCCAAAGCCGGCGCCAATCAGACGGGCATCGCGCCGGCCCAAAGGTGCGGAAGGCTCCGCATCTTTGGCGGCCTAGCCCCAACATTGAGGGGCTAGGCCGACGCCGGAGGGATTTCCGCCCCGCCAGCTGGCGGAAATGGCGTTTGTTTCCCCGCCAGCTGGCGCGGAAATGCGGCGCATGCGTGGGAGCGTCAGCGGCCGCTGTCAGTTTCCCAGTGCATGCGCGGGAGCATCAGCGGCCGCTGTCAGTTTCCCGCGCATGCGCAGTGGGGAGAGTCTCTTCCGCGTCCGCCATGGTGGAGGCCGTAGCGGAGGCGGAAGGGAAAGAGTGCCCCCACGGCACAGGCCCGCCTGCGGATCGGTGGGCCCCGATCGCGGGCCAGGCCACTGTGGGGGCACCCCCCAGGGTCAGATCGCCCCGCGCCCCCCCCCAGGACACCGGAGCCCGCCCACGCCGCCTGGTCCCGCCGGTAAATACCAGCTTTGATTTACGTCGGCGGGACAGGCAATTCCTGGGCGGGACTTCGGCCCATCCGGGCCGGAGAATCCAGCGGGGGGTCCCGCCAACCGGAACGGCCGGATTCCCGCCCCCGCCCAATCTCCGGGAGCGGAGACTTCGGCGGGGGCGGGGGCGGGATTCACGGCGGCCAACGGCCATTCTCCGACCCGGCGGGGGGTCGGAGAATGACGCCCCTGGTCGCTGCCGTCGTGAACGGTGCGTGAATGCTGAGGGGGCGGCCTGCGGGGGTGGGGGGGATCCTGCATCGGGGGGTACCTTAAATGTGGCATGGCCCGTGATCGGTGCCCACTGATCGTTGGCCCGTCCTCTCTGAAGGAGGACCGGACCTCCTTCCTTCCGCTGCCCCGCAAGATCCGTCCGCCATCTTCTTGCGGGACGGACTTAGAGAGGACGGCAACCACACAAGGCGCCGCCTTTACGCGAGCGACAAGGCCTGGCGCGTGTAGATGACGCGGCCCCGATCCTGGCCCATTGTCAGGGCCTGAATCGGTCGGGATCGGGGCCGTTCCGCGCCGTCGTGAACCTCAACGGCGTTCACGACGGCGCAGCCACTTCGGCGCGGGAGTGGAGAATTCCGCCCATGATCTTGCCGGTGAGAATTGCATTTCCCGATTTTTGCAAGATTTCGTGCCTAGGCCAACGATCCCACACATGCGAGTGCGGGCTCAAGATCGCGCCTGATATTTAGAATTCATGGTTCTGTGTCAATATACAATTATTTGTTCTCGCTGCTGAACCATGATAGCTTTGCCGTTCGGTTATCGACTTGAAACATTAACTCTGTTTCTCAAGCAACGAAAGCTACCTGAGTCTCGCTGACATTTAATGGTTTTGACCCACGTATGGTTTCACAGGGTTGCTTTCATGCAGTTGGTAAAGTAAACAGCAGATGGTGCTAGAGCAGTCCAAAAGCTCCAGCCCAAAGCCCAGTTTTATCCATGTTTTTTATAGTGAAATTCATTCAGTCTGTTTCATTGAAATGTGTTGAACTGTATTCATAATTTGTTTCTTCTCTTTTCAGAAAGGGTTTCCTTTTAGTTGACTTCATTCCTTTGCCTAGATATGAAACTCAGTCGCCTTTTCCACTGAGTTACAAGGTTGTAGCTGTTGCATATTGTAAAAGCTGAGCATTTTGTCCTCCTCCCCTCTCTGCTGACATCTCAACCAGAATCGTGTGCTCTCATTGGTGGCAAGATTGGAGGTTGCCTGCCCACTGAAACCCCACAATGCTTAACTCCTCCGCCAGAAGTTCCCAGCAGCAAGGCCCATGATCGACCTTCCCATCCTGCTGCCAGTTGAGGTCCTTAAGTGGCCAACTAATGACCAGTCAAGGGCCTCGCCGTCTGCTGCTGGCATTAACCCAGCTGCAGGCCTGCCTGTTGCCATGCGGACGACACCGGCAAGGAGTCTAAGACGTTCAGCACCAAGATGATCACTTAGGGGCTGGCGGTGACGCCACCTGCTTTGGTAAGGGGTGTTGACACAATGCTTCTGCATCAGAGATTTAGGTGCCACGACTGTGTTGCAAGGCTTAGGCTGCTGGCATCAAGGCCCAATGCAACACGCTGGCAGGGGCAATTGGTTCTCTCTGAAAAGACCAAATAGCAGCTTATGGTTTGTTATTATGAATCGCTGTCTGTAAACAGATTGGTGGAACTTTTTAACACCATTGGGTTTATTTTCTTTTTTAAAATATATTTAGAGTGTCCAATTCATTTTTCCAATTAAAGGGCAATTTGGCGTGGCCAAACCTACCCTGCACTCTTTGAGTTGTGGGGGTGAAATCCACACAAACATGGGGCGAATGTGCAAACTCCTCACAGACAGTGACCCAGAGCCGATCGAACTTGGGACCTTGGCGCCCTGAGGCAGCAGTGCTAACTGTGGTGATATACATTACTGTAAGTACACAAAGGGTTAATGTACATACACTACACCTAGCTAGACACTAGAGGGAACACCAGAGACATGACACACAGACAGTCAACCAATAGGTCAGTAAGATAGGACACGGCCAATGGGCAGTCACAATACACACAAAGGTGACACTACCACAGGAGGGCATTACACCAACCCATATAAAAGGACACAGCACACATGATCTTCCTCTTTCCAGTGGAGACTCTCAGTGAGTACAGACACAGGGTTGATTGAAACACATCACTCCCACCACGTGGATTGTAGCAGACTGGTTAGTCAGTCTGAGTAGCTGTAGCAGGATTAACAGTAGCGTCAAATCCAAGTAGGAGAATTGTTAATAGTTCAATAAACGTGTTGAAGCTATCTCCAAGTCTGAACCTTCCTTTGTCAGAGTGCACATCAAGGAAGCAGCTTATGCTACGTCAAGAGCATAACAAAAGACTAACCACTGCGCTTTAACACCATAGATGATGACAGACCCTCCTTTTCGATTTGGGTGTAATTTTGCTCCCCTTCTGATAGGGTCCTTGAGGCAAAAACAATGGTCTTTCTGATCCGTCCCCAATCTTATGGGATAGAATGGCCCCAACCCCATATGGCAAGGCATAACATTTGAGACCTATTGGCTTCTCCTGGTTGAAATTAACTAAGAGGTTTGAAGATTGCAGAGCTTGTTTTATCAAGCGGAAAGCTTCCTCTTGTTTCTCCTTCCATTGGTGAAGTGGTGCCAATATCGTGGCCAGGTTTAGAATGAACCTGTCATAATAGTTCACCATTCCCAGGAAGGATTTCAGCTTGGCTGTATTCCTGGGTGCTGGGGTCTCTCGTATGACTTTGACGTTTTCTTCAAGTGGGTGAGGACCTGTGGCATCCACTCGGAATCCCAGGTACTTGACTTCTGTGGCCTGCAAGGTACATTTCTCACGTTTACGGCAGACTTCCGCTTCTCTGAACGACTTTAATACCTCCTCCAATCTTGACATGTGCTTAACATGCTCTTCATGTGTGACTCCAGTAACTAAAACATTGTCTAGGTAGAGCATCACTTTTGGGATACCCTGAAGGAAGTTTCCCATTGTACGCTGGAAAGTGGCACAGGCCGAGGAAATGCCGAAAGGTAGCCACATGTACTGGAATAGACCCTCAGGTTTATTGATCATGGCAAACCTTTGGGACTCCTCATCTAGCTCCAACTGCAGGTATGTGCGGCTGAGATCCAGCTTAGACTCTTTTCTTTTTGACTTACTATTTTTACACCCCCCTTTTCCCCTCTGGGTTGTTTGTCTGTCTTGTGTGTGTGTGTGTGTGTGTATATAGAGGCTAGGGTGAGTTAAAGAGGAGGGGTTAGGAATTAGATAACAGATAACCCGTTGTATTTGTTGCATATATAATTATAGTTATTGTTATTGATAAAAACTAATTGCGTTTAAATTTACAAACCTGGTAACTGTAATTATTGGGCAGGCAAAGGTCAAAGACTTTGAGTGTTTTTCTAAGAAATTTTAAAAAGTTTTAAATATTTCGAAGTAAGAATTGGATCGAGTGCACTGAAACCCATCATTTCATCAAGCATCAAGCGATGCTGCAAGAAATGTACAGATTGCGATGAGATATTTGCAGAAGTCTTCTCTAGGTGACAAACTGGGCAGTAATTCCCCTATTCCCCTTCAACACAGGCTAGACAATTATCTGCTCTCATACATAATAACCCATTGACTACTTACCTTATGAGTTAGTTTTCAGACATAATGCTAAAACAATGTTTAGTTTGCTTAAGTCTGACGTTAATAGCAAAGATCAGCCATGATCATAATGAATGGCGGAGCAGGCTCGAAGGGCCGAATGGCCTCTTCCTTCTATTTTCTAGTTTCTATGATTGAAGAAGCAAAAAGTGAAGTGCTAGTATCACTAGATAACGGAGAATGTGCATTTTCCGCAGGATGTGGCACATCTACAAAGGGAATAGAAAGATAATTGGGTTAGAATAGGTGCCTCACAAGGCCAAGCCTAATGCAGCTGAAAATGGTGCACAGAGCACACCGAACTAGACCCCGAATGAACAGGTTCGTCTCAGAGGTGGCCAGAACGGTGCCAGGGAGGCCCGGCCCACCACACCCACATGCTCTGGGCACGCCCCAGACTTGTCGGGTTCTGGATTCCTTCTTTGAGGCAATGTTCAAGGTTGTGAGGGTGGAGCCAAGCCCGAAAGTGGCATCCTTCGGGGTATCAGATCAGCCAGAACTCTTTATAGGCAGGGGAGTCAACGCCATAGCCTTTTCCTTCCGAATCACCCTCCGAAGAATCCTGATTGGCTGGCGATCGGCAGCACAACCCAAAGCTGCAGACTGGCTGTCCGACCTGTCGGAATTTCTCCAACTGGAGAAAATCAAATTCGCCACACAGCGGTTGGAAAAGGGCTTCCATAAGGCATGGAAGCCATTTACCAATTTGTCCCAGGACCTGTTTGTAGCCAACAGCTAACAGAGAGGGGGAGAGGTGGGGGTGTGTGGGGGGGGGGTGGGGGGGGTGGGGGGGGGGGAGCAGAGGAGGGGCGGGGGGGTATAAACCCAAACCCACAAGAAGACCGTGGGATGCTAAGGGCACAGAGGCAAGGGGATAAATCCAAGGGCAAAAAGAGGGCTAGAGGGCATAGCAACAAATAATCTAGCACAAGCCAGGGCCAACAGCCGACAACGCAGCGAAGGCTGGCTGGCTAAAGAAAATACACAGATACACAGCCACCAAAGAACGATGAAACAGGCAACTGTAAAAATGTACAAGCGAATCTAGTCTGTTCACACTCGTGCAAACCTGTTGGACTTTCTTCTTCTTTCTCAGTAATACTACTGAGTAAAACTTCCTTGTTTTCCTGGAACATGTATCTCCTTCAGTTATTTTCCTGTATAAACTAGAACTGCATCCTAATTGACTTCTGTAAAATAATACTCGCGGGTACGACACCCATAACTTAACATTCGAGCTCGACATATGTAAATAGAAAACAAATTGTCAAATGTAAAATCTGAAAATCCAATGAAAACATTAAAAAAAGAATAGGTGCCTGAATAATGTGGCTCACATGTCACCTGGATACAATTGAGTGACATATCGGTTTACGATTATTGTTCACTAACAATTAAGAGAAGCAGGATATGCTAAAAATAAATCCTCCTGTGGCATATGCTGTCCTGTTTCACCATTTCTAATACTCTTTATGACCTTTTCTCTCTCGGATCTGCAAAACTTTCTCCTGAGGTAAGAAGTCTGTTTTGGGGATCCACCAGCCATTTCCAAACATTCCCAGCGGTCCGTGTCCAAATTCAGCAACACTTGTACAATATCCAGACTTGGGCTGACAAGTGGCAAGTAACACTCGTGTCACGCAAGTGCCAGGCAATGGCCATCGCCATCAAAAGAGAATCTAACCATCACCTTTGACATTCATGCCATTACCATTAATGAATTCCCAACATTCAACATCCAGAGGGTTACCATTGACCAGAACCTGAACCTGAGCCACATAAATACTGTGGATACAATAGGTCACAGGCTAGGAATCTGGTGGTGGGTAACTCACCTCCTGATTTCCCAAAGCCTGTCCACTACCTACAAGTCACAAGTGTGATGAAATACTCTCCAGGGGCTGTTTAGCACAGGGCTAAATCGCTGGCTTTGAAAGCAGACCAAGGCAGGCCAGCAGCACGGTTCGATTCCCGTACCGGCCTCCCCGAACAGGCGCCGGAATGTGGCGACTAGGGGCTTTTCACAGTAACTTCATTTGAAGCCTACTTGTGACAATAAGCGATTTTCATTTCATTTGCTTGGACGAGTGCAGCTCTGACATTCAAGTAAGAAGACAGTAGTCAGGACAAAGCAGCTTCCTTGATCGGCACCCCATTTACAAACATTCATTCCTTTCACCACCGACACACAGTGGCAGCTAGACTTGCAGCTTTTACCAGACTTGATGGTAGCCCATTACGTCTACATGCCTGACATGGAAGTCTGGAAACAAGCGCTATACTTGGAGCTTTGACACAGCAAGTGAGCCCCAGGAAATGCATCTACAAGATGCACTGCAGGAACTCACCAAGGCTCCTTAGACAGTTCCTTCCAAACCCACAACCACCACTGCCTAGAAGAACAAGGGCAGCTGATGCCTGGGAATATGACCACCTGGAGGCTCCCCTCCAATTTACATGTCATCCTGACTTGGAAATATATCACCGTTCCTTCACTGTCGCTGCATTAAAATCCTGGAACTCCCTCCCTAACGCACACTAGATGGATTGCAGCGGTTCAAGAAGGCAGCTCACGACCACCTCTCAAGAGCAATTAGGAATGGGCGATAAATGCTGGCCTAGCCAGTGATGCCCACATCCCATAGATGAAATTCCCAGCTAGTATGCATGATCCTATTCCTTTAAAAACAAAGAATTACCTTCCAAGACCAATAAAAACAGCAAAACCAGGTGTCTTCATGTTGCCTGTAATGGCAAGATGACAGCTACATTCAGTTAGATTCCATCTGACACTTTTAGTCGAGTGATTACATGCCTGGCTGTGAGTCAAAAATTACTTTTATCAGAAGGCTAGGGATTTAAAGTCTACTATGATGTCTCCTCGGTATTGAAGCTAACCAATTCAAGCACTTTTTCAAAGTGTGAGAGAAGGATGCTGTGACTATTTGCAGACATGCTTATCTGAGTGCATTTTTAGAAGTGTGACTGAGTTCTCTTATTTTCTCTAACCCCTTAAAAGCTATTCAAATACTCCCTACACTGAGAACTGGATTGTGGAGCTGGTATGAAAAGTTCTGGCCCTCTCTACCCATTTGCCTCAAGCATTTCTCTTTGGGCTCCTCCATCCCTGTACCAAATCAAGCTATCTTGATTCTTCGACCCCCCCCCCTGTAGCAGCATTTGCACTACTGCATCAGCAACCCTACAGGGGCCTGACAGACATTGCAAGTAATGGATGTTTGTAGTTTTCTGAGGATTGTTGCCCTTTCAAGTTGCCGAAGGTGTTTAAATCTTGCAGCTTCTTCTTCTTAGGCAGTCCCTCAGGATGACTTTCTTCCACATTAAAAATAACTTCTAATGTGACTGAGTCCAACGTGTGACCTACAGTCTCAGGTGGGGCAGACGGTGGCTGGAGGGGCGTGTGGGTGTGGTGCCCGTCATGTGCTCCTTTCACTATCGACGCTTGGCTTCAACTTCCTCTCGGTGATGAAACTCGAGGTGTTCAGCCCTTCCCGGATGCTTTTCATCCACTTCGGGCAGTCTTGGGCCAGGGATTCCCGAGTGTGGATGGGGATATTGCACTTTTTCGAGGAGGCTTTAAGGCTGTCCTTGAAGCACTTCCTGGGGCTCCTTTCCTGTGTCGAAGCTCCAAGTAGAGCGCTTGTTTCGGGACTTCCAGGTCAGGCATGCAGACGTTGTGGGCCACCATCAAGTCTGGTCAAAGAATGGAATCCACAATAAACTGTTTCTTAGTGAATGACGTGGGTCTGCAGAGACAGAATGATGGAGGTAACCGTAACAAGAATGTGCTTTCTATAAACTACAGTAACATCCAAGGGCAAAAGGGGAGATAAGTATTCAAAAGAAGGATTGAAAATGCTAGTTTTTCTATTGGTCCATTTGTCCTGTTTTCTATTGGCTAGAATTACTGTCCTTTCATTGGTTTAAAATGAAAGTTTAACGGTGATATTATTGGTGCGTTGACATGTAAATGAAGGATTAGGCTGCAACTGTAAACCTATTGGTTGAAAAAGCTATAACTGTTTCTGCTTCGCTGGACTCAGACAGAGCAATGCAGTGAGCTCCACTGAGTTGCTCTCCTTGTGCACAAGTCAATAAAGATTGATCAAAGAGTACACCCGTGAATGCCTTGCACAATTTCAACCGTAATTGGAGGTCCCACCGAGATGACTAACCCCTGGAGTTCCGGACATGGGTACATAGCGTAGTGCCTCACTAGTCAACAACTCGGAGACCACAGCTGCCGGATTTCGGCATTACGAGATTTTGACAGAAGAAACGCATATGCTCACCTGTGTGACACTACTGAGGTAAGTCATCGTTGGTCTAAAGGGAGGTTCGAATTCCCCTTGGGATTCGAGTCCCCAATTGGAACTGGGGTTCGAGTCCCCAGGTCAATGAGGTTTGAGTCCCCGGCTGATATGACACGGTTAGTGGGGTTAGAGTCCCCAGGTCAGTGGAGTTCGAGTCCCCGGCTGATATGACAAGGTCAGTGGGGTTCCAGTCCCCGGCTGATATGACACGGTCAGTGGGGTTCGAGTCCCCAGCTGATTGATCAAAGTTAACTGACCGCAAGGTAATATATGAACTTTCACCATGGGAAATGTGTTGATCAAGAGTCCCCCTCGTAGGGGACCAGAACAAAAGCTTATCGATAAGAAGATTGATGCGCAATCAATTACTCTTGAGACAAGGTGAGTCATAACTAATAGGCTTTAATCTGCTAGAACTAGTCCCCAGCAGCTTCGATACAGAAAGTGAAGGCTGCTGGGATGGCATTGGTTCTTATACTCGGCCTGTCAGGGCGGAGCTATGTACATCAGCCAATGGTAGACTCCTGGGTCTAGCCAATGGTCATCCACCTCTCAGGTACCGCAATACCTGGTATTACCACATTCACCCCCTGTTAAAGAGAACCCGGCGGGGTGAGGGCCAGCGTTAATGTCGCCTTTCGCATGGTAGGACCAGGTATGGAGGTGCCGTGATGTCGAGGGTAATAACAAAGTGTTCATGGTGCAGCAATCAGTCGATCGGGTGGCCTGGTCGTCCTTCTGGAGCGTCTGGGCTTCGGTGGTGATCCTGATGGGGGCCCCGGCGGTTGCGACTCCGGGAACGTGGTGTCGTCCTCCCAGGCAGCTTCGTCACCCCCAGGCGGCGCTGTTGGGGTGAAAGGTGGGCAGGGGGGAGGGGCGCCTGTAGGGGGCGTCGGTGCTTGTTCGGGACTAGGTAGGGGCAGCGGGAGTATTGACCGTCTGGTCAGGTGCTGCGGGGAGGGTGGGGGTGGGGGCAATGGTGCGGGTGCGCGTGGGGCTCCGGCGGGCGCCAGGTCCCGAAGGGAGACCATGTCTTGGCGGCCGTCAGGGAACGCTACATAGGCGTACTAGGGGATGGCGTGCAGCAGGTGGACCCTCTCGACCAACGGGTCCAACTTGTGCGCCCTCACATGTCTTCGAAGCAGGACGGGTCCGGGTGTCGCTAGCCAGGTTGGGAGCGAGGTCCCTCTTTGGAGGACTTCCTGGGGAAAACAAGGAGATGTTCATGAGGTGTCTGATTTGTGGTAGTACAGAGCAGCGACCGGATGGAGTGAAGGGCCACCGGGAGGACGTCCTGCCAGCGGGAGACTGGGAGATTCCTAGACCGTAGGGCCAGCAGGACGGTCTTCCAGACCGTGCCGTTTTCCCTCTCAACCTGCCCGTTTCCCCGGGAATTGTAACTGGTCGTCCTGCTCGAGGCGATGCCTTTGCTGAGCAGGAATTGACGCAGTTCGTCACTCATGAAGGAGGACCCTCTATCCCTGTGAATGTATGCGGGGAAACCAAAAGTGTAAAGGTACCCTGGAGGGCCTTGATGACGGTGGTTGTGGTCATGTCTGGGCAGGGGATGGTGAATGGGAACCGGGAGTACTCGTCAATCACGTTCAGGAAGTACGTGTTGCGGTCGGTGGAGGGGCCTTTGAAATCCATGCTGAGGCGTTCAAAGGGACGGGAAGCCTTTATCAGGTGCGCCCTCTCTGGGCGGTAGAAGTGCGGTTTGCACTCCGCGCAGATTTGGCAGTCCCTGGTGACTGTCCTGACCTCCTCGATGGAGTAGGGCAGGTTGCGGGTCTTGATAAAATGTAAGAAACGAGTGACCCCCTAGGTGGCAGATGTCCTCGTGGAGGGCTCGGAGGCGGTCCACTTGTGCGGTGGCACAAGTGCCGCGGGACAGGGCATCAGGAGGCTTGTTCAGCTTCCCGGGATGGTACAAGATCTCGTAATTGTAGGTGGAGCGTTCTATCCTCCACCGCAAGATCTTGTCGTTCTTAATCTTGCCCCGCTGTGCATTATCGAACATGAAGGCAACCGACCGTTGGTCCGTGAAGAGAGTGAATCTCCTGCCGGCCAGGTAATGCCTCCAGTGTCGCACAGCTTCTACTATGGCCTGGGCCTCCTTTTCGACCGAGCAGTGGCGGATTCCGGAAGCATGGAGGGTGCGGGAGAAGAAAGCCACGGGCCTACCCGCTTGGTTTAGGGTGGCCGCCAGAGCTACGTTGGACGCATCGCTCTCGATCTGGAAGGGGAGGGACTCGTCGATGGCACGCATCGTGGCTTTTGCAATGTCTGCTTTGATGCGGCAGAAAGCCTGGCGGGCCTCCGTCGACAGGGGGAAGGTCGTGGACTGGATCAGGGGTCGAGCCTTGTCTGCGTAATTGGGGACCCATTGTGCATAATAGCTGAAGAAGCCGAGGCAGCGCTTTAGGGCCTTGGGGCAGTGAGGGAGGGGGAATTCCATGAGGGTGTGCCAGCGCTCAGGGTCGGGGCCGATGACTCCACTTCGCACTACGTAGCCTAGAATGGCTAGACGGTCGGTGCTAAACACGCATTTATCCTTATTGTAAGTCAGATTAAGGATATTCGCGGTCTGGAGAAATTTTCGGAGGTTGGTGTCGTGGTCCTGCTGGACATGACCGCAGATTGTGACATTATCAAGATACGGGAACGTTGCGCGTAAGCCGTATCGGTCAACCATTCGGTCCTCTCACGTTGGAAGACCGAGACCCCGTTCGTGACACCGAAGGGAACCCTTAAAAAGTGATAGAGCCACTCATCTGCTTTGAAGGCAGTGTACTGACAGTCACCATGATGGAGGGGTAGCTGGTGGTAGGCAGACTTGAGATCCACCGTGGAGAAAACCTTGTATTGCGCAATCCTGTTCACCAGGTCAGCTATACGGGGGAGAGGGTACGCATCCAGTTGCGTAAACCTGTTGATGGTCTGGCTATAGTCAATGACCATCCTATGTTTCTCCCCGGTCTTTACCACCACTACTTGAGCTCTCCAGGGGCTGTTGCTAGCTTCGATGACCCCTTCCCTCAGCAGCCTTTGGACCTCCGACCTGATAAAGGTCCGGTCCTGGGCACTGTACCGTCTGCTGGTGGCGACGGGTTTGCAATCCGGGGTGAGGTTCGCAAACAGGGAAGGCGGGTCGACCTTAAGGGTCGCGAGGCCGCAGACAGTAAGGGGGGTATAGGGCCGCCAAATTTAAAAGTCAGGCTTTGCGGATGGCACTGGAAATCCAGCCCAAGGAGGGTGGCTGCGCAGAGGTGCGGCAGGATGTACAGGCGGAAATTGCGGAATTCCCTGCCTTGGACAGTGAGGTTCGCTCGGCAGAACCCCTTTATCTCCACCGCGTGTGACCCGGAGGCCAGGGAGATCCTTTGGTTTATGGGATGGGTGACAAGAGAACAGCGTCTTACCATGTCGGGGTGAACAAAGCTCTCCGTGCTCCCAGAGTCGATCAAGCACGACGTCACGTGGACGTTGATGGAGATCGTCGTTGTAGCTTTCGCAAGCGTCCGGGGCCGACTCTGGTCCAGAGTCACCGAGGCCAGGTGCAGTAATGGAGAGTTCTGGTCGGGCAGCATGTAGTCGGCTGTGCTGGAGGCCCGGGGCCCCATCCAAGATGGCGTCAGCCATGGGTCGCACATGGAGTCCGGGGTTGAAGAAGATGGCGGTGGCGAGGGACAAAATGGTGGTGCACACCCGTCCAGCGTGGTGGCCGGGGGGGGGGGGCAAAATGGCTGCGACCGTGGGTCGCACGCGGCCTGAGGATGGGGGGTGGCGGTGGGCGCTGGATGGCCGGGGCCTGAAAAGGGGGCTGCCGATAGTCGCTGGAGACCATGGCCACGGCGCGGGCCTGGCAGACCCCGACATAGTGGCCCTTTTTGCCGCACCCTTTGCAGGTGGCGGTGCGGGCCGGGCAGCGCGGGCGGGGATGATTCGCCTGCCCGCAGAAGAAACAGTGTTGTCCGGTGACGGTAGCGGGCCGTCTCGCCGCACTGGCCTGCGGGGCCAGAGGGTAGGTCTGAGGGGCTGCCGCAACGGGGTGCCACGCAGCCCAGGGGGCCGCTGCGCGTCCGGGATCAAAAGCCAGCACGTTGTTATACGCAACGTCCATGGACCCCGCCAGGGCACGTGCCTCAGTAAGTCCCAGTGTGTCCATTTCTAGGAGCCTTCGGCAGATATCGGGGGAAGCCATACCTGCCACGAAAGCATCCCTGATCAAAAGTTCCATGTGCTCGTTCCACTAAACTGGCGGGCAGCCACAGTTTCAGCCCAGCACCAGCAGCGCCCGATAGAAGTCTTCCAGCGTTTCTTCGGGGCTTTGCCTCCTAGTCGCCAACAGGTGACGGGCGTAGACCTGGTTCACAGGGCAGATATAATGTCCTTCTAGCAGCTCGATAGCTGCAGCATAATTCTCCGCCTCCTCGATCAGAGGGTAGATCCCAGGGTTGACCCACGAGCGTAGAAGGTGCATCTTTTGTCTTTCCGTGGGGGTGTCGGCGGCCGTGTCGAGGTAGCCCTTAAAACACGCCAGCCAATGTTTGAAGATAGCAGCAGAGTTGTCCGCGTGGGGGCTGAGCTGAAGGCACTCCGGTTTGATACGGAGATCCATCCATTCAACTGAAGTTCTAGCAGATTAAATTGATGCGCAACCAATTACGCTCGAGACAAGGTGAGTCATAACTAATAGGCTTTAATCTGCTAGAACTGTACCCAGTAGCTTCGATACAGAAAGTGAAGGCTGCTGGGATGGCATCGGTTCTTATACTCCGCCTCTCAGGGCAGAGCTATGTACATCAGCCAATGGTAGACTCCTGGGTCTAGCCAATGGTCATCCACCTCTCAGGTACCGCAATACTGGTATCACCACAATGATTAAATCCGATTTGAGTGTTGAGGTTTCCTGTGAGGGGGACGCCCTGAATTCGCACAATGTTTTGACTTCAATCACCATTTAGATCCAATTTGAACTTTTCAAACATTTGAGTTCAAAAAACATAGTAAGATTTCTCTCAAGCACTGAAATATCAGAAATTGAAATCAGTTTAAAGGAAAGAAATTCGAGCAGAATAAAAGTAATAGAACAATATAAGTTTTAGATTTTGTGAAGGGATGCAATGGCGTTCCAAATTTCTCTGCCCACTCTTCGCCTCTTTAGGTTCTGCGGGAAATTTAACCATTTCAGCAGACTGTTACTTTGATCTAAATTGCCCCCCAAAATACATCTCTATGATTATGTATAGGTCTATGATTCATTTATGTAGGTTTAATTATGAGTTTATGGGAGCTTAACAAGACCAGTTAATGCGGAAATTTTAAACATAGTCTGGAGGCAATTAGTAAAAACTTGAGAATGGTTATAAATCCACGAAGGATAGCTGATGCCTATAAAATCAATCATTGGAAATTGACTTAAATGGAATAAAATAAATAAAAGTTTTATGATGAAGGAAAATGGAGGATCTTGTTTAGTATTTTAATCAAGTGATTGTGAAATTGCTGTCTCTTTAAGAATCAGTGGCTGTGAGAGAAGCCTCATGGTTAACTGTGATATTTGCGAGCTGAGAGAATCTGTGTGTTTCGCTTGTTTAATGTGGACATTCGTACATCTGCTAACGTTTATCTTCCTGGGAAGTAACCTTGAGTTTATAATTTGGAAGTTTAGAACAAGCATGTTTACAAAATTTATTTTGGTCGAAAGTGCTCCGTTCCTCGGTTTGTGAGTGTGGTGATATTTGTGTGTCGTATGATATTGTGATTTTGAGATCATAGTTCAATGGTTTGGGTAAAACAGCTAACAAACTGAAATGTAACTAACAAAATGTAATTAAACACCACTTCTCATGTCCTTACCATCCCCAGTGGAGAGGCAGAACAGGATACTAAAGAACAAATGCTTTGATGCTGGGAATGTTAGCCTGAGTAAGACCACCGATGTTGGTGCGCCTATCCTTCCAATGGATTTGCAGACTCTTGCGGAGGCACTGCTGGTGGTACTTCTCCAGGTTTCTGAGGTGCCTGCGGTACATAGTCCACCTCGCTGAGCCCTGTAGGGGGTGGATATCACTACTGCCCTGTAGACCACGAGCTTGGTATTGGGTCTGAGGTCCTGGTCTTCAAACACTCTCTTCCTCAGGCGACCGAGAGCTGCACTGGCACACTGAAGGTGGGTGTTGAACTTCATCGGCGATGTCTGCCTTTGTTGACGGTAGTCTCCCGAGGTATGGCGTGTTGCATGTTGTCCAAGGCAAAAGCCAATCTCAAACTGGCGAGTTCCTAATCACTCATGTTTCAAACACCTACAAACTCACCTGATATCTGCTTGGCATCGTAATCCCAGAAATTCTGATGAAGTTGGTGCTCATGCTATTAGGTGGCAGAAGTCCCCAGTCCACTACACTTCCAGGAACATTGCAACCCTGCAGAAAATTGAAATGAAATGAAAGTATCATCTGCACTGGTCCTATCCATGCATTCCCAATGACATTCCCCTGACCATTTTATAGATACGTACACAGGTTATCTTTAAAAGGATCAAAGTGCATTATCTGCTATTTCCACTGATGAACTTGAGGAGGAGGATGTATAAATGATATTGCCGCATTGTCTCCTTGGAAACAAATTCAACTTCCAGCACCCAGCCCTCAATATCAAAATCCCAGCCCGATTCCTAATTATTGCTTCTCCATCATTTCTTCTGAAATGATAGCCTGGATTTTAACCCAGCCTGCCTTGGGTGAACGAGACAAACGGGTAGTACAAATGGTTGCGTCTGCTGCCATTTACCAGCGGTGTTTTCAGGGACGAGAATGGATCTCTTTTGAGACAGGCGGAGGCCTTATTTAAAGGCCAAGTCACAGTTCAATGGTGTGGTCAGCACCGCAAAACAAAGGGTTGGATTCTCCAGTCCCCCAGCCGTGTATTTCTCGGCAGCGCGCCTTTCGCTGGCGGCAGGAACACCATGGGCGGGGAGTGCGCTGCTGGTGGGAAAAGTGGGGCGAAATTCTCCCCAAACGGCGCGATGTCCGCCAACTGGCGCCTAAAACGGCGCCAATCAGACGGGCATCGCGCCGCCCCAAAGGTGCGGAATGCTCCGCATCTTTGGGGGCCGAGCCCCAACATTGAGGGGCTAGGCCGGCGACGGGGGGATTTCCGCCCCGCCAGCTGGCGGAAACGGCCTTTGTTGCCCCGCCAGCTGGCGCGGAAATGACATGTCGGGGCGGCGCATGCGCGGGAGCGTCAGCGGCTGCTGACAGTTTCCCGCGCATGCGCAGTGGGGAGAGTCTCTTCCGCCTCCGCCATGGTGGAGACCGTGGCGGCGGCGGAAGGGAAAGGGTGCCCCCACGGCACAGGCCCACCCGCGGATCGGTGGGCCCCGATCGCGGGCCAGGCCACCGTGGGGGCACCCCCCGGGGCCAGATCGCCCCGCGCCCCCCCAGGACCCCGGAGCCCGCCCACGCCGCCTTGTCCCGCCGGTAAATAGGTACTCTAATTTATGCCGGCGGGACAGGCAATTTCTCGCCGGGACTTCGGCCCATCCGGGCCGGAGAATCGAGCGGGGGGGCCCGCCAACCGGCGCGGCCCGATTCCCGCCCCCGCCGAATATCCGGTACCGGAGACTTCGGCAACCGGCGGGGGCGGGATTCACGGCGGCCAACGGCCATTCTCCGACCCGCTGGGGGGTCGGAAAATGACACCCCAGAATCGGAACGGCTGGAGAATTCCGGCCAATGTTTACTCTCAAGCGCAGGTTCCACACCTGAAGAAATATAGAGAATTGGTGAGGTTGGAGTCAGGAGAGGGACTGAAGCTAAAGAGGCAATAAGCTGCAGTTCAGTGTAATCTTTGGATTGGATTTTATTGCGCCAAATAAAGTGGGCCAGCCCTGCGCTCACGTAATATATAGCATGATAGTGTTGGATTGACATGTGTCTTTCCAGTGGGATTTCCAGCCTGCAAGTGACTTATGACAAACTTTTGTGTTGTTTTATTAGCCTCCAAAGCAGTTCCTTCATCAAAGGTGCTATTATTATAAGTTAATTAGTAACTATTATAAGTGAAGCTTTTCTACTCTCAGCTCTCTCTCTCTGCTAGTGATTGAAGGTTATGTAAGACTTCCTGAAAATAAAACTGTCCACATGAGCTAGAGATGTCACAAATCAAAACAATGATGCAACTTGGTTTTAAGAACCAGGTATAGAAACATTTATAATGGGGGGGGGGGGGGGGGGGCATGGGGGAATGGGAAAAGCAAGTTGGCTGACAGCCAAGCATTATCCAATTTTGTTTTGTTTTCAAACTGGTGCTGGAAGGCGGTAAGTCACAAGGATGGATGTGTTGACTGGCTAATGAGTGCGATTCTCCGCTCCCGCGCCGGTTTGGAGAATCGCCTGGGTCGCCAAATTTTGTGCGACGCCGGTCCGATGCCCTCCCGCGATTCACGGAAGCGGCCAGATCGGCAGAATCGCATTTTGCGCGGCGCGGTCCAGTGAATCGCTCGAGACAGTCAAAATGGCGATTCACCGGTACCCCCGTGATTCTCCGGCCCGGATGGGCCAGGCGGCCTGCCCAAAACGGCGGGTTCCCCCCGGCGCCGTCCACATCTGGTCGCTGCCGGCGGGAACAGCGCGGGAACGCTGGGGGGGGCGGCCTGCGGGGGGCGAGGGGGGATCCTGCACCGGGGGGGGGGCCTCAAATGGGGTCTGGCCCGCGATCGGTGCCCACCGATCATCGGGCCAGCCTCTCTGAAGGAGGACCTCCTTTCTCCCGCAGGCCCACAAGATCCGTCAGACATCTTCTTGCGGGGCGGACTCGGAGAGGACGGCAACCACGCATGCGCGGGTGACACCAGTTATGCAGCGCCGGCCGCATCATGTATGCGGCGCCGCCTTTACGCGGCGCCAAGGCCTGGTGCACGTAAATGACGTGGCGCTGCTCCTAGCCCATTATCGGGCCCTGAATTGGTCGGGATAGGGGCCGTTTTGCGCCGTCGTGAACCTCGACGGCGTTGACGATGGCACGAACACTCTGCCTCCATTTTGGAGAATCCCGCCCAAGATTGGCGCATGGTAGAAAGTAATGTAATGAAACCTCCAGGAACAGGTTTAATCACAGTTGGCACCCCTCTCTGCTACTCATTATGATCACCAGCCTTAACTTAATTTTTCCACCCTCTCCCCATGTCCCCTTATTCCCTGAGAATATATTCAATGATGGATCAAACACAAACCGAGTGAAGAAATTGCTCCTCATCGCAGTTCGAAGTGATCAGTTCCTTTTCCTGAGACTCTGTCCCCATGTTCTAGATTCTCCAGCGGGGGGAAATAACCTGTCCGTGGCTATCCTGTCAAGCCACTTCAGAATCTTGTATGTATCAAGAGATCACCGCCGCGGTCCATCGGCCAGGTCACGGCCGACTCGGGACTCGAAGAGGCCAGTAAATCTCACGAGAGGGCGCTTGGGTATTTAGTGTTCTTGTCACGCATTGCAAGGTCTAATGAGAACTCCCAAGGTGTTGTAATCTGGATCTCGCCCACAGTGGGCGGGATCCAGATTTGCATATTCTGGTCACTTTAATATGTCCGTGCCAGAGTTAACCAAAGCACAGATCTAACAGCCTCGCCTCAGAGGCCGATTGTGTGTTGTTTAGCACTGTTTTCCACAAACGTGGACCAGGTGTACTGGCACTTGGCGGGGGTGGAGTTGGGGTTGGTGTGGGGGAGGGGGTGGGGGAGGGGGAGTTCTCCCAGACAATCGGGGTTCCCTTGGTGCTTGGGTTCTAGACAGGGTAGTACCCTGGCACCCTTGATGCTAGCCTAGCACCCCTAATGCCAGCTGGGCACTCTGGCAGTGCCACCTAGGTGCCTTTGTGGCAATACAAAGGTGCCTTGATTGCACTGCCAGGCTGGCATGGGCACTCCCAGGATGCAGGCTGGAAGTGGCAAGGTGCCCAAGTGGCATCTTGCCCATGCTGGAGTTCAGGCCCAGGGGTGCCCTGTCCTTATGAGGTGGGGTGCGTGTGGCTCGAGGACCCCCTAATTGGTAAATTGGGGCATTGGGAGAGGGGGTCCAGAGGCTGCGGAGGTGATGTTCAGAATCGGGGCACCATTTAAAAATGGCACACCAATCTCTTTCTGTACTGGCTCAGTTGGCTGGACAGCTGGTTTGTGATGCGGAGCGACACCAACAGAGTTAGTTTAATTCCCTTACTGGCTGAAGTTATTAATGAAGGCCCTGTCATCTCAACCTTGTCCCTCGCCTGAGGTGTTGTGATCCTCCAGTTAAATCACCGTCAGTCAGCTCTCCCCCTCAAAGGGGAAAATAGCCTCTGGGACTAGCGACATTTACATTCTATACTCTCTGGGTGAAATATTCTGGTCCCGCCCATCATGGGACCAGAAATTCCCACTCAAAATCAATAAACCTTTTGCCGGGGCCTGTCAAGTTTTCCATCCCGCCCGCAACAATTCCCATGGTGGGCGGGAACGGAAACTTTAGGTCTCTGCTTCCCTCTGTTAACCAATCCTCTATCCATGCTAATATATTACTCCCAACTCCTCGAGGCCTTATCTTGTGTAATAACCTTTTTATCGTGGCAGCTTATTGAATAGAATTTGGAAATCCATGTATGCCACATCTACTGGTTCCCCTTTATCTACCCTACTAATTATATCCCCAATAAACAAATAAAGTGGTCAAACACAATTTCCTTTCCATAAAATCATGTTGCCTTGGATCATACTGTGATTTTCTAAATGTCAGGTGAACTGGTCTGAAGTAACCTGTTTTCCTTTTTCCTCCCTTCTTGAACAGTGAAGTTACATTTACTGACTTCCAACATTTGCTGGGACCATACAAGAACCTTTGGAATTTTGAAAAATCATAACCAATGCATTCACCAACATTGCAGCTCATTTACTTTCGAACCCTGGGATGTTGGCCATCAAGTCTCAGGTGTTTGTCGGATTTTAGTCCTTTATGTTGCTCCAATACTTTTTTCTCAACTGAAATTAATTACTTCAAGTTCCTCATCAGACCCTAGCTTATCCTCTGTTATCTATATGTAAGTTGTGTGAAAAATATCTCTGCCGAAATTTCTCCTGTCAGGAGGTGCACCCCTACATTTAATAAGCTAGGACTGAAAATTATGCTCAAGGTTCCAGCTGGATGCCCGATTCACGTCTACATTGGGAAGACAGCCCAATGTTTTTATCCAATTGAGGCCCATGCAGGCTTTAAAAGGCACAGACCTCATGCTGAGGAGCTCATGAGGAACTGTGCAGCCCCGTTAAAATCCAGGCTAATACTTCAGCCATCAATTTATTTAGCAAGGACCTTGGTTCTGAATTAGTTAAACTGCGCAGAGATAAAGATTGATGAGGATGGGTGACAGTTACAGGCAAGCTGAAGCAAACCATCATTAAAATGGACTTTGGGGCCTGAAGCTGATCAATACGTGTTTCTTTTAAAGGAAATTCATGGATCTGTGTAAATTGGATAATGTAAGTGCTCCTAACAGTGCAGCCAACCTTTTACAAGGAAGCACACCACAACTCGTAAACATTGCATTATGATTTCTGATAATTTATTCTTAATGGGTTTATTTAAGGAATACTAGTGAATCTATTGAGATATCCCCCATGGTGAATAGGTACAGACACAGAATGGAGATTACAGAGCAGTGGAGCAAAATGTTTTATTTTTCAAATTGAAGTTTCTCAATTCGCAATTAATGTGGTGAGGTAGTGAAGCAAGAAAGGGCTTGTATTTATGCAACACTTTTCCACAAGCTCACAATGTGCCAAAGTACTTGGCAGCCAGTTAAGTACTTTTGAAGTGTAGTCATGTGTAACATAGGTGCCGGGACTTTTGGTGGCGGCCATGGTGTGAGTGGTCGCACACAGGCCAACTCTTGCTCGAAGGTGTAGGAAAGAGCTCTTTTTACCCGATATTGGGTGTAATTTTGACAAAAAGGTGCAGTTGAAGCTCAGAGGAGTAGATTCCCCCGGGAGTGGTATGTCCGCTGGTTACTGAACCCGGCAGAAGACGGTGAGAGACCTGGCCAAGAAGTTGGAGGAATCCTGTGGTGCAGCAGCTAATGGAAGGATGGAGGGGGAAGGGCTGGTGCAAGTCAGAAAGCCTAGATGGAGCAGCTGATTTAAGCTTAAGTGGTAAAGATGAATATTCTGCCGAGGTTTCTGTTTATCTTCCAGACATACCTGGGGCGGGATTCTCCGAGCCTCCGCGCCAAAATCGCGATCGGCGCGGGGGCGGAGAATGGCCGTTGATGCCAAAATCCGGTGCGACGCCGCTCCCGCGATTCTCCGGTCCCTCCGGGTAGGGGACCATTGACAGAGGCCCCCAGGCGATTCTCCAAGTGTAACTGGCCGAGTTCCCGACGGCGTGGGTCTCTCATGGTCTCACCCGTCGGTAACTCGGCGTGGTGGCTGCGCACTCAGTCCAGCACCGCCCTGGTGGGGAGCAGGGGGATCCTTCACTGGGGGGGGGGGGCCTCAAGGACGGCCGGGCAGCGATCAGGTGGCACCGATCCGTGGGCGTGTGCGATCACGGGGGCCTATGTTACTGGTGCTGCTCCGCGGTGTGAGTCCGCCATGTCCCATGGGGCGGCCGCTGCCGTGGGCATGAGCGGACTCCCGACTGGAAGTGCAGGGCCCTGTATCCGCAGCCAGAGCTGCGGGAAGCACTCCAGAGCTCTGCTAGCCCCCTGCAAATTGCAGAATCACTCTTTGACGCTGGAATGGGGACATAACCCCATTATTGGAGAATCCCGCCCCTGATTGTTAATCCGAAGGCCTTTTCTCGGAAATTGTACACGATTATTTTGGACTTTGTATGGGCGGGGAAGGTGCCAAGGGTTAGGAGGACTCTGCTACAGAAGCAGAGGCAGCAGGGGGCGTTGGCTTTGGTGGCGATGTTTGGGGTATCGGAGAAGCTGGAGCTGATGGAGAGGAGGAAGGCCGATGTCGTGGCCTTCGCCTCTCTGATTGCCCGGCGACGAATCTTATTGGAGTGGCGGTCAGCAACGTGACCGGGGGTAGCGGCCTGGTTGGAGGACCTGTACGACTTCCTGCAGCTGGAAAAGAATAAGGAATGAGTTAAAGGACTCAGTAGAGGGGTTTGAGGCAAGGTGGGGATGTTCGTGACCATGTTTGAGGAGCTGTTTGTCACGCGGGGGGACGATTGGAAAGTCTTTTTTCCAGGTTGTTTATGTTGTCATGATATTCAGGCAAACATCATACATACATACTGATGGACAGATCAACGGACCAATCAATACACACACAACACCACAGGCAAGAGCATACACACTATAAAACAGGGAACACGACATTTCCCGCTCATTCCAGCAGGAGACAGCTCAGGGCACAGAGCTCACAGCAAGCCACTCAGACATCCACCATGTGCTGAGTGCCACTCCAAGATAGTGTTGGGGATAGGTCCACAGGTTAGAGGGTAATGAACGAACCACAGTAACCAGTTTACCATTGTAAATATTGTTAGTAATAAAACTGAGTTGTACCATCCGCAACCGTGTTGGTTCGTCTGTGTAGCAGAGCACCCAACACGACATAGTACCAAGATTGGAACCCGGTAACTGTGAGACCCACCTACGAATCCGCAGGAATCCGCCATCCTGCACCATGGACACCATCAGCACGCCGCAGCCGTTACAAATCGCTGGAAACCTTGGCGTCAATTGGAAGCTGTTCAAACAGCGCTTCCAGCTCTTCCTGGAAGCCACCGAAAGGGAGAGCGCTTTGGCACCAGAAAAATCGCCCTCCTCCTCTCCACGGCAGGGCAACACGGCATCCATGTCTACAACTCCCTGGTGTTCGCGGAAGGTGAGGACAAGACCAAGTACAAGACGGTCCTTCTCAAACTCGAGCAACACTTCAGCGTCGAGGTAAATGAGAGTCTTCGAGAGGTATCTCTTCCAGCAGCGCCTGCAGGGTAAGGATGAGCCCTTTCAATCTTTCCTTACACACCTCCGTATCCTCGCGCAGTCCTGCGGCTACGACACCACCTCCGATTCAATGATTCGGGACCAGGTCGTTTTTGGGGTCACCTCGGGCGCCCTACGCCAGCAGCTCCTCAAAATTAAAGGTCTCACCCTAGCCTCCGCAATCGAAGCCTGTGTCCTTCATGAAAACGCGACCAGCCGCTACTCCCAATTTCATCGGCCGAATCGGCGGGGCAGGGGTCCTATGCACCCGAATCGGCAAGGCAGGCGTCCTACGAGGCCGAATGGGTCCAGGCGATTGAGTTCCTCCCGGCCAGCGGCCCGGACGAGGTCGGCCATTTCGCGTGCTTTCCGAGGCTTCCCGCGTTTGTGCATGCCAAAAAAGACGTCGATGCAGAGGGACGTGATGCGCAGGCACGCTCGACGCAAGACCGAATGCGCATGCGCGGTGGCGCAACGAACGCCATGACGTCATGACATGCGGCAACTGCGGAGCCGCACATTTAAAGCGGCAATGTCCGGCAAAAAAACGACAATGCCTCCGTTGTGGCAAGATGGGCCACTACGCTGCCTGCTGTCAAGCAGCTCAACCTGCCAATGCTCCCCAATTCCGACAACCTCGCAGGGACGTGCGGACCATTCAGCCTCCGTACTACGAGTCGTGCCCAGACAACATCCAAACCAGTGACACAGACGACCGGGACGCCTTCCGTGTTGCGGTCATTGATAGGAACCAGATGTCTCCAGGCAGGATCCACCAGCCGATGCCAGTGAACAGCGTCAATCTGGGTGATGAATGGTGTGCCACACTAACGGTCAACCGATCACCGATAACATTCCGTCTGGACACTGGTGCCTCCGCCAACCTAATAGCATGGTCAGCCTTCTACGCCTTGAAGGTCAGACCGCCAATTCGGCCATCCCGTTGCAAGATGGTCGACTACAATGGAAACGTTATCCCTGCCATGGGATCCTGCCAGCTCCAGGTGACACACAACACATACACGGCCACACTGTCCTTCGAAATAGTCGGATCATCAAAGGACTCCCTGCTAGGCGCACAGGCATGCAAGGTTCTCCACCGTGGGCATGCAGCGGGTCCACGCTCTGTCTCCAGAAGGCACATCAGACTTCCTGGATGCAGAATTTTGGGCACAGCTTCAATCGCTCCTCGCCCACAACCAGGAGGCATTTGAGGGCATGGGCACACTGCCCTATACCTACAGAATACGACTCAAACTGGACGCCACCCCAGTCATTCACGCAGCTCGCAGGGTCCCAGCGCCACTCACACTCAAAGACCGCCTCAAGCAGCAGCTGCAAGATCTCCAGGACCAAGGGGTGCTATCCCGGGTCACGGAGCCCACGCCATGGGTCAGCTCCATGGTGTGTGTTAAGAAGCCCTCCGGCGAACTCCGGATCTGCATTGACCCGAAAGACCTGAACAACAACATAATGAGGGAACACTACCCCATACCCAAACGGGAAGAGATCACGAGCGAAATGGCCTGGGCTAAAATCGTTACAAAGCTGGATGCCTTGAAGGGTTTTTGGCAGATCCAACTGAACCAGTCCAGCAGGAAGCTGTGCACCTTCAACACTCCTTTCGGCAGGTTCTGCTATAACAGAATGCCGTTTGGCATCATCTCGGCATCCGAGGTCTTTCACAGGATCATGGAACAGATGATGGAGGGCATCGAAGGGGTGCGCGTCTACGTTGACGACGTCATCATCTGGTCCACCACACCACAGGAGCACATCAATCACCTCCAGCGCGTCTTTGTGCGGATACGGGAAAACGGCCTGCGCCTCAACCGAGCCAAGTGTTCTTTCGGCCAAACCGAGCTGACGTTTCTGGGGGACCACATATCCCGGTCAGGGGTCCGTCCGGATGCAGACAAGGTGAGCGCCATTACAGCCATGCCGCAGCCGGCAGACAAGAAAGCAGTGCTACGCTTCCTAGGCATGGTCAACTTCCTGGGGAAGTTCATTCCCAACCTTGCCTCCCACTCGACGGCTCTTCGCCACCTAGTCAAGAAGTCCACGGAGTTCCAGTGGCTGCCCGCACACCAGAAGGAATGGGAGGAGCTCAAAATTAAGCTCACCACAGCCCCGGCATTGTCGGTTTTCGACACATCTAGTGACACTAAAATTTTGACTGATGCCAGCCAGTCCGGCATTGGGGCAGTACTCCTACAGCGGGATGACACTGCGTCATGGGCCCCGGTCGTCTATGCCTCGCGGGCCATGACCCCCAGAGAATAGCGCTACGCGCAGATCGAAAAGGAGTGCCTGGGTTTGCTAACCGGAATAGACAAGTTCCATGACTACCTGTATGGTCTCCCCCAGTTTATCGTTCAGACTGACCATCGCCCCCTGGTCAGCATCATACATAAGGACCTGAACGAGATGACCTCTCGCCTCCAGCGCATCCTACTCAAACTCAGGAGGTACGACTTCCAACTGGTCTACACCCCGGGAAAGGACCTTAACATTGCGGATGCCCTATCTAGAGCAGTGAGCACACCGCCCGACTCGGAGGGGTTCGTCTGGCAGTTCGAAGCGCAGGTGGCCTTCACATCGGCAAATATGCCAGCCGATGACTCCAGTCTGGCCCGTATTCGCCGGGAGACTGCGGCTGACCCCCTTCTACAACGTGTGATGCGCCACATGACAGGAGGGTGGCTCAAAGGACAGTGCCCGCAGTTCTACAATGTCCGGGATGACTTGGCCGTCATTGACGGTGTCCTCCTAAAGCTGGACCAGATTGTGATTCCACACAGCATGCACAAGCTGGTCCTCGACCAACTACACGAAGGCCATCTGGGGGTCGAGAAGTGCAGATGGAGGGCCCGAAAGGCGGTATACTGGCCGGGCATCAGTGATGACATTGCCAATATGGTGCTCAACTGCCCCACCTGCCAAAGGTTTCAGCCGGCGCAACCTCCTGAGACGCTTCAGCCCCATGAGCTGGTGACGTCCCCCTGGGTGAAGGTGGGTGTGGACCTTTTACACGCGCTCGGTAGGGACTATGTACTCGTCATAGATTACTTTTCAAACTATCCAGAGGTCATACGCCTGCACGATTTGACATCGTCTGCTGTCATAAGGGCCTGCAAAGCCACCTTCGCTCGCCACGGCATTCCGATTACTGTCATGTCGCACAATGGGCCCTGTTTTGCCAGCCAGGAACGGTCTTCCTTTGCTGCTTCGTATGGCTTCACACACATGACGTCTAGCCCTCTGCTTCCCCAGTCCAATGGAAAGGCGGAGAAGGGCGTTCACATCGTCAAGTGGCTCCTCTGCAAGGCTGCTGCTGCTGGATCGGATTTCTGCTTAGCCCTGCTAGCCTATCGCTCGGCTCCACTAGCCACTGGCCTCTCAGCAGCCCAGCTGTTGATGGGTCGTGCCCTCAGGACCACTGTGCCATCCATTCTGGTTACCACAACCAACCATGCTCCAGTACTGCACAGGATGCGACAGCAGCGCGTTCACCAGAAGGTGGCACATGACACACGGGCAACTGATCTTCCCGCCCTGGCGCCTGGGGACGACGTCCGCATCCACCTACCAGAAGGTGGCTGGTCCGCACTTGCCGAAGTTCTCCGACGCGTGGCTCCCCGCTCATTCCTGGTTCGCATGCCTGATGGCTCCATTCGCAGGCGCAATCGCCGGGCTCTTCGCCTGCTTCCACGCTCGCTACGGGAACTTACCCTGGTGCCACGCCCTCCTGTTGTTCCTGATGTCGACTTCGTGGAGCTTCCTGCCACCGTGCCCATTCCGTCGTCGCCCGTGGCCAGGCCCATTCCTCAGCCGGTGGATCCTGACCCACCCTTGAGGCGGTCAACCCGAATTCGTCGCCCACCTACTAGGCTGGACTTATGAGCCTGTTTGTACATTGAACTCACTGATGTATGATACCACTGTGTTAATATGTTTCTCTTTTTCCTTGTCGTTACAGGAGTTTGTTTTGAAGTTTAACATTTCCACGTGTTTTGTTTATGGTACAGCCTCGTTGTTATGTCGCACCCAACATCGCCCCTTATATATAGTTTAGCCTCATGTACATGCTGTAGATATTGCGCACACACACATTCAGCTGCACTCAGTACACATATCTATTTATAACCACATAGGCACATGTTCTTGTAAAAAACGTAAACATCATGGTGCAAACATACATACATACTGATGGACAGATCAACGGACCAATCAATACACACACAACGCCACAGCCAATCACAGGCAAGAGCATACACACTATAAAACGGGGAACACGACACTTCCCGCTCATTCCAGCAGGAGACAGCTCAGGGCACAGAGCTCACAGCAAGCCACTCAGACATCCACCATGTGCTGAGTGCCACTCCAAGATAGTGTTAGGGATAGGTCCACAGATTCAAGAGTAATGAACGAACCACAGTAACCAGTTTACCATTGTAAATATTGTTAGTAATAAAGCTGAGTTGTACCATCCGCAACCGTGTTGGTTCGTCTGTGTAGCAGAGTATCCAACACAACATATGTGTTGCCACTTTTTAATATATGTTTGCAATGAAATACATTTTAAAACAAATGTGTAATTCAGGAGCCAATGTGGGCACAGCAAGCTCCCACAAATGAGCAATGAGATAAATTACCAGTTACGGAATTCTCCAGTTGTTCGCTGGTGGTGAAATTTGCTGGTCCCGCCGCCAGAGAAGGATACAGCGAGCGGGCGAGTCGGAGAAGGAGGCAGTAAGCAGGACAATCAGAGAAGGAGGCAGCGAGAGGAAGAGCCTGCAGCCTGGTGAGAAACCCATGATCACCACCTAAACCCAATTTCCATACAAAAAACGAGAAGCATCCCACATCCTGTGGCCTCCTGTCAGTCAGCGGCCTCCCCAGCATGTGGTCACGCTGGCGCCAATTAGTATTCCTTTTTAAAAATGTGAACCTGGTGGGAGGGCCAGGAGTAGCCATCTTTGCTCACAGGAAAAAGCCTGGGCGTGCTGGGCTTGCCACACCAGTGATCGGTGGGGGGTGGGCGACCCTCCACAGGGGTGGGCCGCCATAGAAGGGTGGAGGGAGAGGCGCTCGAGGGTGGGAAAACGGAGGGCAACCGCTCATGACACCACATGCCAACCCCAAAGACATTTACGCATTCCTGGGGCAACTCTTGACTCTGCCTGTCTGCCCCACCGCACCCATAACCCCCACCGACTGCCAAGGCCTCTTGCCATGCGGCTGACGGCTAGCGCTAGTAGGGAATTGGCAATCGTGGTGAAGTGAGTACTTCACACATCCCAAGTGGATTCCTGTGGATGGGCCGGCCATGTAGCATGTGCAGCCCATTGCCTAGCATCCCAATCACACCTTGATGCACGGTGCTTGAACACTGTGGGAGGCAGCACCACAGATGCAGCAGCCAACCACCGAGCACCCAGGGGATGGGAGTCAGCTCTGGGGACATGTCCTTGGCCGGAGGGTAGGTGGTTGCCATGGGGAAGGGGAGATGGTTGGAAAGATGAGCCAAGTGATCGGAGGTCAGCCCGCATTGTGGAAGAAAGTGACAGGCATCATACTGGTTGTGCACGAAGGTGTTTAATATGTTGTACATTTCCCACTCACCTGTTGGTGCCGCCCACCCCATCCCCCACCCTCCAAGCCCCATCCACCCTCCCCATCCCCCACCTCCCCAGCCCCCAACCCCTGGTGCCCTCAGTGATCATCAATCCACTTTGCCTTCCTAGCTCTACCACTGCGTCTAGGCATCTCCCCAGGATGCACATCTGATGTGGAGGCAGCCAGCTGCCTACCTCAGCCCGTGGGCTTTGATGCCCCTGGCGGGCATCCTTTGTGGGCTCTGAGGAGAGCCCCGGCTCACTTGTTGGCGGCACATGCACAGCTGTGCTGCCCTGTCCCGTGTGCTGGCTGCAAGACGCGGCCTC
This sequence comes from Scyliorhinus torazame, assembly GCF_047496885.1. Classification (NCBI taxonomy): domain Eukaryota; kingdom Metazoa; phylum Chordata; class Chondrichthyes; order Carcharhiniformes; family Scyliorhinidae; genus Scyliorhinus; species Scyliorhinus torazame. The sequence goes on from NC_092708.1 coordinate 247,189,580, forward strand.
ATCAGACGGGTGGAACTCGGGGTAGCTGGTGATCACTATCGCCACTCCAGGGGACGGGTCCCATTTGGCACCCAGTGCCTCCTCCACCTGGTCAGTGCCCGTAGGACTCTGGGTTTCACATTGGGACAGAGGGGCAGCTGGTTCGAGCCCAGGCTGCCCCTGCATCATCTGGCTCTGCCAGCCCTGGCGGTTCCCCTTGGTCCACACCATGGTTTTGGCGCCCTTCGCAATGCTCCTCAGTGACTGGGACATGCTCAGCAGAACCTCGAGAATGCCCAACTGCGCCTGGGACATGCTCCACAGCACCTCGGCCATTCCCATCTGAGAGCGGGACATGTCCCTCAGAACCTCATCAAGGTCGGCCTGGTACTGGGCCACATCCTCCAGCAAATCAGATATTCTGCCAAGACCCTCAGCCATGGCCGTCACTGACTGCCCAATGCCTTGGACACCTTCACTGATGGTGCTGATGCTGTGCACCAGGCTGTCCACTGCAGTCGCCCGCTTGGCAATGTTTTTAAAAATAAATTTAGAGTATCCAATTATTTTTTTCCAATTAAGGGGCAATTTAGCGAGTCCAATCCACCTAGCCTGCACATCTTTTGGGTTGTGGGGGCGAAACCCACGCAAACACGGGGAGAATGTGCAAACTCCACACAGACAGTGACCCAGAGCCGGGATCGAACCTGGGACCTCGGCGCCGTGAGGCAGCAGGGCTAACCCACTGTGCCACCGTGCTGCCCTCCCCCTAGCAATGTTGGCCTCGGTGCCACGTATTGCCGGTGGAATCTCCTGCGCCCATAGACTCCGGGACTCCTTCAAGCGGCTATGGACCTGTTGGAGTGCCACTGACATGTCCCTCTGAATGTCCTGGCTGCTCCCTATTGTCTTGAACAGTTCCGGGTACCTCTGTACCACGGGCTCAGCATCAGCTGGGACAAAGCTGGGTTCTGGGGTACAGAATTACTGTGGTACAGTGCTGTCTCACCTGGGGGTTCCTGCCTCCCCTGATGTGAATCATCAGCAGCTGTGTGGTGCTCACCAGATTGTGCCCCAGGCGCCTGACCACTAACATGTCCCACCGAGGTGTGTGAATCTGCGCTGTGGAGGGTGTGGATGGCAGCTGTGCCGCGACTATAATGTTGCATGGTTGGAGCTAACCTCCGAGGTGGTCTCCTGGGAGGCAGGGGATGGGGCCACCCCCGATCGACCTGCGCCATTGGCTGGAGGACCTGCGGAAGAATGGACATGTGGTCAGTGGGAGGGATGAGTCAGTTTGTAAGGCAATAACAACTCACATTTGACAGGTCCGCCGGGTGGAGCCCAGTTGTTCCTCATCTCTGCAGTGTCCGCCAGCCTCCACGAGGGTGACCGATCTGGCCTCCGTCACCCTAGTCACCTCCAGGGCATGCTCTTCGCAGGAGGTGAGGATTCTTAAGTCCGGCCTCCCTCCGCTAGTTTGGGACCTCTCCCGACGATTATGGGAGAGCTTTACATGAGGAGACAAAGAGAGGGCTTCGTTAGCCACACGCATGGGGAGGGGGGGATGTGTGAAGGGAGGTTTGGGGTGGGGAGGGTTGGTCGGGGAGGGGGTGGAGGGAGTGTTGGGGGACCCATGGGGAGTTGGGGGTGGATGCTTCCTTGGGGGAGGGGGGAGGGATGTTGGTGTCTACTCACTCGTGCTGCCCGGTGGAGGTTGGAGTTGACCTTTTTTTGGCATGAAGGTCAGTCCTCCCAGTCATACTCCCCGAGCGCACAGCCGCCACCACCTCATCCCAGGCAGCACTGGCTTCCTACGGCTCATCCTCCGGAACCCTTCTGGCCTTCACTGCATCTAGGAGCCTCCCCAGATCTGTGCCTCTGAATCTTGTGGCTGGTCTCCTTGGCACATTGTTGTGAGCTGACTGGGATTGGCTGGGCAAATGCTGTTTAAATGTTGCTCAACCTTGTCATAGGGGGTCTGGCGAGCGCGGTGCTGGCGAATCAACTGGCGAGCCTTCATTGGCGGCGAGAAGCCATGAGGCCTCGCTGAGCCGAGCACCGGGAAGCTTGGGGCAATTCCCGCTCGTTACCACACTCAGAAATATTTCTGGAGAACCGCGCCCGGAGAAGGAGGGAGTGAATGGGAGAGTCTGGGAATGAGGCAGCAAGCGGGAGAGTCGGAGAAGGAGGAGGCGAGTGAGCGGGAGAGTTGGGGAAAGAGACTTCCCGGTGATAGTCAATGAAGCAGCGGTTTCCTTTACTGCACTAAACTGAAAATGGATGCAGTCATTTGGGTACCGTCCCTCATAAACAGCACTAAAACATAAACAGACTATTTAAATGTACTTTAACCAGGGGATATCTGTGTTGGGGAGGTAAAAAGAAATAAACTTGCCTCAACGTTTGAAATATCCAGCAATACAAAACAGCATTTCCATTTATTGTCCGTGAGCTGGCAGCTGTACTATCTTATTTATTAAATTTAGGTGGCAGGAAAGATAGGGTATTGGAAAGAGAAAAAAACAAAGAAACATGCTTCAAAGTTAAAAACATAAGGCAATACACAGTACAAAATAAAATACCTGAATGATTTTGAGTAACAATGTTTGAAGTCAGCCATTTATTTATTTCTGACACTGGACAAAGTGATCATTTGGTTACCATCAAGATAGAGTAAGCCAAAGCAATTGCTGAAATTGCTTATGCCGTTAAAAGCTGAAACATACATTAATTTTGTCAAAGAACCAAGTGGAGGTTTTCCCGCTGAAGAAGGCGAGTGTAACGCTTTTCATCAAGGGGAGACCGTATTGCAGGTGTGTCTGCTTGACCTTATCCCGTAAAATAAATTGGCCACGTTTTCTTGGAACAAATAATGCGGCACATGCTGGCAGCTAATAATAATAATAATCTTTATTATTGTCACAAGTAGGCTTACATTAACACTGAAATGACGTTACTGTGAAAATCCCCCAGTCGCCACATTCCGGCACCTGTTCAGATACACAGAGCGAGAATTCAGAAAGTCCACATCACCTTGATTTGTTATGCTCTAGGTGTAGCATAAGCGGCTTCCTTGTGGTGCACTTGACAAAGGAAGGTTCAGACGTAGAGATAACTTCAACACGTTTATTAAACTATTTACACTTCTATTACTCGGGTTCGACACTACTGCTAATCCGACTATAGCTACCCAGACTGACTAACCAGTTGCTGCAATCCACGTGGTGGGTGTAATATTGAATCAACCCTGTGTCTCTACTCACTGACTGTCTCCACTGGAAAGAGGCAGATCATATGTGTGGTATCCTTTATATAGGGTTGGTGTAATGCCCTCCAGTGGTTGTGTTACCTCTGTCTGTATCGTGAATGTCCCATTGGTCGTGTCCTATCCAACTGATCTATTGGTTGAGTGTGTGCGTGTGATGCCTCTGGTGCTCCCTCTAGTGTCTAGCTAGCCTACATGTATTTACATTGATGCACATCACCACACCCCTAACAGCACATCTTTCGGGACTTGTGGGAGGAAACCCGGAGCACCCGGAGGAAACCCAAGCAGGCACTTTGAGAACGTGCAGACTCCTCACAGACCGGGAATTGAACCCGGGTCCCTGGTGCTGTGAAGGGACAGTACTAACCACTGTGCTACGGTGCTACCTATGCACAAATTGTCCTGCAAATTCAGGTGATTAAGAGACCGCATCCTGGTCTAAACCTCCCTCCGGTCCAACCATACCCCCCCCCGCCGACTGGCCATCCCCAAACAGTGCGACCCCCTCCTCCAGTCCGATCCCTCTGCCCCCCTCCTTCAGTCCAATCCCCGCCCCCATTAGGTCTGAACCTTCCCTCCAGGCCAATCCGCGCCCCCCCTGCAGTCTGGCCACCCCCCCCTCTCTGGTTGAACTGGGGTGGGGGGGTGTTGTCGGACCTGGGGATGGGGGGGCCAGTGGCAATGGAGATCAGATCAGACCGGAGAGGGGGTTCGGACTGGAGGAGTGGGGTCGGACCAGATCGGGGGTGGGGGGGGGGGGGGGTGGTCAGTCCTGGAGGGTGTTGGACCCGAATGTGTCGGGGATTGGACCGGAGGGGGTCAGACAGGGTGGTATCTGGGAGGGGATGGGTTGGGGGGGAGGGCTGGTAATTTTGGTTTGGACCAGCAGCAGGGGAGAGTATTAGGTTGAGTTAGGGGTGAGAGTGGTGTGGTGTGGGTCCCATGGGGGTCGTGTGTTTGTGGGGTGTCCTGTGCGAGGCTGCGTGTGGGTTCTTTTGAATAGTTACTCTGGAGTTAGAAGTGTTTTTTTTCTCATAATAATAATCTTTATTAATGTCACAGGCAGGCTTACATTAACACTGCAATGAAGTTACTGTGAAAATCCTCTAGTCGTCACATTCCGACACCTGTTCGGGTACACGGAGGGAGAATTCAGAATATCCAATTCACCTAACAGCATATCTTTTCTAACCCTTTCAGAGTAATTAACAGGGTAAAACTGGCAAACCCATCCGCAGTTAACAATTTAAATCACTTCTGTCGGATGGTTCCCAGCCCAGCAAATTGTCCTGAGGAAGTTAGCACTTCTGGATAATTGCTGGATAAACCCTTACGTGAGAACGTACTCGAGCGAATCACCGGCACATCATTGGGGTACTTCCCAAATGCGACACTGGGAAACCAGGGGCGGGATTCTCCAATCCCGCGGCAGAGTGTCCACGCCGTCGTAAACACTGTCGCGATTTACAACGGCGTGAACGGGCCGCTACCAGGACTAATTCTGGCCCCTCCAGGGTGCCAGCACGGCGCTGGAACGGTTCACGCCGCTCCAGCTGCCGATCCCAACGCGAACTGTGCACCGCGCAGGCGCAGTGGCCTCCTTCAACGCGCCGGCCCCGACGCAACATGGCGCAGGACTACAGGAGCCGGCACGTAGGAAAGGAGGCCCCCAGCCAGGAGAGGCCGCCCCGCCGATCAATGGGCCCCGATCGCGGGCCAGGCCACATTGGAGGCCACACGGGGTCGGACCCCCCCCCCCTCCCCCAGCGGCCGCCACCCGACCCTTCAACGCCGAGTTCCTGCCGGCTCAGAGCAGGTTAGAACGGCGCCGGCGGGACTTGGTTTTTTTCTTACGGCCGCTCGCCCCATCTGTGCCGGAGAATCGGTGGGTCAGCCGCGTAGAGCGGCCGGCGACCGGCGCCGCGCCCGCGCTGTGCGGAGAATCGCGTGCCAGCATCGGGGTGGTGTGGCCCTGTCGTGGAGATTCTTCGGCCTGGCCAAGGGCTGGGAGAATCCCGTCCCAGGTGGTTGTGGGCCACAGCCTACCTTAAATCAGCAGTTACATTAAAGAAATTAAAATGTATAATGAATAAAGATATTTTCTTCTACACCCACTTTACTTACACCCCCAATAAAGCTAAGTCAGGAGCTTATCAAAAATTGGAGGCAAGCCACTCCGTTTAAGTTCTGTTTCAAAGACCAATTTACAGGCTGAAATTTCTGGGGTTAAGTGTTAATCAGCCGGAGGTTTTGCTTGTCTGTTTTTGACCTGATGACATGTGACTTTGTGGGGTCCGGAGTCAAAATTGTGGAATCCCAGTGGAACACGCTGCCAACTATACAACTGTGCCACCGCCTCTGCTGGGTCTGTCCTACTAGTGAGACAGGACATACCCAGGGACGGTGATGGTGGTGGCTGGGACTTAGCTGTAAGGTATGATTCTGTGAGCATGATTATGTCAAGCTTTTGCTTGAATAGTTTGAGACACCACTCCCAACTTTAGCACAAGCCCCCAGATGTTAGTAAAGAGGACTTTGTAAGGTGGGTCTGTCGTTGTTTCCGGTGCCCAAGTCAATGCTGAGTGGTCCGTCTAGTTTCATTCCTTTTTTATTGAACTTTTAATCGTTTGATAAAGCTGAGTGGCTTGCTAGGCAATTTAAGAATCAACCACATTACTATGGATCTGGAGTCACACAACTGGGTGAAGATAGCAGATTTCCTTCCCTAAAGGACACCACATAACCAGATGGGTTTTTACGACAATCGATTAATGGCCCTAATTAAACTTTTCATTCCAGATTTTTATTGAATTCAATTTCCATCATCTGCCATCGTGGGATTTGAACCTGTGCCCCCGGCGCATTGCCCTGGGTCTTTGGATTATTAGTTCAGTGACAATACTGCTACCGCAGCACCTTGCCGCAGTCAGAGTCCAGGATGAAGGGACAGAGGGAGGAGGATTATTTGACTTGTGAATGGCAGCCAACTTGTGATTCCAAAATTCCAACCTCCAAGGTGAATGGTCATGCTTGACAAAGACTCATATGGTTAGTCTATCCACGATGCCAAGGCAACAATCCCTCTATAGAGTCTTAAGGGTAGTCAAGACAAACTGAATGTTGTCGGAGGGAGACTTGTTACACATGGCTCTGGTCAAAAGCAATGTGTCCATAGGCTGACATATATGAATGGGAGGAACACCCATGTTTGGTCCTCCAGGAAGTCCTTCAACTGGAAGGGTTGGGGTGGAGTGGGGAGACCGGGCGGGATTCTCCGCAATCGGCACGATGTCCGCCGACCGGCGCCAAAAGCGGCACGAATCCGTCCGGCATCGCGCCACCCCAAAGGTGCGGAATCCTCCGCATCTTGAGGGGCCGAGCCCTAATCTTGAGGGGCTAGGCCCACGCCGGACTGATTTCCGCCCCGCCAGCTGGCGGGAAAGGCCTTTGGTGCCCCCCTGGGGCCAGATCGCACCGTGCACCCCCCCAAGACCCCGGAGCCCGCCCGCGCCGCCTTGTCCCGCCGGTAAGAGAGGTGGTTTGATTCTCGCCGGCGGGACAGGCATTCCAGCAGCGGGACTTCGGCCCATTGCGGGCCGGAGAATCGCCGGGGGGGGGGGCCGCCAACCGGCGCGCCGCGATTCCCACCCCCGCCGAATATCTGGTGCCGGAGAATTCGACAACCGGCAGAGGCGGGATTCACGCCAGCCCCCGGCGATTCTCCGACCCGGTGGGGGGTCGGAGAATCCCGCCCTACATGTCTAGACGGAGGCAAGACAATGGGCTTAGCACTGACTTGCTGATTTTGAGATGGAAGGAAACCTGTAAAGGATATGCTCACTAAATTTAAAATTTAGTATTCACAGGTCCATTGAGGCGTCGATGATGTAGGTCACAGGCAACCCTGCCTTGATACTGCCTCTCATCCAGATGAAGAGATCAGTGACCCACTGACGGTTAGTCAGGAGGAGCAAGGGCCTGAACAGCAAGAGGCAGCGGGGCCTCAGGGAGGTCAAGATTCTGTTGAACAGGGCCCACTGCAATGGCAACCGCTGGTCTGACCATGGGTGTATCGCAGGCGATGTTCTTAACTATAAATTAGCGAAACGCAATGCCGGACATGCCTTCCCATATCCTGGGATGTGATTGCTCACATCTGCCAGCTTCTCCATGACAAGCTGAAACCACAAGGACTCTGGACACGTAGTCTGGAGCTCCTGGCCTGCATTGACTGAATGACTGTCCAGGTCCCCTTTAAATGTTTAAATTAAAATCAGAAAATGCTGGAAAAACTCAACATGCGGAATCTGGTGGGGTGAAAAGTGAGGACAAGGAGGAACCTATCGTGGTTCTGGGATGGAGGTGTGGGAGATGGGTCAGACACAACTGAACCTCCTGTCAACCCAGTGGCAGGGGAACAACTCGGTTCAGGAAAAAATAAGGTATTTTGGTCGGGAGCATCACCGGAACAGAGGCGGAGCAACTGGAAGAATGGGGTGGAATCCTTACAGCAAATGGGAGTCAGTGGGCTTGAAATTAATATTGTTGGACAGTCTATCACCAGAAATGGCCACAGAGAGGTCAAGAAAGGGAAGGGAAATGGTAGAAATGGACCATGTGACGATGGGAGAGGGGTGAAAATTGCAACCAAAATCGATAAACGTTTCCAGGTCCAGATGGGAGCATGAAGCTGCACTGATACAGTTTTCGATGTACCAGAAAAAGAGTTGCCTAAGTAGGACTGGAACAGTGAATATTCCACATATACCACAAAAGGATAGGTATAACTAGGGCGCATGCGGGTACCCAGAGCCATAGCTTTTATTTGCAGGAAGTGAGACAAGTTAAAGGGGAAATTGATGAGTGAGAGAACAAGTTCAGCTACGCAGAGGAGAGTGGATGGGAATTGTTCGAACCTCTGCTCGAGAAAGAAGCGGACAGGACTCAGACTGTCCTGGTGGGATATGGAGGTGTAGAGGGATTTGACATCCAGAATGAAGAGGAGGCAGTTCGGACCAGGGACCTGGAAATCATTGATAGGACATACGGCATCAGAGGAACTGCAAATGTAGATGGGAAGAGACTCGACAAGTGGGGGGAGAATGGAGTCAAGATAGGGAGAAATGAGTTTAGTGGGGCAGGAACAGGCTGGCACGACGGGTCTGCCAGGACAGTCCTGTTTGAGAATTTGGGGAATGAGGTAGAAGCGGGTTTCCGGGATTGGCCGACTATGAAATTGGAAGCTGTGGAGTGAAAATCTCCATGAGAGAGAGACAGTACTAGAAACAATGGCTTGATATTTGATGGTGGGGTCATGGTCCAGGGGAAGGTAGGAAGAAGTGTTTGGAAGTCAGTGCTCAACTTTTCAAGGTAGACGTCAGACTGCCAGACAACAACTGCGCCACCCTTGTCGGCAGGTTTGCCCTTTAAATGTGGTGCCCGGACCTTTGGTCTCATGAGGTAATGGTAGGGATGGTAACTTCCTTCCCCCCCTGCCACAAGATTGGCCATGCTCTGCATAGATACATAATTAATGAGCTGACGAGTGCAAGATTGTGAGAGTTCAGTCATGTCGTTCCCCCCAACCCCTCCCCCTCCAGTGGGAATCACTTCCACTTCCACACCTGCCACCGAGCTTAGACTTCAGAGCAGAGGATTTCACCGAGTTAGAGAGCCAGGCAAAGGTGTTGACAGATGGGATGAATAGAAAATATCCCTGAATCATTTAGCAGGTTGCACTAATTGCATCTTTTTGTACTATTTAATGATTCAGCGGTTTAACTAATGGGTTTCAGCCTTTGCACAGTAAAAATGTTAAAAATAGCAAGTGTGATAAATTTAAACCAATTGCCATGACCAAAAGCTGCAACTGGCATGGGAGTTTTATCTTCTGGAGTTGTGGGAAGATGCTGTTGTATAAATAGATTAAGGTAATTTAGTTACTACATTTTCAGTTAATTAAGCACCCATGAACAAACAGCACAAACATCATTAAGAAGCTGCCACAACAATAATAAGAATTTGTATTTATATGGCGTCTTTAGGGTCATAAAACATCCCAACAGCTTCACAGCTGTTCAAGAAAATTTGGCACCCAAAGAGGTATTTGAAGAGGTGACTAAAAGCTGGGTCAGATAGATTGGCTTCATGAAGTGCCTCAAAAGAGGAGAAAGAGTTAAAGGTGAAGCAGTTTAGTGAGGCAATTCAAGAGCTTAAGGGTGGCAATGGCAGAGCGATGAAAATTGAAGATGCTCAAGAGCACAGGCAGCACGGTGGCACAGTGGTTAGCACTGCTGCCTCACAGCTCCAGGGACACGAGTTTAATTCTGGCCACGGGTGACTGTGTGGAGTTTGCACTTTCTCCCCGTGTGTGCGTGGGTTTCCTCCGGGCGCTCTGGTTTCCTCCCACAGTCCAAAGATGGGCAGGTTAGGTGGATTGGCCATGCTAAAATTGTCCCTTAGTGTCCAAAAAAAGGTTAGGAAGGTTACGGGGATAGGGTGGAGGCATGAGCTTTAGTAGGATGCTCTTTCCAAAGGCCAGTACAGACTCGATGGGCCAAATGGGCCTCCTTCTGCACTGTAGGAATTCTCTGATTCTATGAACTGGAGGTGATGAAAAGCTTTTGCAGGAAGGTAGCATTGCACTGCGTGAGTTCTTAAACAACAACATTCTTGAAAAAGGCTGTGTGGACAGCCTGTTAAGTTTTTAATCCAAGTTTTCCTCGTGGCTGACAAGTTAACTTGCCATTTCTGGAAAGCTCTGAAGACCCTGCCAATCTTAACCCAACTACTTGAGGGCCTCTGGGGAGGGAGTTGATTTTCTCAGGCAGTGCACTGCTGGATGCTGACTTGAGCACAGTTTTAATTTGTTAACCTCTTTGTCTTAAAATGGCACCCACCGCAATTTAATGAAAATAGGAAACTGCCAGAGGATACTAAATCCCAGGGATGTCCAATTGCTGCTACTGAAGAGAAATTATCTTTTATTTCAATCGAGTGTATTTTTCTGTAAGAAATATCAGCCATGGCTCAGCTGGTAGCACTCTTACTGTCACAAGAGTCAGAGTTCAAGTCCCACTGCAGGATTTGAACACAAAACACAAGGCTGGTATGCCAATGGAGTACTGAGGGATTGCTGCACTGTTGGAGGTGCCACCTCTTGGATGAGATGTTTACACCAATGTCCCATCTGCCTGCCTGAATATAAACGATCCAATGGCACTATTCTGAAGAAGGACAATGGAGTTACATCTGCTGAGAGAGCCAAGGGGGCATTCGATGATAACTTGAATAGAAACAATGTACAGGTTTTCGGGGAAAAGGCAGCAATCAGTCACCAGGCTCATTTGTACAGCTGGTGCAGACACGGAGGGCTGGAAGGCCTCCTTCTGTGCTGCAACAATTCTGTGGGGGGGATTTTGAACCCCCGTTGGGTGTCATTAAAAATGTGACAAGGGGGCAGCACGGGGGCACAGTGGTTAGCACTGCTACCTAAGTCGCTAAGGACCCGGGTTTGAATCCCGACCCCGAGTCACTGTCCATGTGGAGTTTGCACATTCCCCCCCCCCCGTGTCTGCACGGGTTTCACCCCTACAACCCAAAGATGTGCAGGATAGGTGGATTGGCCATGCCAAATTGCCCCTTAATCAGAAAAAAGAATTGGCCACTCTAAATTTTTTTTAAATGACACGGGCGGAAAATTTGGCGAGAATCGGAAGCAATTCCCACCGGCGAGATAGCGATTTCATGTTTTCTGGGCCCCTCCCTGGCGGCATAAGGAGAAATCCACTATGGAAAGCCAGAAACCTCATTTTAAAACATAATAATATTATTAGCAAGCCCTCCCTCCGGGACTTCCCCACTCAACGAATATTCATCAGTTGCCAGTGTAATTACAACAGCTGTATAAACACGAGAACCTGCCGATCACCTCTGAAGGGGATATCCGAGGTGAGCGTTCCAGTTGCTATTACCATCCAGGGTGCCAGGCGCAGAGGAGGGAGTGGAGAAGATGCAAGGGGACCCAAATAAGCTCAACCCAGGGCTGGGGAAGGGAAACGTGATTCAGTCTCAGCATCTTGTGGGCTGGGGGTCGCTCGCAGATCTTAGCGGACCTTCATGACTGTGAGCCTCTGGGGGAAAAGCGGTCTGGCGGCTGGGATGCGGGCAGTGTTTCCCTTGTCCTCCTTGCTGGATTTGTGGCGATATAACTGCTGGGGGATGCTCTTCCAGAGTGGCAGCTGGTTGGGGGCAGGTGAGTCCATCGAGTCAGCACTGGGGGCGATTGTGAGGTTCTTGGCTGGGGTCCCATGAGAGGCCAGGCTGCATGGGCAGACTGGGGGAACTCTGAGGAGCGGTGGTTTCCCTCACATGGGAGGGAGGACGACTGCAGTGAGAATTATCATTAATCTGCCTGGAGACAGCAGCGGACAGCATTCAAAGAGCCTCAATTGTTATGCGTTTCTCCTGGCAACGAGTTTAGAACGCAGTTTAGATAATAATAAAGTACAAATAGTGAATGGAGGAGAAACAGATTATAGGTGATTGGGAAGGTCCCTGAATTATTCATTGGCTAATGTATGTCAAGGAAATTGAAAAGATAAAACAGCCAAATACACAGAAGGCATAATCAAAGAACAACAAAGGTATAATTGCCCAGACCCTGAAAAGCCAGGCGAGGCAGTTACCATCGAGCAGCTGGCCTGAAGGCTAAGTTTACAGCAAACAAGCTTCCAAGTCTTAGAGCCAAGGCAGTGCAATAAACCTTTGTAACAATAGTTTGTCAAAATATTTACTGGACCAAGAAAAAAATGGTTCCCAGATTTGAGTATCATCCCAGTACTATTTGGTAACTATAGCTGGTTATTCAATTTGGATTTTGTTTGAGGAACATGGGAAGAGTTCAGGTATCGTAAATATAGTTTGTAACAAAGGGGTACCTTCTATAGAAACTATAGGCATGATCTACCGGCCTTGTTGCCCCCCCTTTCAGGTGAATGGTGGCATGGTAGATGCCGGGAGAGGCCTCTTCAGGGATCTACCCGGCTCGCCACGCGAGATCTGATGAGATCTCATGAGACTTCACGATTTGGATCCCGCGCATTATAGGCGGGGTCAGTATTTTGCAAATCTGCATATTAGAGGGAGTAGCCAGTCTCACTCTAATATGCAGCTCGCCTGATCTAACAGAGCCATTGGGATCTGGTTGTAACAAATGGGGACCAGGTGGAACGGCACTTGGAGGGGGTGTTTTTCAGGGGATCGGAGGCCCCCGGGTGGTTGGTCTCCAGGCAGGGTGACACTTGGTATTGCTAGTGTCACCCAAGCACCTTGTCACCCTGGCACTGACAACCTGGCAGTGACACCTGATGCCAGTCTGGCAATGCCAAGGTGCCCAGGTAGCACTGCTAGGCTGGCAGAGGCACTGCCCAGGTTGGCAGTGCTGGGGTGCCTGGCTGGTATCATGCCCACACTGGGGACCAGACCTGGGGTGCCCTGCCCTTGTGAGCGGGTTGCAGTAGGTACCCAACGAGGGTCTGGGGATCGTGTCAGGGGGACCGAGAGATTGGGGCGCCATTTAAAGATGGCATCGCGAGCTCCTCCTGCACTGAGGAGCCCTGGAGAGCAGAGCTCCGCAGTGCAGGAAACAAGACTCGCTGAGGCCCCGGATTACAACAAAGTCACATTCGATAGCGTGGTCTTTCTGGGCACTGCAAGGGAAACACACTGCTAAATGCTCTCGACACAGGACTCTGTTGAAATTCAGTTAGATCGCACACTGTGTGTTTGATAATTCAATCATCCTGATTGCGTGAGAGTAAAGTAGTCCGGCTTGTGTGTATTTGTTTTCTATTTACTTTCATAAATAATTGTTGTAATAATTTTTACCTGATGGCTGGGCTATTTATTTTCCTGGGCCTCCTTGTCTCCTTGTCTCCTCACACCAAAACAAAATAAAACAATACACACCCACAACCCAGTGTTCCAAGTTGGGATCCCTCGCAAATAGCATTGATGTCCTTCGTGACAGGCTCAGGGCAGCACTGTGAAGCCAGGGGGCATAAGCTGTATGGAAGTTCAAGGCCATTGGTTATAGAGGTCAGGCTGTCAGGGATTAGTGTCTGGGTGGCTGGCCAGTCAATGGGGTTTTCCATTGTGGGGCAGCCCAATGCCGTTGGGAAACCCCCGGGCGCTGGCAAAACGAGCATCCCGCCGGCGGAGAATTCTGCCCCAGGTGTGCCTTGACTGCCGCAAGGGAAACCAGTTGCCTGATCAGTCCCTGATCCTCCCTTGTTGAGTCATTTGTGCCAATTAAATCAGCATTGCAATGTATGAGTGTGTTACTGATTGACGGCCAATTTTGAACCCTTTCGAAACACGATCAAGGGGGTCATCGAACCCAACTGTCTGTCTCTTTACCACAGCTACTTTCGCGGCCAGGTGTCCCCAGAGATGGAGCACGCAGTGTCCACTGGCACCTCAAGACCTTCCATGCCCATTGGGAATCGCAGGGGCTGGAGCCTTACTGACCCCCTTAATCACATTTTGGTTTGACATTTTAAGTCTCATTCATGATTTGCTTTTTGTTTAAGGCAGTTTCATTTAATTTGTCCCTCAGTTTATTTGATTTAGTTTATTTGGTTGTTTGTGTTCACCAAAATAGTTGGAAGCGTGATCGAGGAGGTTGTCTGACCCGAATGCCTGCCCCTCTACTGCAGCTACATTCGCGACCAGGTGTCTCCAGAGAGGAAGCACACAGTGTCCACTGACACCCTCGAGACCTTCCATGCCCGTTGGGCACCGCAGAGGCTGGGGTTCCTTATTGACCCCTTTAATCATATCTTGGTTTGGGGTTTTCAAGCTTTATTTGTGATTTGCTTTTTGTTTAAGGCAGTTTCCTTGTCAGGGGCTGTCTCTTTAATTTGTCCCTCAGTTTATTTCATTAGGTTCACTTGGTTATTTGTGTTCATCAAAATAGATGGGAACATTGCCCCCAAGCATTGAGCTCCAACGCTCATACTCACGTCTACGTAATAGAGATGTGGCCCGCAATGAAAGACGTTGTGGTGAAGTCTCTCATCACTCAGTCCTTTCAAGGGACGATGGGGAACAGTGTTTTGTGCCAGCGGCAGTGCGACTTTACTGCGTTGTCAGTGTGGGAGGTGGGAGAGACATAGCTCTGCCATTCTCACACTCCACAGGGATGAAGCACTGAATGTATGCGGGGGTTTGTGAAACATGGCACCATGAAATGACAGCGTGGAGGATCTGTAAGGATGAACAAAATGATACAAGAGTGATATAACAATAGTGACTTTTCTGTACTGCGCTGTAATGTTCTATGTCCACTAGCTGCCGATAGTTTCTTACTCTTCCTCATGCTAGTCCAGATGCATCCCAGAATCCACAGGTGAGGTTGAGGCGGCCTGCTACCTTCCACGCCCTGAAGCCTGAGTTGACCTTGGCGGGCATCCACTGGGGGGGGGGCCTGGACTTTGAGGATCCGGCCTACTTTCAGGCTGCATGGATGCGGCAATTACTTTCCTCGGTGCGTGGGGTTGAAGGTGTGTCGCTCACAGCGCGGGGCTGTCAGATGGGCTGGACACCTCCAATGTCTCCTGGATGAAGGGTCCTGGGCTGCGCTCTGGCTGATCCTCTTCCCTTCGGGTGCCCATGGGCCCTTGTGCTCCTCCATGGGATAGAGGGGCAGATGGAGTTGGATACAGAAGCCTCGGCGTCCATTTGGCCTTGTCATTCGTGGACTTCCACTAGTGTTTGCACCTTGCAGTTGAAACCATGCGTCACGGAGCCCATGCCCTCAGCCATGGAGGTCATGAGCCGAACTATGGAACAGACATCCTCCGCCATGGGGGCACATCCTTCTTTGAGATCTCCATTGTGGACCCCACCCTTGCAGTGTTGGCCTTGTTGCATTGGAGTAATGGTACCATCTTCTCTGACAGAAGACGGTGGCTCTCCTTCAGTTAACCTAGCAGTCCAAGCAGTGATGCTTTCATCCCTTCCTGATGCTCTTGACTCTGCCTTTGCAGCTCCAGCCGCTCTGTGATGACAGGACCCAGGAACACATCCTGGGATCCAGCATCCCTCCGAGTGCCTAATCCCTGGGACTTTCCTTCCTCCGCCTGCTGTGGATCTGCTGCTGTGAGGTGCTCACCAGTGATCTCTCACTCAGAAGCCTGCCTACTAGTTAATCCCACCGAGGCTTGAGTATCAGAGCTGGCGAATCGTGCGTCTGACAGCTGTGACGCCTTCATGAGAAGTGTTGGGGACCCGTGAGGTGGCTGGGTGAGAGATCACTGTGGAGGGGTGAAGGGTTTGTGAAGGGGTGCAGTGGAAGACATGAGAAGGCAGTCTTGCCCTGTCTACACAAAGAATGTCATTCACCTTCTGGCATTGTTTCCCCGTTCTCTTATGGAGCGAGCCGGCACTCACTATCGTGGGCACTACCTCCCAGGTGGGGATGGTGATCTTGCTTGATGGGCGCCTGTGCGATCGTGGGTAGAGGATGTCACTCTTCTGCTCCATCCATGTGAAAATCTTGGTGCTGTCTTCCTGGCAGCCAACCCCTGACTAGACTTGGGACACATGCTGGGGAGGTGTGTAAAAGGAGCCCTCCACTGCTTACAGAGATTAGGTTTTCCTGGGGCGTGCGACTCAGAGGCAAATTGCCACAAGCATGGCATACATCTCGTGGGGAAAATTTAAATTATTAACAAGCCTGAATATTTGGTGAGTTTTCCCATCGGCATTCTCCTTGGTTTTTCCACCGGAGCCGACAGTTTGGAAAAAATACAGTAAGATTCGGTCAATTGTTTCTGTGATATTTATCCCTCATTCAACATCAGACAAAAAGATTGTCTGCCCATTATCCCATTGCTGATGGTGGGAGTTTGCTGTGTGCAAATTGGCTGATGTGTTTCCTCCACTATAACAGTAGCAACACTTCAAAAGTATTTAATTGTCTGTGAAACACTTTGAGATGTCCACTGGTCATTGTTACATTACTCTTTTGGTAATATATCTCGTTACTCTTTGCTTCTTATCCAGAAGGGTCTGATGGTGTGATTCTGACGAAACCACGAGTCTTCAACTGAAAGCAAACTAATTTATTGAGTAATGATTGATTAATATTGAGTTGCACACTTCACAGAACTATCACTAGTAATCAAGTAATTTATATTAAAGTATTAACTAATTCAAACTACACGTGCTAAACTATGCTGTGATCTATCTATCTTACACTCTACTGCTAGTCACTCCTGGTTGAGAGAGAGAGAGAGACCAAGATCCTCTAGGTATTCTTATTTATAGTGGGATCCACTATAGCGATTTTGTTCCACTGAGATGTAATAATTAACCCTTTAGTTATCTACATATATACATATCATTATAGTCATGTCTTCCTACCTTTAGCAAAAACTTTATCAGTGCTTGCTGTTGTTATGGGGTAAATCTGATAATAACTTCTGATTCCTCCACATATACAGTTAAACACAGAAATCCAGTTACTGTCAGATATCACCTGCTCTCCCAGAGGGTGCCTTTTTGTAGTCCTTGCCGAGAGACGGTGAAATGACCACAATGTCATGAGCTTGCTGTCTCTTTTATTTCTCTCCGTTAATCCCAGTTTATTTCCCAATTTTTCTTTTTCTTTGTATACATGAATTAAATGTAATTCATGTTTCCTGCTTTATAGTTCCTGATTTTGACTTTGCCTGTCTCTGAGAATTCTTCAGCCTAACTATTGCCCTATCTCAGAGACGCTACAGATCCCCTGCTTTGGATGAGATGCCGCATATGGGAAAATTGCTGCTGGCGAGCCAAACCTCTACGGGCAACTGACTCTCTTTCACCAGCTGAGGCGAAGTCTGGGCCAATATCTTGGAAGCATGCTTTAGACAGAATGTGTACGATTATAATACAGCATGATTCACTGGAGCTTCTGGGAAATGAATAGCCCTTGAACTTGTGTATCAAGTACTCTATGTTACAATTCCATTCTATTCAACAAAATTCGGTCAACGATTGTGAAGGATGACACGATCAACCTGCTTCTCCTCACCTCTTCATTCACTATAGTCCAAAAATGAATGTCGGAAAAATACGTGATGCATTTGTGACATTTCCCTGCCTTCTGAATGAATGCACACTTTAAATCCTTTACTCCAAATAGGTTAACATTTCAATAAAATGATGGACAAAGAACTCTCACATGAATACTAATTTCAGACTAATTTCGAGGCAGGTATCTGCATTAAAAACCCTGAAAGTAAATCCGTTGAACAACTAACATGGAGTTAATTTTTTCACTCTCTGACAGACATTTCTATTTATTCAACAATACAATTTTACATCACTGGTGGATTCTGGAGAATGCACATCAATATTAATTATTCATGCCTTTCTTTGCTCCCTTAGCAGGGGAAACATTTCCCATTTAAATCTCTACATAAAGCAAATTAATATTACTGGGTGATGGAATTCTGTTTACCCCTGAAATGGAGGAGGAACAGTAATTGCATTTAATTATATTTAGCCGGTGCCAATGTCTGCTCCACAAAAACAAGGTTGAAAAGGGATAAATAACCTTGACTTTGTTTTCCACAGCTGTTGCAAAGGGAATAAAGTAGTGTACCTCAGAGACCTAATTCAATGAGATCTAACTTCATTCAAACATGATTTGCTTGCCTTCAATACTCTTGCATGTCTCCTGCTATCATCACTCTGTGCAAAGTCACCTTTAGAGGAAAAGCCTGGGGCTTGAATCAATTTCAATCCCAATTTAAATGAATGTGTTTGAGACACTTTGTGGCCCACAGGCTACTTGTGCTTCATTTCTCTGCAGACTGCTACCCATTAAAGTACCTCATGAAACTGATCAACGCTCGAGATTGACATTGCATCAGAGAGTCGAGTTAGCAAAAGGATGAAACTCCCCAGGTTCTTTACTGGATGGAGGACCTTAAACTGCTTGCATCATATAGTCAGAAGCGCAGGTTGGACTCTTCTACCTACACCCATTGTGAAACTTCAAACTGGCCTGGATTTTGCGTTCAGTGGTGAAGGAATGGCACTGGCCATTCACTTGGCTGACAGCTTGCCCTGCAGGTTTTTGTATGGAGACTGGGCTGCAAAATTCAGCTCCATCATGCTGGTATATTTATCGCCATGAGTGCCATTTTGCATCTGGAGTACTGCAGATGCCGTGTCCATGTGCACTTTGAATACCATTTTGGGTAGGTCTATAGTCCCGGAGCTAGGCCTGTGTGCTAGAATATAGAAACTTACATCCATATGAACGAGGAGCAGGAGTGGGCCATTTGGCCCCTCAAATCTGCTCCTCCATTTAATAAGATCATGGCTGATCCGATAGTTATCTCAAATCTGCATCCCGCCCACCCCTGAGAACCTTTCACCCCCTTGCTTACCAAGAATTTATCCACCTCTTCCTTAAAAATATTCAAAGACTCTGCTTCCACCACCTTTTTTAGGAAGGAAGACCCAGAGACTTACAACTCTCTGAGTTCACTGCACCTCTGTTTTAAATGGATGATCCTTATTTTTGAACAGTGACCCCCAATTCTAGATTCTCCCACAGGTGGAAATATCCTCTCCACATCCACCCTGTTAGGACCTCTCAGGATTTTCCATATTTCAACATCTGAAAATGTACAGATTCGGCAGACTGTGATATCAGCCTCCGTGTATCGCTGATTTGACTCTAGCAAGGCTCGCTTCAACCACAACAGTCATGTTGATGCCCTCTCTTATCCTTGCACAGTTGAGTATGGATTCAAGGAAGGGTCACCCTCAACAGCACTGCTTAAAGAGATCATCAAAAACTCTCAGAATCGTTGCTGATTGATTTCCATTGCTGCTGCTCCATTGGTAGAAATATTTGGTGGTTTATGTTGTCATTTAAAGTTGGTAACTTCCAGAGGGAGTGATGTAACTTTTTGTGAAGACCGTGGTTCTTATTTCAAGGGTTCTGATCAGTTGCTCCCAGCAGTGGGTGCAGTGGGTTCCATCCCCATTGGCCTACAGCATGAGAGGGAGATTGAGCCAAGGCAGAACAGAGAAAGACAAGTTTCTGGAAGAGGGAGGAGGAAGAGAAGGGCTCTCAGCAGGAAACCTTATTCACCCATTGTATTCAGGCAACAATTCTCCTACCTCAACCTCAGTAAGGAACAGTTCATTAGATGCCTTTGTTTCTCTAAGGAGGTTGTAAGGGTCCTTCCTGCTGACTCTCTTATTTTCCCTTTCTTTATTTTTGCTCTTATCATTTGGATCCAGTGATGCTTAATGGACATGTATCTTTAAGTAAAGCAGCAGAAAGAATGAGGAATTCAAAAAGTTGCAACATAGTATATGGTGCTGCTAGCTTTGGACAGCAAACTTCTTGGCACCCGAAAGATGGGGTGGGACATGGTTCGATTGATTGGCTGGTGGCCAATGAATTGGCCAAAAGGCTGTTTTCTGTCCGGTAACAGGTGGTGATTGGATCCTACTTGAGTGGAATGATTTTCAGAGACCCAAAGAGTGCAGTTTGAGTCTTGGACACTCAGGGGAAGGACCTGATCTTCTTCTCTATCTTCAGAAAGGCTGTGAGTTGATGTATTTCTGAACCTACAGAGAAGCTGAATGAAAGATTCTACCATGAAACCTTTGCAAGCGGCAAACAGAGACCTGGATCTGAAAACTTACTTTGAAGGAACATGTGCTTAAAGACAACCACGTGAAACAAAGACGTTTTTTCCTTTTACTTATTATTTTCATCCCTCTCCTCCCCTCTGTGTTTGTCTTATGTCTGTGTGTGTGTGTAGTAGATGGGGGAAAGTTAAAGTGGGGACTAGGAATTAGATAATAGTTAACCAGTTGCATCTGCTGCATATTTCATTATAGTTCTTGTTATAAATAAAAAGTAATTGTGTTTAAATTTACAAACCTGGTGACTGTAATTATTGGGCAGCAAAAGGCCAAAGGCTTTGGGGATTTTTCTAAGAATTATTGGTTAATTCAATTGTGTTGTAACTCGGGTCCAGTGGGGCTGGAATAGACGGCACACCTGCCCAGGGTGTCGTAACAAGGTGCACACAGAAATCAGTCACTTGTTGCCAGCAGAGCTGCAGTCTCAGAGCAGGACTTGAACAGCACTACCAGTGGCCATGAAGGTGACTGTGAGCTTTTTCATGTCAGGTTAGCTAGGCTGAGGTTGAGGGACACGGTGGCACAGTGGTTAGCTTTGCTCCCTCACAACGCCAAGGACCCGGGTCCGATTCCGATCTTGGGTGACTGTGTGGAATTTGTACGTTCTCACTGTGCCTGCGTGGGTTTCCTCCTAGTGCTCCGGTTTCCTCCCACAGTCCAAAGATGTGCAGGTTAGGTTGATTGGCCATTCTAAATTGCCCTTAGTGTCCAAAGGTTAGGTAAGATTACGGGCAAAGGGCAGGGGTAGGGTGCCCTTTCGGAGGGTCAGTGCAGATTTTATAGGCCGAATGGCCGCATTCTATACTGTAGAGATTCTATGACACCTCCAATACCTCACAGTTTGCTGTCCATTTTTGGATAAGGGAGGTGATTGATGCATGTGTACAAAGCGTGGAGACCTTATTGCCTTCTCCATCTACAGCGAGAAGCAGGCGGAGAGCCAGGACAGGGACTTACCGATGCGGCAGGGTACTATTGATGGCACCCACGTTGCTTTTTAGCTGCTGCAACTAAATTCAGAGATGTGCCATGCCACTAACACAGCAACAGCCAGCTCAGGAACACTCAGTTCGGGTCCCGCCAGGACCAGTGCGTCCTGACCTCATTACAACCTTTGTCCAAAGCTTGGAGTAAAGAAAAGCAGAACATACTGGACAATCTCAGCAGGTCTGACAGCATCTGTGGAGAGAAAATAGAGCTAATGTTTCAAGTCTGGGTGACTCTTTGTCAAAGCTAGAGAAAACTGAAAATGGGGTTAGATTTATACTACAGTGGGGGTGGGGGGGGGGGGGGGGGAGTGGAGCGGTGGGGCTGAGTAGGGGGCCAGCGATAGGGGGAGATTGACAAAGACATCGAGGACAGAAGACAAAGGGAACGTAAATGTGGGTTATTAAGGCTAAGAAGGTTCTGATAGTGGCACATAAAGAGATTAGAATGTGTGAACAAAGGTGAGCAGTGTGTCAAAAGGCAACTAGGAACAGATGGCCCATGTGGAGTGGGGAACAATGGTGAGGAGAAAACAGATTAATGGGAAGAAATGAAAATAAATTGATATAAATAAAAATGGGATGAAAGTGGAGGAGAGAGTTCACAGTCTGAAGTTGTTGAACTCAATGTTAAATCCAGAAGGCTGTAACGTGCCTAATTGGACGATGAGGTGCTGTCCCGCCAGTTTCCACTGGGCGTCACTGGTACATTGCAGCAGGCCAAGGGCGGACATGTGGACGTGACAGCAGGATGGTGAGTTGAAATGGCAAGCAACAGGAAGGTCTGGGACCTTCTTGCGGACAGACCGGAGATGTTCTGCAAAGTGGTCACCCAGTCTGTGTTTAGTGTCTCCAATGTAGAGTAGACTGCACTGGGAGCAGCGAATGAAATAGACAAGATTGAAGGAGGTGCACGTGAAGTGCTGCCCTCACTTGAAAAGAGTGTTTAGGGCCTGAGATGGTGAGCAGAGAGGAGGTAAAGGGGTAGGTGTTGCACCTTCTGTGATTACCTGGGAAGATGCCATGATAGGAAGAGGGTGAGGTGTCGGGAGTGATGGAGGCATGGACCAGGGTATCCCGGAGGGAATGGTCCCTGTGAAATGCTGACAGCGGGAGTGAGGGGAAGATGTGTTTAGCGGTAGAATCGTGCTGGAGTTGGTGGAACTGGCGGAGGATGATTATTTGAAAACAGAGGCTGGTGGGATGGAAAGTGAGGACAAGGGGATCCCTATTCTGGTTCTGGGAGGAAGGAGAGGGGTTGAGGGCAAAGGTGCGGGAGAAGGGTTGGACACTTAAAAAAAAAATTTAGAGTACCCAATTCATTATTTCCAATTAAGGGGCAATTTAGCATGGCCAATCCACCTACCCTGCACATCATTAGGTTGTGGGGGCGAAACCCACGCAAACACAGGGAGAATGTGCAAACTCCACACAGACAGTGACTCAGAGTCAGGATCGAACCTGGGACCTCGGCGCCGTGAAGCACCAACTTCAGAATGTCCACTGTTGGTGGTCAATGTTAACCACTGCACCACCGTGCTGCCATATGGGTTGGACACAGTTGAGAGCTCTGTAGACCACAGTGGGTGGGAAACCACGATTAAGGAAGAATGAAGACATGTCAGCAGCACCGTTTTGGAAAGTGGCATCATCAGAACAGATGCGATGGAGGTGAAGGAACTGAGAGAATAGGATGGAGTCCTCATAGGAGTGGGGTGTGAGGAGCTGTAGCTGAGGTAGCTGTGGGAGTCAGTGGGTTTATCATGGATATGAGGGTATAGTCTATCCCCAGAAATTGAAATAGAAAGGTCAAGGAAGGGAAGGGGAGTGTCGGAGATGGACCATGTGAAGGTGATAGAGGGGTGAAAATTGGAAGCAAAATTAATACATTTTTCCAGTTCCAGACGGCATTTGATTTGATTTGATTTATTATTGTCACATGTATTAGTAGACAGTGAAAAGTATTGTTTATTGCATGCTATACAGACAACGCATACTGTGCATAGGGAAGGAAGGAGAGACTGCAGAATGTAATGTTACAGTCATAGCTAGGGTGTAGGGTGCATGAAGAGCCACCAAAACATTTGTCAATGTACCGATATAGAGTTATGGGATGGGGCCAGAGTAGGACTGGAACAAGGAATGTTCCACATACCAACAAAGAGACGGACAAAACAGACCCATAATCACACCTTTGGTTTGGAGGAAATGAGTCATGTTAAAGGGGAAATTGTTGAGTGAGAGGACAAGTTCAGTCAGATGGAGGAGAGTGTTGGTGGATGGAGATTGTTCGGTCCTCTGTTCAAGGAAGAAGCAGAGAGCCCTCAGGCCATCCTGGTGGGGAATGGAGGTATAGAGGGATTGGACATCCATGGCGAAAAGAGCTCAATTCAAGGTGTGAGATAATAGTAATCTTTATTAGTGTCACAAGTAGGCTTAAATTAACACTGCAATGAAGTTACTGTGAAAATCCCCTAGTCGCTACACTCCGGCACCTGTTCGGGTGCACTGAGGGAGAATTTAGAATGTCCACTGTTGGTGGTCAAGGAGATTGGGGATCCGGGTGGCAGGGCAGGTAGGAAAGGGGAAACATTGGGAAGGTGCAGGAATACCTTGTAATGCCTCCAATTGCACAGAGGGCCTGTTGGACTGGACAGTTGGTGCTGGCCTGCCCAGTTACGGTGGGAAGAGGCCCTTAAAGGGTCAATAATTGGTCACTTAAAGGACTTAATTGTCTCACGGATGAGCAGACTATCCAATGTCTCCCCCACCGCTGGTAAAATTGCAGCAGGGTAGTGGAGGCAGGTAGGCACCCAGAGCAGCGCCACTAGCATGGCACAAATGTTAGTGTCCCTGCTGTGATGATATGGGAACTATCATCTGTGTATATAATATAATGACCAAACTGTATATAAACATTAGTGCGTGTATGTATAGATTACAATTCTAGCATCCGACCACTAAGTGGCGTGACGACAGGAGAATGTTACAGGAACGCACGAGGTGTGCAGCAGAACGTGGATAGCAGGCGTAGAGTCCAGTCGCATATCGAGTAGCTCCTTAGTCATGTAGCCATGTAAAATGGCTGCGTTCCGATTAATCTGGCCAAAACCCAGTTTAAAACGGCAATCCCGAAAGACTGCTGGGAAAAGCAGCCAAGAAGACACAAGCAGGCAGCTGCAGACAGGTTTGCATATTCAGCTCTGGGAACGTAGCCCAGATCGATACTCAGGGCTATCAAAGCCCATCAACCCAGGTATCCGCAGTTGCATTCAGGACTGTTTACACCTAATCTACTCAGACATCCACAGTTAAATCGGCTATCCCCGGAACAATTGCAACATATTAGCAATTGAATACCGGGCCAGACCTGTCGGCGCCTGCAGTGGCCGAAACAAAGACAGGTGAGCGACCACCCCCCAATCGAGGAATCGCCTCACCATTGGACACATCGACCCCAGAGATTGGGGACAGAATCCAATCACTTGGGACTCAGGGTCAAGGGCCGCCCCGGGAGGCGGGAAGCCCCTGGGCCCTATAAAAGTGAAGGTCCAAGTTCAGATCTCGCTCTCTCTCATCTTTGCCTGCTCGAGACCTTCGCAAGACCAGCCACCGGCCACTGTAAGTTTGAATCCAACGATCGCTATCCGGTAGAGACACCTAGCCACCGACCTGTAGCAGCCTATTGAATCCCGCGGGCCAGATCTGATTGGACAAGCCATTTGTTTCCCTGACCTGGTGGGCTCTTCCTAAGTTAAGTATTGGCCAGTAGTGATAGGTTTATTATATAGAAAGTAGTATTAGGGTATTAATATTGCTTGTTGTATATAATAAATGACCGTTGTTTTAATCTTTACTAAGCGGTGTGCTGTATTATTAATCATAACCTGAACTTGAACCACGTGGCGGTATCATAAAGATACCTGGCGACTCATGAGCAAAGGTGACGTAATCAGAGCAAATAGACTAAGGTTAAAAAGAGCAAGCAACAGTCAATAGTAATTAATACTAGTTAATTATAATTATTTGTATTTAGCCATAGTATCCAACTGTACTTATCGTTCACATAGTAGAAACACTTTATAGTGTTTAGTTAGTTAATAAATAGTTTTGTTCTTTAACAAAGCCGGATGTTCTCTCATTGATTCAACCACAAAGACACCGCAGGTGAACATAGAGAACACCTGCCTCCCCTACCCATCTATCATCCCACCCCCAGGGGGAGCCATAACAGGTTCTGCGTAGTGTAACCTATAAAGGAGCATGATAACTCGCACAACAAATTGACAATTCAACATATAACTGCACATGTGCACGCATACTCATAGGTTTCTGTTTGATTTACTCTGTAATAATTGTGAGACCTGTTAGCCTCCTGCTTATTTTAATGTCAAATCTTGGCCATTGTGTCAGTTATCCCTGTAAACATCTCCCAAATAACCTTCAGAAAATATACAGTTCCCCCTCCAATGTTTTGAATCTATGTAAAAATTGGGAACACCCAAACACTAACACATTAATTGTCACTTTTCCATTTTCAGTTTCTTCAAAATCTTCAAAACGTGAACTTTACAAGTTCACAGAATCACACAGAATGACACAGGCCCTTCAGCCCATCGAGACTGCACTGACACATGAAAAGCACCTGACCTACCTCCCTAATCCCACTTACCAGCACTTGCCCCATAGCCTTGAATGTTATGATATGCCAAGTGCTCATCCAGGTACTTTTTAAAGGATGTGAGGCAACCCACCTCTACCACCCTCCCAGGCAGTGCACTCCAGACCATCGCCACTCTCTGGGTAAAATGTTTTTTCCTCACATCCCCCCTAAACTTCCTGCCCATCACCGTGAACTTGTGTCCCTTCATGATTGACCCTTCAACTAAGGGGAAAAGCTGCTCTCTATCCACCCTGTCCACGCCCCTCATACTTTTGCACACATATATCAGCTCCCCCCCCACCCCACTCTTCCCCCCACCCACCCTCCACTCCCCAGCCTTCTCTGCTCCAATGAAAACAACCCAAGCTTATCCAACCTCTCCTCATAACTTAAATATTCCATCCCAGGAAACATCTTGGTGAATCTCCTCTGCATCCCCTCCAGTGCAATCACATTCTTCTTATAATGTGGTGACCAGAATTGCACACAGTATTCCCGCTGTGGCCTCATCAAAGTTTTATACAAGTCCAACATGATCTCCCTGCTTTTGTAATCTATGCCTCGACGGATGCAAGTGTCCCCTATGCCTTTTTCATGACCCTATTAACCTGCCCTTCTGCCTTCAGAGATCTATGGACAAACACGCCAAGGTCCCTTTGTTCCTCAGAGCTTCCTAGTGTCAGGCCATTCACTGAATACTTCCTTGTCAAATTATTCCTTCGAAAGTGTATCACCTCACACTTTTCAGAGTTAAATTCCACTTGCCACTTTTCTGCCCATTTGACCATACCATCTATATCTTCCTCTGACCCAAGACACTCAACCTCACTTTTAACCACCCGGCCAATCTTTGTGTCATCCACAAACGTACTGTTCGTACCCCCAAATAGTCTTATGTTGTTACTCAAATTATGACGAAAAGAGGGCCCATAACAGATCCCTTTTGTACTCCACTGGTCACTGGCTTCCAGTCAGTTTAATTTTAGAGTACCCAATTCATTTTTTCCAATTCAGGGGAAATTTAGCATGTTCAATCCACCTACCTTGCACATCATTGGGTTGTGGGGGCGAAACCCACGCAAACACGGGGAGAATGTGCAAACTCCACACGGACAGTGACCCAGAGCCAGGATTGAACCTGGGACCTCAGCGCCGTGAGACTGCAGTGCTACCACTGCGCCACCGTGCTGCCCAGTCTGCCAGTCATGAAACAGCCTTCTGTCATCACCCTCTGTCTCCTCCTACAAAGCCAATTTTGAATCTACCTTATCAAATTACCCTCTATCCCATGTGCATTGGTCTTTTTTATAAGTCTCCCACATGGGACTTTGTCAAAGGTTTTACAGAAATCCATATAAATTGCATCAACTACACTACCCTCATCTACATACCTGGGCACATGCTCAAAAAATTCAATCAAATTTGTTGGGCATAACCTCCCTCTGACAAAATCATGGTGATTACCCCTGATCAAACCTTGCCTCTCCAAGTGGAGATAGATTCTCTCCTTGTAATAATAGTAATCTTTATTATTGTCACACTTCGGCTTACATAAACACTGCAATGAAGTTACTGTGAAAATCCCTAGTCGCCACACTCCGGCGCCTGTTCAGGTACACTGAGGGAGAATTCAGAATGTCCAATTCACCTAACAAGCACTTCTTTCGGGACTTGTGAGAGGAAACCGGAACACTCGGAGGAAACCCATGCAGACACGGGGAGAACATGCACATTCCACGCAGACAGTGACCCAAGAAGGAAACAAACCTGGAACCCTGGCAATGTGAAGCAACAGTGCTAACCACTGTGCTACCGTCCTTGTTAGTAAACTTGCAGAATGGATGTGTAAATCACACATTAATGTCAGTGTAGCTAAGTGTAAGGCACCACACTTTGGTAGGAGGAATGAAGTGGGCAACTACTCCTTGGAAAATAAGAGTCAAAATGGGTAGAGGGATACATGAATCATTAATAGCAGAAACTCAGATTAGCAAGGCTATTTAATAAGTAAACAAGTAAACAAGGCACCAGGGTACATTTCTGGAGAGAGTACATTGTAAAGCAGAGAGGTTACTGATATGTTAAACTTACACAGAACTATGGTTAGACGACACTTGGAGGACTGTGCACAGTTCTGCTCTCCACATTAACAAATAACATATACTCACTGGGGAAGGTACAAAAGAGATTTACAAGGTGATGGCAAAACTGAGAGGTTATAACTGGCAGGAAAGTCTAATCAGGCTGACCCTCTTTCTCCAAAAAAACAGAAGACTGAGGAATGACCGAAAGAGGTCTTTAAATTTATTATTTTTTCCCATAAATTTAGAGTACCCAATTAATTTTTTCCAATTAAGGGGCAATTTAGTGTGTTCAATCCACCTACCCTGCACATCTTTGGGTTGTGGGGGCGAAACCCACACAAACACAGGGAGAATGTGCAAACTCCACACGGACAGTGACCCAGAGCCGGGATCGAACCTGGGACCTCGGTGTCGTGAGGCTGCAGGGCTATCCCACTGCGCCACCATGCTGCCGCCTTTAAAATTTTGAAGGGGTTCGATAAGGTGAACTGGAGAAAATGGCTAGGATTAACCGCATGGCGGGGTTTCCCATCCCGCAGTCCGAAGAGTCGATAGGGCACACATGAACTCTGACACTGCCTGCCCTGCAGCCATTTCACACTCCAATGAGCATTAATTGACTGCAGCGGTACTTCCAACCCCCATTCGGGAGGTAGTCCAGCATAGAGAGCTGCCAGCCAATCTTAGTGGCTGGCAGCTCTCTTGTCCATGCAGCGCCAGAAGCTGCAGTGTACAGGTCTGGGACTGCACGCAGATCTTGGAGCTGAATTTCCAGGATTCCAGGAAAAGGCAGGTTTTGGGGTCTACACGGTGAGGAGGGTTGGGGTTTTGACAACGGGGGAATTGGGTGTCGGGGGAGAGTCTGGGGGAAGGGAGGTCCAGTGGTTATCAGAACTTAAAGAGCGGGTGACTGAAAAAAGATGGTTTCTGCTGGAAGCCCCTTCCTCCCCGAAGCCACCTCCAGTGCCCTTTCCTTATTGGGGGTGAGGACTCGTATCTCTGGCATGCCGCCTCCCATCTTTGCCATTTCCCTCTTATTATGGGTTATCTTCTCCTGCGGGTAGAAAGAGAGGTCTTTCCCTAAATCCGGGAACTCATTCCGACAGCCGGAAAATTGAGGCTGGCCGGCAAACAACCTTTAACTGATCAACAATTGGCCACTTAAGGGCCTCAACTGGGGCAAGGGTGGGAGCCCGTCCAAGGCCTCATGCACCCCAGTGTAAAATTGCTGAGAGGTCATGGCGGGTGGGAACTGAGCTGGAAGGATTTTGTGCTCCCCTTCAGATCCCCCCCGTGTTTCTGTTTATGCAGAAATCCACAGAAATATCTGATAAAAATGAGATAGCTGCCACAAAATCCAATCAGAATTCCGGGAGACTCGTCTGGTATCCATTAAGTGGAATTTATGATTCCTGATTTCAGTACGTGTACCTTCCTGTAATAAAATACAAATTGCAAATTGTTGTGATAGCTTTCCCAAGTTTCTCTTTGAGATTAATCAGTCAACCCAGCAATTACTATAATTTGGGCAGCATGGCAGCACAGTGGTTAGCACAGTTGACTTCACAGCTCCAGGGTCCCAGGTTTGTTCCCAGCTTGGGTCACTGTCTGTGCGGAGTCTGCACATTCTCCCCGTGTCTGCGTGGGTTTCCTCCGGGTGCTCCGGTTTCCTCCCACGGTCCAAAGATGTGCGGGTTAGGTGGATTGGCCATGATAAATTGCCCTGAGTGTCCAAAGGTTAAGTGGGGTTACTGGGTTACGGGGATTGGGTGGAGGCGTGGGCTTGAGTAGGATGCTCTTTCCAAGGGCTGGTGCAGACTCGATGGCCTCCTTCTGCACTCTAAATTCTATGATTGATGTGACCACTTTATTCAGTCGTTTGCCCCACAGTGCTGCGGATGTGCTGTACAATTCCTTAGGCATTGTCAGCCTGACTGCTATTCAATTCTGAAAATCAACTTGAGAGTGCCACACTCCCGAAGACTGCCCGTCTCTTCTTGCATTACCAAATAGACACCAACCGTCTATCTTGCATGAGTCTCTGTGTTTGTGGGGGGAGGGCACCTCCTGGAACATGCACTCCAAGAAATTCTCAGCCATTTTTACATCCCAGAGTGACTCCAGCTGCTCCTCAACCTCAGAAGTCACTGACGCCGATTTTGAGCTACTGGGGCATCTCTTGCATGTATCATTATCCAGGACACAGGAAGCATCCGTGAGTTCCCAAAGGGCACAGGAATTATAGGCAGCATGTCTCAGCTATCTCTGTTACTTTGTTTAACAGCCAATCTACTTATATTCCAAATGTGATTTAGTTTAGTCCCCTTACTCCTATTCGTTGGTTTATTATTTACGTACACCAGACTTTATTTAATGCAATTTGAATCCCTTCTCATGTTGATAACTGATACTTAGTGAATTTATTTCCATTAGGTCAGTTTCAGAATAAATGTTGTCTATTTAGGACTGAGTTGGGGAGTAATTTCCTCATTGCAACAGGAACCTGGCAGTTCTAAAGTTAAGACCATCCAAGGAACTTACCCATCTTGGAGTCACCTGGAGATGACAATTATTGAGTTTAATCTGCTCTGTTCAGAGCAGCCTTTCATAGCTATGCATGTTTGCCCCAATGACAGCTTTCCCCCCATGTGAAGATGGTTTTGGAAATTCAGGAGCTGAGGCCCAAAAGGGTATTTTCCTTTCCTTTTGTGACCTGGAGGGGAAGTGTTCCTCAGGGCTCTACAAGGAAAGACTCCCCCATCGAAACAATGCCATGGAGTCATTTCTCTCCCCCACTGCCACCCTTATCATGAGTGCCCTTCAGCACGTCCTATCTCACCAGCTGCTTGCTGTCAAAGGGTAGGATCGGGCTACCTAGATTTTTGCCAATTCCTATTGATTTTCTAAGAGGAATGGGATTTAAATGAGTTGAAATACCGATTTCTGTAGCAGTGACTGAGTTTCTAACATATACCATTGACTAACAGCACAAAGTAGCCCCAGAGTTAAAATTGGGTATGTTTGACTGCAGTGTTGAGCACCAAATGTACATTTTGTGTTTTTATTTCAGACTGTTGGAATTTGTTGAGTTTAAAAAATGTATTTTAGGCATCTGAAGGTAAAACATCCATTTGTTGGCAGATCATCAAAAATGACAAACAGAAGCATGATTAATAGTTTGTTATTGCTTCTAACGTTGAGCAAGTCTCAAAAATTATTTTGAAAGCAGAGGACTTTGGAAAGTATCTTAATCAAATGAAACCAGTTGCTCACAAAGATTTCCTCTAATAAGAGAAAAGGAGATTAATGAAGACAGCATCACACAGTATTTACAGTACAGAACTGTACATGGGGGCGACACAGTGGCACAGCAGTTAGCACTGCTGCCTCATAGCACCAGGGACCAGGGTTCAATTCCAACCTTGGGCGACTATATGGACCTTTCAAATTCTCTTTGTGTCTGTGTGGGTTTCCTCCGGATGTTCTGGTTTCCTCCCACAGTCCAAAAATGTGCAGGTTAGATGTTACTGTGTTATGGGGATAGGGCGGGAGGGTGTACCTAGTTAGGTTATGTTCCAGAGGATCAGTTCAGACTCAATGGGCCGAATGGTCTCCTTCTGCACTGCAGTGATTCTATGAGAACCAGGCCATTCAGCCCCACAGGTTGCTGCTTCTGATTATACTCCACAGGAGCCTGCTCCCACCCAGCTTCTAACCCATCGACATAGCCAACTATTACTTTCTCCCTCATGTGTTTCTAATTTGTAATGGTGCAATTGGTAGGATAAGGTATTGGAAAATGCATTCGCGGACATTATCAATTCATGTAAACTTATTGCTACACCATTTCCAGGTATTCGGGGCTACACCCCAAGCATTGACCTTCTCCGTGTGCAACTTTTGAAAATCACGGTCCCCACTCTTTCCCATAGTAAGCCATTGTTGGTTGTGGCACAGCGTTGTTATCATAGAATTTACGGTGCAGAAGGAGGCTATTCGGCCCATCGAGTCTGCACCGGCTCTTGGAAAGAGCACCCTACCCAAGGTCAACACTTCCACCTATCCCCATAACCCAGTAACCTCACCCAACACTAAGGGCAATTTTGGACACTAAGGGCAATTTATCATGACCAATCCACCTACCCTGCACATCTTTGGGCTGTGGGAGGAAACCGGAGCACCCGGAGGAAACCCACGCACACACAGGGAGGATGTGCAGACTCCGCACAGACAGTGACCCAAGCCGGAATCGAACCTGGGACCCTGGAGCTGTGAAGCAATTGTGCTATCCACAATGCTACCGTGCTGCCCTAATGTTCCCAGCAATCTCAGCAAGCATCCTCCCCCCACCCCCCTCCCCGACCTCCCAACAACCCCAAACCACCTCCCTTTTTCTGAGATGCTGGCTGACTTTAAGTCATGCAGACTAGCTTTACATATACAACGTGGGGAAGTAACCCTTGTGCCCCCTGCTGGCTGCTTGCTGAAATCGGCATAATGAACAGTCAGCATAAAATGTGCGAGCTGCCTGCATTTGATTTAAGCGAACATAGATTAATTGTGTATCATGATTCCCCCCCCCACCCCTTGCCAATTTTGAAGGCTAACCAGCCTAACCACTTTTAGGTTTAATATTTGTTGATTGGAAGTATAAATTTGATCATTTCAGTTGAAATTTTGTTTATCTCAGATGTAAGTGAGAGCATTCAGAACTTGGATATGTTACTGCAGGAGTAATAACAGTATTTAGAATGTAAGTGTGGGTATATTGCAGGTAGAAGTGTCCATCTTGCAGTTTGAGTAGGGATATTTTAGCTGCAGGTTTATTAAGAACAGATGTCAGTCAGTGTGTTTGTCCAAATCACATTCAGACCAGTGATGGGAGACCAGCAGCAGGAGGCAGTCTTGTATCGCTTCAGCTTCACACTCACTCCAGTAAAATTGAGACAATGCCAGGCAAACTTTAACAAAGGTAGCAAATTGATGGGCCAACTGATTGCTTGAGAAGTTTTTATGGATTACTTTCATTTCAAAAGTAAATGAGAAATTTACCATCAATCCATAATTCTATTGATGAACATTGGCTTTTAAAGAACCATTGCTACGCTGTCTTACTAAGGATAGTTTCAGTTGCTGGCCATTCCGTCGTCTGTAGAAAATGTACTGGGCCTGGATTTTAGTGCTGTGGCACGAGTGTTCTGGTAAGTGGGGGTTGGCAGATGTGGGCTCCTGATTTCCAGTTTCCCAATCTATTAATGCCAACAGGAGTGATAGCAACGCGCATGGTGCGATTCCATCTCCACTATTTAAAGAGATGGTCCAAACATGCAAGTTGAAGCAGTTGGCAAAGTTGAAGTAGAAAGGTAGAAATGTTGTCTGCGATGGTTGAAGGTCAAAGGCTGCACCCTAATTCAGTGATGCCTCGCTTGATGCGCTGCTGGGGCCTGTGAGGAGCTGGAGGGATATGCTGTTCCCTAGCAACAGGAGGAAGAAGCATATGGGTGCACCAAGGAGATGTGGGTGGATGTGGTATAAGAGGCCAGAAGCAGGAACGTGCTGTCATGCTCCTGGATACAATAAAGGAATTTGTTTAACTACCTAAGCAGGGCAGGAAAGGTGAGAGCAATGATTCATTGTCCTGCATCCTGTTATGTTTATTGCCCCAACATCCCAACTCTGCCTTCTCAAGCCAATTCCAGCACATCACTCCTCATATCTGCACCTTTCAGGTACACATAACCCTCTCTGTCACTCACCCTCATCTCTGTGCAATGACATGCCTCTCACTCATAATCACCCTCAACAAATGTACGCCCTCCATCGGGTGAACACGAGCCATAAGTCTCTTCTTTCCGTCCTTGCAGGAGAACGGAGCAGAGGACACAATCAGAGATGACCCTCTAGCCATCTCACACCTAACAAATACAGACCTCAGTGGAGTCTCGGTGCGACTGGCCATGAGAGATGGGGAGATGTGAGCCTTCCTGGTGACGGAATTAGATATCAGACATCTACAACGGAAATACCATTCACTCATGTTGACTTGATGTTAACAGTGAGTGAAATATGATCATGTGCTTCATGATAACTTCAAGCAGTCTTACTTCTACAGTACTCATTCACATCCTTGATCTCCCACAAACCTTCACACATCCCACATGAGGTTTCTCAGCTGGCTGAATACAACGGCTCCTCCTCGGAGGTCATTCACTCTGGAGAGGCAAAGGACTAATGGAGGTCTTGCCACAGCTCAGATACTCACACCTCAGTGAGACCTGTAATAAGGATAGTCAGGTTTTCTCCTGGTGATACACGCCTCACAAGCGAGCATGCATAGATTACCCTGCTGAGTACTGGAAGCAGGCTGACAAGACACATAGGCCAGGAACCAAATCTTCCACATGAGCCCCTGGCTGAATTGATACTGGGCATCTGCAGGAGCACACAACTGGACACATAGGGCGTGATCCACCAGCCTCGACGCGCTCTCGCTTGAGCACAGCATGGCCGTTAGATCGTGGAAGAGGCCAAAATCGGGAACTGCCCGTGTGCCGAGCGGTTTGCGATCTAACCGGCCGGCTCCCGTTGGTATAATCAGGATCCCCCCATGGCAAGGAACCAATAATCACCAATTAAAGCCAATCTCCATACTATTGACGGGAATGACCTCCTATCTAACGGCCTGCCGTGATTTAACCGCCTCCCCAGCGAGCGGTCACGTGGGTGCCGATTAGTACACCTTTTAAATACGTGAAGCTGGTGGAGTAGCTGCTGTGGGGACCTGAGGAGGTGAGTAGTTATCTTCGAAGTCGGGCAGCCAGCTCGGGGGACACTGCAGTTGCTGGCTCAGTGCTCGGGGGGTGGGGTGGGGGTGGGCGGGGGGGGGGGGGGGGGGGGAGTGGGGGGGGGGGGGGGGGTCAGACCCCGGGGGAAGAAGGTATAGGTCAGGGGGTGTACCACCATCGGTGGGGGATTTGCTCCTGGGCTGGAGTTCAGTGCCCCAGCCATGCCACCCTCTGGACTGTCTGTACCCATGACAGGGGCAGCTCTCGTTACTGTTTTTCTGTCCCCACCCCCGACCACCCACTACTGACCGTGGTGACTACCAGGCACACAGCTGAAGGCCATTGCTAATAGGCAATTGGCAATTGTAGTAACGTGAGCACTTCCCAGCTCCCAAGTGGATTCCCGTGTGTACATGTGCCATGTCACAGGTGAGGGTTACTGCCTGGCATCCCAACCAACCCGCGAGGCCTGGACACTCTGCCTGAACAACGGAAGCTTCAACACCACAGAGGTAGAAAGCAACATCCAAACACCCAAGAGCTGGGCCTTGCCACTGGAGACATGCCTGCAACCAGAAGGTGGGTGTGTGCACCAGGGAGAACCCTCTGGGTTACGGTCCCCACGCTGACAGTCGCTGTCACTTCCTCCCAGACAGCACTGGCTGCCCTGTGGTTGACCCACGAACCCCTTGGGAGAACAGGGTATCCCGTTGTGTCTTCACCGCGTCCAGCAGGCGGGCCAGATTGGCATCCCCGAATCTTGAAGCCTGCCTCCTTGGTGGCTGTGTGGGATTACCTCTGCGGGATCGGTTTAAGTGTTGCTCCCCTTCATTAACGGGGGGGCTGGCGAGTGCCGTCCTCGTGAATCAGCCGGCGGGACAGTCACTTGCAGTGTGAAGCCTGTGGGGCCTCGTTAAGTGGACCAATTAATGTCTGATACCGGTGACGGCCTCGCCGGGTCGACCAGCGGGAAACGTGCAGCAGTTCCTGCTCGCTACCACACTTCAAAACCTTTCCATTAAATTGTGCCCTTAAACTCATTATTGCTTTTTGGGCATTGCAATTACCAACTCACGTTTACACAAAAGAACAAGACCGTGCTGTCAATATGTAATGAATTTCCAGGCACAGGTGATCAACTTTGCTGCAGGGCGAAGGACCGACAAAAGAAGCTATCAGACTCCATAATGGGCTGATATCTGGTCAGACAATGTTATCTGGTTTCAGAGGAAAATGGCTCTTCTTCGGATACTGCTGTTTATTCAGGGTTAATCACTTTTTCCCATTAACGAGTTAGGGTCTGAATGGGGCACACTCAATGATCAATTGTGGGCATATGCCTATGACTTAACGCTAGCAGGCCAGTATAAAAGAAGGAATATCGGATCAGGGGCGAAATTCTCCGGTATCGGTGCGATGTACGCCGACTGGCGCCCAAAACGGCGCAAATCAGTCGGGCATCGCGCCGCCCCAGAGATGCGGAAGGCTCCGCATCTTTGGGGGCCGAGCCCCAACCTTAAGGGGCTAGGCCCGCGCCGGACAAATTTCCGCCCCGCCAGCTGGCGGAAAAGGCCTTTGGTGCCCCGCCAGCTGGCGCGGAAATTACATCTCCGGGCGGCGCATGCGAGGGACCGTTAGCGGCCACTGACGGCATTCCCGCGCATGCGCAGTGGAGGGAGTCTCTTCCGCCTCCGCCATGGTGGAGACCGTGGCGAAGGCGGAAGGAAAAGAGTGCCCCCACGGCACAGGCCCGCCCGCGGATCGGTGGGCCCCGATCGCAGGCCAGGCCACCGTGGGAGCACTCCCCGGGGCCAGATCACCCCTGCGCCCCCCCCCAGGACCCCGGAGCCCGCCCGCGCCACCTTGTCCCGCCAGTAAGGTAGGTGGTTTAATCTATGCCTGCGGGACAGGCATTTTAGCAGCGGGACTTCGGCCCATCCGGGCCGGAGAACCGCGGGGGGGGGGGGGCCCGCCAACCGGCGTGGCGCGATTCCCGCCCCCGCCGAATATCCGGTGCCGGAGAATTCGGCGACCGGCGGGGGCGGGATTCACGCCAGCCCCCGGCGATTCTCCGACCCGGCGGGGGTCGGAGAATCTCGCCCCTGATCTTTAGCGATAACCTGGGAGCCCCCCAGGTACAACCATCACAAGAAGAAGGGACCCCGAGTTTCAAAGCCCAGAGAAGACATCCACATCTACTGATCATACCCTGGCCAGCCTCTTTCACTAAGTTTGATTGATTTCCAGAGCTCAGCTGTGAGTTTGAGTCATATTTTGTTCTGTGAGAGAATTGTGAACAAAGTTGTGTTGAACTGTGAACCTGTATTGTCCTTTGTTCATCTCACAAATAAGGTACCTGGCTAAACCTTTAGATTAATACACTGGTCGAAGTATCTGAGATTTTATTGATACAAAACTGCTCAGCTGGATACAGATGTTGGTCGGAATTCACCGGCCATTGGGATTCTCTGTTCTCATCAGCAGTGCACCCCCACCCGTGGGTTTCCCGGCGGCATGGGGCATCTTCAATGGGGTATCCCACCGACAGTGGTGGGAACAGAGAGTCTCACCACCAGCAAACAGCGCTCCGCCAAGAAACACGTGGCTGAGGACTGGAGAATCCAGCCAATTGTACCTCACAATGGACAGGATACTTCTGAAATAGCAGCAGCGAAAGTGTAATGCACTGGCACATCTTTCAGCCACACTGTTCAGGTTTGCAGAGAGATTGGAGAAGCCCGTCTCAACATGAATTGCAGGATGTCACAGAACCTCGCAATGCTTTCTTCAATCATACAAAAAGTGGGCATCTGCATGTCAAATGCAGCAAACGCAGGCGTGTACATTCCTTCACCTTAGGCAAACTATGAATGCCACCTTGACTGATGGCATTTATCAGATTGACGGCCCATGCCCTAGCGTTAACTATTTATCACCCCCTTGATCTGCAGTAAAGTCTCTCAAGCTCATTGCTCACAGGGAAGTGCACCTGGGCCATGAGAGAGAAGATGAGACACGGAAGTGAGGACTCGAATAAAGTGCATGCATTACCCCCCGATTTCAATCAGTAATTCACATGTGGCCTCATGTCCTGAAGGCCAAGGCTGCCTCTGCGCACATGCAGGCGGAACAATCTTTGGCAGAGACCTCACAAGTTCCAGAACCATTGAATGTCAGCCAGGAGCATCTCAGCAATCAGAAGACCATAAGATGTAGGAGCAGAAAATAGGCCATTTGGCCCATCCAGTCTGCTCCACCATTCAATGACTGATCTGATAAAGAGAACAAGGATCTCAGCAGCCTGACCCTACCTCTGCTGAAGCCATAGAGGTTGCGACAAGTGCTAGAAAGAGAAAAAGTAAAGACTTGTAGTTGCACAAGGGTAAGCACATGGTTGCCTTGCACAAATTGCCATATTGTTAAGTTTCGATAGTTAATTTGAAGCGGCTAATTTTTTTTGCACCACTTTCCCATCTTGTTGATCCCTGGTTGTTGGTTGATAAGTGCCCTTACCTGTTGTGTGATGGTGAATGGAATGACAAAAATTGACATTGAGCAAGGGGGCACTGTGAAGAGAAGCTTGGTTGTTTGCAGGACTAATTTCTATAAGTGGCATTGTTGGGATGGGGGAATTGGTTGTGGGTTGTGTGTAGAGGTGTTACCTGGGCGCACTGCTAGAACCTAAGTGGATCTTACAATAAATATGTCATCCTGGGCAGCAATATGCACCAACAGTGATCCAAGCTGGGAATCAAACCTCTTCCTCATCTTCTTCCTCCTCTCTGAAATCGCTCGAGGAGGTTCTATACTCTGTGACTTGTTCCTCCTGCAGGTTAAAACATTACTATGCAATATTGTACAGAACACAGCACACCATTGTTCTGGAGACCCAGGGGCCGAATTTTCATGTTGGCAACGGGAATGTAGACAGGTCTAATCCTATTGTTGTGATCCCACCTACGTCGTGAGACTGTCGGTAGGTAGAATCTTCTTGGGGTGAGGTGGGGGATGCAGGCCGAAGTGGCATGAAGAGGTAGTAGGCCCAAAATGGAAGTGGGCTGAGTCTAGACTGAACAGGTTAAAAGCATCCCCTGTATAATATGCACCCATGCACATCATGAGGTAAAAACAGGCAGTGACGGATACCCAGGTTAGCCAATCAACATACAGGACAGAACACAACCAATCACCAGACAGAACACCAGAGGGGGCTTCCAACTATAAAACACACGAGGCATCAGCACTCCGCCTTTTTCCACTGGTGACAACTGTAGTGACAGTCAGGGTGTATATATCAGTCAGCACCTTCTACACGTGGATCAGAGCTAGCCTGGTCTAGTTAGTTAGAGTTAGTACACTTAGAGTAGTAAAGTGTTAACCCACAGCCAGCTGTGCATTGTTACAGAAGTTCAATAAATTGTATTGAACCAACGCCTATGTTTGGTGTATGCTTTACAGTTCATCTGTATCCTGTTGCAGTCCGTGTTACCCCAGGATGAATAACACAACATGATACCAGGAGTATACTTTATCTAAGTAATTTACCTTGAATAATTCAATGACCACCAGCAAGTGCCTTCCAGCGGCATGGAGGCGATCCAAGCCCCTCCACAGCTCCGGATCTCCGGAAATCTCGGCGCCAACTGGCAGGTCTTCAAGCAGAAATTCAGTCTATACATTGAGGCCTCGGGCCTCGAGGACGCGTCCGATGCCAGAAAAATCGCGCTGCTCCTATCGACTGCGGGGGACCAGGCCATCCAAATCTTCAATTTGCTCACTTTTGCCGACGGCGAGGACAAGACCAAGTTCCAGACCATGTTAGCCAAATTCGACAGTCACTGTGAAGTCGAAACGAATGAGAGCTTTGAGCGCTATGTCTTCCAGCAACGCTTTCAGGGTAAGGATGAGCCTTTCCTATCATTTCTCACTCATCTTCGCATATTAGTGCAATCCTGCAACTACGGTGACACCGCTGATTCCCTCATCAGGGATCAGATCGTGTTTGGGGTCCACTCCGATGCCCCGCGGGAGCAGCTCCTAAAAATAAAAGACATGACCCTGCCAATAGCCATCGAGATGTGTAAAGTGCATGAACAGGCGAAAAGTCGCTACTCGCGCCTTAAATCGGCAGAACAGGACCAACTTGCCTCCCATGAGGCAGAGAGTGTTAAGGCCATCGCCCAAATGCGGTGCCTTAGCATCGATGAAGGAGGCCATTTTGCGCGCTTTTCCCGGGGTCCCACGCATGCGCACCACGGACCCGAGAACGAAGCGGCCGAAGACCACACTGCGCAGGTGCGAGCGGCGGCTGACCGCACTGCACATGTGCGACGACGCACGGAGCATTATGACGTCAACATCATGACGTGCCGAACTGCGGCACTGCCCACTTAAAGCGGCAATGCCCTGCAACAGGCAGGCGATGGTGAAATTGTGGGAAGCCTGGCCATTATGCAGCCTTGTGCAGGTCTGCACCTCCGATCGTGGGCCAGCGATCCCAGTTCCAACGCAAACGCGTTCGAAGTGTGCAGCAAGGGCTACTGGATTCGGAACTTGGTAACACCACACATCCAGAGGACGATTGCCTGGGGTCCCCATATCGTGTGGGCATCATTACCACATATGACAAGACCTCCTCAAATTCAGCAACACGCCTACCCATCCTCAACGTGGATTCTGCGGACTCAGCTTCTGACTTTAACCTTGTGCTCCTGGTGTACAGGGCAACCCCTCTGTCCACCAGTATGTCTCCGGCACAACTCCTTATGAATCGTGACCTGCGGACGACTGTTCCGGCCATTCATTTACCTGACCTGGATCACGTCCCAGTGCTGCAAAAGGTGCAGCAACTCAGAAACCGGCAAAAGCTGACATACGATGCTCATGCTACTGATTTGCCTGTGCTCTCTGCGTAAGATGCTGTCCGCATCAAATTGCCTGGTGGAGGCTGGTCAGCTCCAGCTGTTGTTGTTCGACAGGCTGCTCCCAGGTCGTTTGTGGTTCGCATGGCTGATGGATCCATTGTCAGGTGCAACAGAAGGGCACTACGCAAACTTGGCTGCCCACCACCGGATCTCACGTTCCCAGCTGTCATTATGCCTTTTCCGGACACCTCGCTCCACGAGGCCACCAATCTGGCTGCAATCCCGCCTGTCAAGGGGCCGTCGTCCCCACCTCCACCTCTCAGGCGGTCGACAAGGATCCGACACCAGCCCCAGAGATTGGACTTATAAATATTTCCTTTGTACATATTGTTCTGTATCTGCACGCTAGACACCTTACATGTACATATGCAGTCACTCGCCATTTGCTGTAAATAGTTACATCTGTAAATTTGTCGTATATGCTCAAGCAACCGACAAAATTTTTTTAAAAAGGGGGATGTCATAATATGCACCCATGCACATCATGAGGTAAAAACAGGCAGTGACAGACACCCAGGTTAGCCAATCAACATACAGGACAGAACACAACCAATCACCAGACAGAACACCAGGGTTCAAAATTAGGGTTGGGTTAGGGTTAGGGTTAGGGTTAGGGTTAGGGTTAGGCTTCCAACTATAAAACACACGAGGCATCAGCACGCCACCTTTTTCCACTGGTGACAACTGTAGTGACAGTCAGGGTGTATATATCAGTCAGCATCTTCTACACATGGATCACAGCTAGCCTGGTCTAGTTAGTTAGAGTTAGTGCACTTACAGTAGTAGAGTGTCCACCCACTGCCAGCTGTGTGCATTGTTACAGAAGTTCAATAAATCGTATTGAACCAACGCCTATGTTTGGTGTATGCTTTACCGTTCATCTGCATCCTGTTGCAGTCTGTGTTACCCCAGGGTGAATAGCACAACATTGCCCACCTCCATTCCCAAATAAACAAAGCCCATTGCCCCGATGCAATCAGCGGCTAATTTACATCTAGTTGAAACTCTGAAGGACATTGGATAGTGTCCCTACCTCTTAGGCAGAAATTCCAGGTTAGAGTCCCACTTTGGGTCTTGATTACCATGGAAGGTGTGTTCATGTTGTGGC
Source organism: Scyliorhinus torazame (assembly GCF_047496885.1). Classification (NCBI taxonomy): domain Eukaryota; kingdom Metazoa; phylum Chordata; class Chondrichthyes; order Carcharhiniformes; family Scyliorhinidae; genus Scyliorhinus; species Scyliorhinus torazame. The sequence goes on from NC_092708.1 coordinate 247,231,108, forward strand.
CAAACAGGTTGATCGACACTCCTTCCAATATGGCTGTGGCAGAGTGGCCGACTCTGTTGGTTAGCCAGAACTGTGTGGTTGTCATAGTGCAGCAGCCTCCTATGTTAAAATACTTCACGAGAAGGTTCTTGCCTTGGGATGTACTCCGTGGTACAAGTGAACTCTTGGTTTCAGAGAGAATGAAAACTCATGACCACTTTAAACTTCACCCCATCTTAAACTCTCCCACTACCACTGAGATGCTCTGAATGTACTTGGGTCTGTTGTCGTGATAGTTTTGCACTGCAGTTTCCTGATTATTTTAGATTTTTTTTTTAATTTATAGAATTATAGAATTTACAGTGCAGGAGGCCATTCGGCCAATCGGGACTCCACCAGCCCTTGGAAAGAGCACCTCGCTTAAGCCCACGCCTCCACCCAGTAACCTTGTAACCCCACCTAGCCTTTTTGGACACTAAGGGCCATTTATCATGGCCTATCCACCAAACCTGCATATCTTTGGATGGTGGGAGGAAACCGGAGCACCCGGAGGAAACCCATGCACACACAGGGAGAATGTGCAGACTCCACACAGACAGTCATCCAAGCTGGGAATCAAACCTGGGACCCTAGAGCTGTGAAGCAACTGTGCTAACCACTGTGCTACTGTGCTGCCCCTTTCATCAAGAGTAGAAATTAGTTTAGTAATGCTGTTATCCTTGCTCATACCAATTGTATCTGACCACTGCTTTCATGGAAATGTTATTCTATTTATTTTAAGTGTGCCATGCCATAGAAATGATTCCTAGCGTAGTTAGTTTCTGAACTTGTTCTCAAACTGCCGCTGTGCCTTCAGGGAAGGTGCACCCACAAAGTGGTTAGATAAGAAGTGAGTGCATTTTTTGCCCAGTGACAATGAAGAAATGATGATACTGTGGTGTTTGGCCCCTTTAAGGGTTGATTGGCTGATAGGGTCACATGACCTGGAAAACCAATCAGTGGGGATTCACCCTCGCAATGTGGGCTTTTGCCTCAGATCGATTCTGGATGCTGACTGGCAGTCATGAAGCAACAAGACTCTGTAAGATAGCATGTTGTAAATAAAGGTTAATTGTTTCATACTTAGCTGGTGAGCCAAAGTTATTACATTGGTGACGAGGATATAACAGAGAATGTGTGTTCCCAAGACTGTGAGTACAGAACCTGTTGAAGTCAAAGTCAGGTTGCCAAACAGAAATCAGGGGCTGGATTCTCCGCCGGCAGGATGCTCCGTTTTGCCGGCAGCCCAGGGGTTTCCTGAAGGCGTGGGGCTGCCCCAGAATTTGAAATCCCATTGACCAGCTGGCGTAAAGGAGCATCCCGCCGGCATGCTGAGCTAGAAATGTGGCACGGCGGGACAGAGCACCCAGTCCGTGCTGTGTGAAAAATGCCTCCATTCGGTCGATTAGGGTCCCTTTGATGCCTCCAATGAGGATTGACACAATATATAATTAGTCTATGCTATTATTTTCTTGCCAATAAAAAAAAGAGTTTGGGAAGAAGAAGACAATCCATGTGGACCCAGCTGTACATTCCCTAACATGCCCGATTCTAGTTAATTCACGGAGATCATTGATTTAGTGAAGGCACCTTGTCATCCAGTACCATCAGTCATCCTGCTGCATTTTAAGTTTAATTCCATGGGGAGAGCTTCAGGAGAGAACATTGCAACCTACATTACGAAGCTAAGGCAAATCGCAGAGCACTGTGACTTTGGGGCCACTCTGAACGATATGCTAAGAGATCGCTTAGTTTGTAGAGTCAATAATGAGACCATCCAGAATGGGGCAGCACGGTGTCACTGTGGTTAGCACTGCTGGCTCATAGGGTCAGGGACCTGGGTTTGACTTTGACCTTGGGTGACTCTCTGTGTGGAGTTTGCACGTTTTCTCTGGGTTTGTTTCCTCCGGGTGCTCTGGCTTTCCCACAATCCAAAAACGGACAGGTTAGATGGATTGGCCATGCTAAATTGTCTCTTTGTGTCCAAAGTTAGGTGGGGGTATGGAGATAGAGCGGGGAGTGGGTCTAGGTAGGGTGCCCTTTCAGAGGGTTGGTGCAGACTTGATAGGCCAAATGGCCTCCTTCTGCACTGTAGGGATTCTATGATTCTATGAATAATAAAAAGAACAATGATCTTTATTAGTGTCACAAGTAGGCTTACATTAATACTGCAATTAAGTTACTGAGAAAATCTCCTTGTCACCAAACTACGGCACCTGGTCGAATGAAAATCACTTATTGTCACAAGTAGGCTTCAAATGAAGTTACTGTGAAAAGCCCATAGTCGCCACATTCCGGCACCTGTTCAGGGAGGCTGGTACAAGAATTGAACCATGCTGCTGGCCTGCCTTGGTCTGCTTTCAAAGCCAACGACTAAGTCCTGTACTAAACCAGCCAGGTACACTGAGGGAGAATTTACTCTTCTGTCAGTAAAAAAAAGCACCATACAAATAACATGATCAACAGGGATCAATGTCCAGGATAACAACTGAATTGCATGATTAAGACAGCTTCTTGGATGCACAAAGAAGTCAAAAGCCAAGGGTGAACAGGAGCAACAAGCACTCTTCAGGATCTTTTAAGGATTCAAATGATCGAAGCACGAGACACTTTTACTTCCATCATGCCGTCTCACCAACTCCCTGGCAGTCCACAGTCTAGGCCCCGGTTCGGGGGGGATGGCTCGAACGGTATGGCCATCTCCAACCCCTCAAGACAAGCACCAGGAACTGGAAAAAACAGGACCATCGATCGGTAGGCCAAACGAACCCACAGCCTTGAAGTCAGGATACAATGTACTCCATCGAATCTGAAAGGCCAGTCTCCAAATCAAGATTACCGAAACATGGCAGCCAATCTTCAAACTCACTCCGGAACTCTTCCACCATCTCTCACTGGGGACCAGGCTCAAGTGGTACATCCATCTCAGTTCCCCTCTCCATCTCCCAACCCATCAGGATGGATGACAGGCCATACAACAGGAACTCGATGGTATGGAGGTAGGCCTCCACCAGGAAGAGTGCGCTCTCAACTACAAGAACCTCCTTGTGCACTTCCAACATCCATAAAAGTCCCCTGCAATTCTTGGAAGTGAGCCCTGATGACCTGCACCTCAGAGCTGAGACTTTCAGCCAAGACAACATCTTCATTCACAGCCATCATGCGATGCACACAGCACCGCCAAAGCAGGAGCCCGCTCAATCGCAACGGCGTCACTGTCGGCCGGGCTCCACCCCAGACCGCTCCGGCCACCACGGACAAACAGCATTTTATCTCAGTTTCTTCTTGCAAGAACACTGACAAAATAACGCCCTCAGATCAATTCTGGATGCTGACTGGCAGCCACAAAGCTACAAGGTGCTGTAAGATGGTATGTTGTAAATAAACGTTAGTTGTTTCATACTGGTGAGCCAAAGTTATCGCAGATACATTTCCAAGTCAGGATGGTGTGTAACTAAGAGGAACCTGGAGGCAATACTTTCCATTCACCTGCTACCCTTGACCTTCCAAATGATCAGAGGTTGAATGCTTGAGGTGCTTCTGAAAAAATGTCTAGAACGGAACAATAGTAATGTACACTTGTGATGGACTCAGTGGACATTTATGCAAGTGGTGCCTCTCCAGTATGTTACTTTGGCCTGGATGGTATTGAGCTTTTTGATTGTCGATGCAGTTGTATCCCTCCATTCCAATGGAATTTAATCAAGCATATGTTCCCGACATGCCCCTTATAAATGATGGATTTCAGAAGTTATGAGGTGATCCACTCGCTACAAATCAGTTTCTGGTTTGTATTAGAATCAACAGATGGTTGTGTTTCTTGTCAATAGTGACTCCCAGAATGTTGATAGTGGGTGTCACATGATGGTAATGTCATTGATAGTTGAGTTGGTGGTTACAGCCCTCTTGTCATAGATTCCCATTGCCTGAAACATGTGTGATGAGAATGTTACTTGCCATTTATTAGTCCAAGCCTGGATGCTGCTCACATCTTGTGCCATGTGGACAAGGACTGCTTTATTATCTGAGGGATTGTGAACACAAAGCCATCAAGGGATTTGGATAGGTTCAGAAAGAGGAGATTAAAAACTTGCTGTAGTATATGTTGAAATCCATATTGATGTATTACAATAAGAACCACTGGTTTTTGGTTACCAAATGAGTCAAATTTCAAGTTACTACATAGTGAAGTCCCTATTGTCATACTTGAGAGTGATGGACTGTGAGGAGTGCTTCCTGTTCACAATATGTTGTTGGAGCAAGAATTGAAGATGTCTCATTAGGTGTAACTCTACACATGGTGGGATAGACCTTGATTTCATGTGATAGGGTAAAACAGGCTGCTGACTCGCTGTCACCCCTGTTACGTTATTACACAAAGACAAGCTCCACCCTAATGTCTCTAAACATCAGTTCTGAAGCATAAAACCCTCCAGTGACCCCCTCCACCCCAACTGGGAAACTTGCCAACACAAAATTCGAGACTTTGCAACCACACTCCAGCAGCAATCCGTGCGGAGGGGAAGAGGGTTAGAGACACCAGGAAGTACAAATAATTTCCTCTACAACACTGAACAATCCTGGGGCAAATTAACAGAGCATGCTTCACTTTAAATTTAGCTATTCATTTTGTGGGCATCCTGTCACAGTCCTTGAGTACGTTTGATGAGCTGAGGCTAACAGACGTGTTAATTTTGCTGCTTCTTGTACCCTCACATTCTTAAACATTTGCACAAAATCCCCTTCCGAATATTATATATTCCTGGCACAACAATTGAGGGAAATTGTTGAAAACAAAATGTTGCAATCTAGTGTTAAATGCTGTTCAGAGAATGATGTTAAGTTTCATTTTGAATCAGCAAGGATTTGGCAAAGAATATTGCAAAATTGAGAATATATCAAAAATGCTAAGTGTGTAGACCGAGTAGTCACGTGAGAAGGTGATGATGTGGCTACAAAAGAGGTCACCTGGCGGGAGCGTGGGAGTCAGTTATCTCCAGGAGCGTGGGCAGAGCACAAGTGTTTAAGCAGCTGCAGAGCTGGTGAATAAATTACCTTGTTGAAAGTCCTTGTCAGTGATTCAGAGAGCCCGCAACATCTACACCGTGTCAGAAATTGGCAGTATGGCACAAAGGCTTCACCGCATCGACCCACCTGTCTTTGATGAAAATATTGTGGATAGTTGGGAAAAGATCCAGAAGGAGTGACGCATTTACTGTGGTGCTGCACTCTCTGACAAGTTGAAAACAGTACAAGCTTATACCCTATTGAACCTCCCAGGCCCCGAGGCTGCCAAAACATTTGAGTTGTTTGCTTTCCAGACAGAGGAAGAAAAAGAAGGCCCCAAGATAGTCCTGAAATAATTCAAGAACACCTGTCTCCCGCTGAAAAACAATCCTTGATAGACAATTTAAAAAATAAATTTAGAGTGCCCAATTCATTTTTTCCAATTAAGGGGCAATTTGGCATGGCCAATCCAGCTACCCTGTACATCTTTGGGTTGTGGGGGCAAAACCCACGCAAACACAGGGAGAATGTGCAAACCCCACACGGACGGTGAGCCAGAGCCGGGATCGAACCTGGGACCTCAGCACCGTGAAGCAGCAGTGCTAACCACTGTGCCACCGTGCTGCCCCAATCCTTGATAAACATGCATTAAATTCCATTAACCAAAGAGCAGATGAGTCAATGCAATTGTACACAGCCACCCTAAAGATATTGGTAAAGAAATGTGCGTTCAGAACTCTAATTGAAAACGTAATCAGAGATCGAATAGTTTGTGAAATATACAATGATTCAGTCCACAAGCAACTGCTGCGAGAGAAAGATTTAATGTTACAAGCAGCCATAACAAACGAACAATCAGAGAAATGAAGCAGCGAGTTTAAGGCAGCAAACCAAAGTATTCACAGTATCGGGGGCACACTGCTCCAACCGCAGCTGCCAGCACCTACCGAACAAAGCAGCTTGTTTTGCATATGGTAAAATATGAAGCAACTGTGGGAAATGGAAGAACTTCACTGAGTACCCCAGATCCAAACCAGAACAGCCCTCCTCTGCCATCAGCAACATGGCAGCTGTTTGATCCTCCAAGGATAGTCCAACAGTAAGGTGAATGAACTGGACTGAAGCTACAAAGCCTCCAACAACACGCTATTGAGAGAATGTCAACACTGTCACAGAATAGAGTGAAATTTTCACCACCCTCAACACAATTAGCAGTAATGCCAGACTTAAAGTCAAGATTGACATTGGAGCGAAGGGTAACGTACTATCCAGCCAAAGGTTACGGAAAATAGATCCCTATACATCATCAGATCCCAACACCCAGATGGACCTTGTGGCTTATGGAGGACAATTAATCCACACTGAGGGTGAAACAAACCTGCCACTACACACAGAGAAATTTCAGAATGTAAAGCCACTACTAGGGCTTCAGGACTAATTCAACTTCGTCCAGCAGTGGATGCTCTACAACCCCAAGCCCCAAAGATGACGGTGTATAGAGACCTCTTCAACTGTGACATCCTTAGTAAGTTACCAGTTGTATACCACATGAGATTAGATAATTTGGTGCCACTTACGGCCTGTGCTCCTAGAAGAGTACCAGTAGCCATGAAGCTGAAGGTTGTCAATGAGCAGCAGTGGATGATAACACGAGGTGTCATAACTCCTATAGATGAGGCCACGGAATGGGTTTTAACAATGGTGGCCACAGTTAAAAAAGATGGCACAGTCAGGATATGTATTGACCCAGTGCACTTGAACAAAGCACTGCTCAGATCACATCTCCTGATGAAGACTTGCCAAATGCCAAGGTGGCCAGCATTCTCGATGTGAAATGTGGGTTTTGCCAGATCCCATTAGATGAGGAATTCTTGAAACTACCACATTCATGTCTCCAGTGGGCAGATATCATTTTCTTCGTATTCCCTGCAGATATCCACTAGCAGTGAAGTTTTCCATTGGTGCATGGAGCAACTCTTTGCAGGACAACCTTGCGGAATCATTGTTGATGACATCCTTGTATGGGGTCGTAGTGTGCAAGAACATGATTCACCTCTTTGTCTCATCCTTGACAGAATCAGCATCCAATTACAGCTTAGCCCTGCAAAATGCAGATTCAGGATCAACCAGGTTCCTTACGTGGGCCATTTACTCACAGCCAATGGTGGAAATCCCAATCCAGACAAGACAATGGCTATCCAACAGATGGCTATTCCTAAGGACAAGCATGCTTTGCAGTACTTTCTTGGAATGACAAATTATCTTTCTGAATTTATCCTGTGTTATAGTGAGGTCATTGGACCTTCATCAACTTCTCCACCAGGACATCGAATGATGCTGGCAAGAGCACCACACAACAGTCTTCAACAGACTCAAACAGGCACTCGCAGCCCCACCGGTATTACAATATTTTGACGTTTGAGCACCTCTACTCATATCAGCAGCATCGACTTTGTGCAGTCTGCATCCAGAATGGGAGACCTCTTCAAGGGCCTTCACTGACACTGAGATTCATTATGCACAGATTGAAGAGGAACACCTTGCTCTAGTCTTCGCCTGTCAGAAATTGCATGACTTCATATATGGTAGCCCTGTAACTGTTGAAACAGATCATTTGCCTCTCATAACTATCTTGCATGATGCTAAAGTTGCAATGTTACCACCTCAGCATTGTCTACAAACATGGCAAGAAGTTGCACTTGGCTGATGCCCACTCCAGAAACTTCCTACCCACCACAGACCAGGCAGTTTGTGAGGAAGACATAAACATTATGGCAATCGAGATACTGTCCCCTCGTCGAATTCAGGAACTCAAGCAGGCTTTACAGGCGAACATCACATGTAGGCAACTGCACAACGTCATCATGAGAGGCTGGCCAGAACCTTCAAAGGAGCTTCCCCACGAGCTCTGCACATTCTTCACCACCAGAGATAAAGTAACTGTACAGGATGGACTAATACTGCGTGGCCAACGATTCATCATCCCTACTGCCCTCCAGAGGTACAATGTACAACAACTGCACCAAGGGCACCCCGGGCTGAAAGCAACCAGATGCAGGGCCACAGAATCACTGTACTGGCCCTCCATGTATGCAGACTTGGAAAGAGAAATCTTCAGATGTGCATCATGCAATGCAATCAAGCTGCATCAAGCAAAATAACTTTTGCTTTTACTGAGGTCCTGGACCTCCCACCATCATAGAATCATAGCATCCCTATAGTGCAGACGGAGGCCATTCAGCCCATCGAGTCTGCACTGACTGTGCACTCCATCTTGGCCCATTCCCCTGCCCTATACCCGTAACCCTGGACAATCCACCTAAGCTGCGCATCTTTGGACTGTGGGAGGAAACTTGAGCATCTGGAGGAAACCCACCCAGACACGTGGAGAATGTACAAACTCCACATAGACAGTCACCCAAGGACAGAAATGAACCTGGGACACTGGTGTTGTGAGGCAGCAGTGCTAACCACTGCACCACTATTCAGCCATCTTCGAGTGGAATGGCAAACAACATTTAGCCTTAGTTGGTTCATATTCCAAGAGGTTTGAACTCTACTACCTGCCAAACATGATGAATAAAACGGTAATCACCAAGCTTAAGAGACACTTCACCACACATGGCATTCCACAGAGACTCATGACAGACAATGATCGCTAATTCTTCTCTACTGAATTTCATAACTTCACATCTGTCCTTTTTTGAATAAAGGTGTTACATTAGCATTTTTCCAAATCACTGGAACTTTTCCCGCATCCAGGAAATTTTGCAATATTATAACCAATGGATCTACTATTTCCGCTGCCAATTCCTTTCAACCCCGAGGATGTAGGCGATCAGGCCTTGGAGACCTGTCTGCCTTCAATCCCAATAGTTTGTTTAGCACTTTTTCCCTATTGATGATGATTGTTCCAAATTCCTCCCTTTCTATTTCCTCTGCACTACTTGTTATTATTGGGATGGTACTAATGTCCTCCACCTTCTCCTATTTCAGTGCCTGGGTCTATTGTTACTCTAGTGCTCTAAACTGGCTTGATCTGTCCTTACCCTCCACGTCCTGTGTCCAATGTACCATTTGTCAATGTTCTCTGTTGATTATTCTTTTGTCTACTATGTACGTACTGTGTACGTTCCCTCGGCTGCAGAAAAATACTTTTCACTGTACTTCGGTACATGTGACAATAAATCAAATCAAATCAAAATTAATCAATGCCTGTATTTTTCCAGTCTGGAATTCACTCTCAAATATTTAATAACCTCTATTAGTGGGTCTTGAATTTATCTCAATTGACAGGCCTTTGTTTAACATGCAATTAATTGACTTCACAAATGTTGAGTTCGATAATTCAAATAAATGATAATTTTAAAAAACTAGTGGTTAAATTGCTGGCTTGCAAACTATTTTTTGTTTTGAAACAAATGAACTGCTGATCCAACAACATCTGTTACCATCTGATCATGCTAGCTATGGTGGTAAGGCTGTCTCTGATAACTAGTACAGATACCCACTTTGTTTGTAATAAATAGACCTGAGGAAGGAGCAGCGCTCCGAAAGCTAGTGACATCGAAACAAACCTGTTGGACTTTAACCTGGTGTTGTAAGACTTCGTACTGTCCTCACCCCAGTCCAACGCCGGCATCTCCACATCATTAATAAATAGAGGAATCACACTGCCCTGAAATCCATGCCAAAATGATGGGATGAAGGAATGCTTTCACTGATGGATGTAATTGCTCCTAAAAGACATGTGTTAGTACAGTCTGAACCCATTTTCTTCTACAGGACACAGATGCACAAAGATAGAAAAATTGAGTACTAGTTGGCACAAAATTGTCAGCCGTACTCAAAAGTGCCAAAGGGGCACTAGTTTGGGGCAATAGTTTAATGCTTAGGAACAATGGTTGAGTGGTAGAGAAAATGATTTAGTCTGGATCTGGCTTTATTTTACTCAGCCTGTGAACATGCTGTTGACATTATAGGAACCCAAAAAAGAAAGGTGCTCTATTTCCATTCATTGGCATTCTCCCCTTGGTGAATGTAAAAGGAATTTTTATAACAATAGGTGACTATGCATAATAGTTCAAAATGTCTTTAACAAATTGAGTGGCACTGAGTCACACAGGCTACTGAAGTCCTGATTCAATATCTCAGCTGTGTTAGGTTAGTTGACTACAATTGAAATAACAGCAAGGTTACCACTTTTCGGTTCCATATTCCTCAGCTGAGGATAGGAAACATCTGTCTGAATTCCACCTTGATCACAATCAGTGATGATTAATATTGGTTGAGTTTTCTTTTTGACTGCTAAACATTTGACATTAAGATTGGGGTTTGTCACTGCACAGATAGTCTGTGGTTTTCCTGCTATTAAAATGATTGGGCGGAATATGGGCTGGTGTGCAAACAAGTAGAAGACCAAGATTTCACTGTCGAGGTTCACACTTGACATTAGCCACTTGGGCAAAAACCTCGGAGCTTGTGTAATTGTATCTAATGTAAATTTTCACTTTCATAAGAACATACACTGAAACAATACTATCCTGCCAGTCAATGGTTACATTGGAAAAGTATTTAATTGGGTTTTTATTCTTTTTTTGTTATTCATTCATGGGATGTGGGTGTCTCTGGCTAGGTCAGCATTTATTGCCTATCCCTAATTGCCCTTGGAATGAGGTGGCGAGTTGCCTTCTCGAACTGCTGCGGTCCATGTGGTGTAGCTACACCCACAGTGCTGTTAGGGAGGGAGTTTCAGGATTTTGACACAGCGACAGTGAACGCACTGCAATATATTTCAAAGTCAGGATGCGAGTGGCTTGGAGGGAAACTTCCAGGTGGTGGTGTTCCCAGGTATCTGCTGTCCTTCTCCGTCTAGATGGTAGCAGTCATGGGTTTGGACGGTGCCGTCCAAAGAGCCTTGGTGAGTTTCTGCAGTGCATATTGTAGATGGTACACACGGCTGCCACTGTTCGTTGGTGGTGGAGCGAATGACTATTTGTGGATGGGATGCAAGTCAAATGGCTATTTTGTCCTGGATCATGTCATGCTTCTTAAGTGCTGTTGGAGCAGCACTCATCCAAGGCAAGTGGAGGGTATTTCATCAGACTCCTGACTTCTGCTTTGTAGATGGTGGGGAGGCTTTGGGGAGTCAGGAAATTAGTTACTCGACACAGGATCTCGAGCCTCTCTTCTGCTCTTTTAGTCACAATATTTATATGGCTGGTCCAGTTCAGGTTCTGGTCAATTATAATCCGCAGGATGTTGATAGTTGGGGATTCAACGATAGTAATGCCCTTGAACATTGAGGGGTGACGGTTAGATTCTCCCTTGTTGGAGATGGTCATTGCCATGGCACTTGTGTGGCCTGAATCATAGAATCTTTACAGTGCAGAAGCAAGCCACTTGGCCCATCTAGTCTGCCGACCCTCTGGAAGAGTACCCCACCTAGGCCCAATCCCTAGCCCTCTCCGCATAACCTCACCTAGCCTTTGGACACAAAGGGGCAATTTTTTAGCATGGCCAATCCACCTAACCTGCACATCTTTGGACTATGAGAGGAAAGCGGAGCTACCGGAGGCAACCCACGCAGACACGGGGAGAACGTACAACCCCACACAGGATGTTACTTAACACAAATTTGCCCAAACCTATATATTTTCCAGGTCTTGCTGCATTTGGACATGGACTACATCAGTATCTGCAGAGTCACAAATGGTGCTGAACATTGTGTAATCATCAGTGAACATCCCCATTTCTGACCTTATGATGGAAGAAAGGTCATTGATGAAACAGCTGAATATGGTTGAGCCCAGGGAACTACCCTGAGGAACCCCTTGAGTGATATCCTGGAACTGAGGTGATTGACCTCCAACAACCACAACAATCTTCCTTTGTGCAAGATATGATTCCAATCAGCAAAGAGCTTTCCCCTTGATTCCCGTTGATTCCAATTTTACTAGGGCTCGTTGATGCCACACTCAAACAAATGGATGTCAAGGGCAGTCACTCTCATCTCACCTCTGATGTTCAGATCTTTTGTCCATGTTTTAACCAAGGTTGCAATCAAGTCAGGAGCTAAGTGGCCCTGGTGGAACCCAAACTGAGTGTCATTGAGCAGGTTAATGCTGAGCAAGTGCCGCTTAATAGCACTGTTGATGACCCCTTCCATCACTTTACTGATGATTGATGATGGCGCGGCCATTATGGTCAGGTTGGATTTGTCTTCCTTTTTGTGTTCAGGACATTCCTGCAATTTTACACATTGCCAGGTAGATGCTAGCATTGTAGCTGTACTGGACCAACATGATTAGGGCTGGGGTAAGTTCTGGAGCATAAATCTTCAGTACTATAGCCGGAATTATCAGGGCTTTGCAGTATCCAGTTCCTTCAACCATTTCGTCATATCATGTGCAGTGAATTGAATTGGCTGAAGACTGACATCTGTGATGTTGGGGGCCTTTGGAGGAATCCACTCGGCACTACTCACTGAAGATTGTTACAAATGCTTCAGCCTTATCTTTTGCACTGACGAGCTGTGCTCCCCATCAACATTTTGAAACAGCCTGATTACATGCTTACACAATTTAAAATATACATTTTAATTCAAGATTTTCATTTATAACAAATTTATAACAAACTAACAACACAAAAGACGCAAGTTACACAAAACAATATAGCCAAAACCCAACCAACCATATAAACTCATTCAAAAGAAAAAAAACCCTCTCCTCCCTTAAAAAGACAAAACTCAATCTGCTCCCCCCTGACAACTGACGGTGACTAACTCCTTAAAAATTATGATGGATGGCTGCCACCAGATAAAACTCTTCAACCAACCCCTTACAGCGTACTTGACCTTCTCCAGATATAGAAATTCTATAAGGTCACCCAGCCACACAGAGGTACTGGGCAAAAAGAGGACGCCCCATCCCAGCAGAACTCGCCTCCCGCGCTATGAATGAGGCAAGGGCAAGGACATCTGCCTTCACCCCTGTCTGCAGCCCTGGCGAGTCCGACACCCCAAAAATGGCCTCCAGAGGACAAGGCTCCAGATCAACATTAAGAATCACTGACATGGTGCTAAGGAAGGAGACCCAAATGCTTACCAGCTTGGGACATGGCCAGGACATATGGGTGCGATTAGCCAGCCCCCGAGCACATCATTCACACTTATCTTCAACCCCTGGAAAGACACCACTCATCCTAGTTATAGTCAGGTGAGCTGTCTGTACCACCTTAAGCTGGATCAGGCTGAGCTGTGCACAGGAGGACGTGGAGTTTACCCTGTGAAGGGCTTCACTCCACAGTCCTGATCCAAAATAGGTCCCAATTCTTACCCCCTCGTCACCTTCATCCCATCTACTGGGGCCGACGCAACTGACAGGATCTGAACCTACATTCCAGAAATATTCCCCCAACAGACTCTGTAGGGACACAGCGGTGCCACAGGAAATGACGGAAAGCCCTTTCGTACAAAATTGCGAATCTGGAAGTATCTGAACAAATCCGTTCCAGCGAGTCGAATCTTTGTCAAAAGCTCCTCCAGACTCGCAAACAGTCCCTCCATGAATAAATCCCCAAATCTCTCCAGACCCTTTTTCCCCACATACTTACATAAATGCCAGCTTTGTAGGCTGGGTTTGCATGAGTGTCGATTCATTAGGCCTACTGTCAGTCCCATTATGCCAGAACATGATAGGGGAACAGAATGTGTGAAGGACGGTGGGTGCCATTGTGTCCAAAATTCCACCAGTACCCATCTCTCACAGTCAGGTGGTAATTTCAAGGATTTTTGAGATCAGGATATGGAAGATGGAAGAATCTGAAATGGTAGTTTCTCATAATACTATAGGTGGACAAAGAAAAAAAGAAAGAACTTGCATTCATATAGCATCTTTCTCTTCCTCCAGATGTTCCAAAGCCTTTTACTGCCAATGAAGAACTTTTGAAATGTAGTCACTGTTGCAATTTAGGAAATGTAGCATCCTATTTGCATACAATGTGCAGACTAAAGCCACTAACTCTGGCCAAGTGTTTCTGTGCTTGTGACTGTTTATGTCCTTTTGGATCAGTTTTCACCAATTAGTGTGCTTTGCCCCATGAATATATTGGACAACTTCCCATGCCCTGCAGATAGATTGGATTAATGCCAGTTACCAAGTTTTAACGATATAGAGAGAAGGGCTATTTAGCCCATATGGAGGAGTCAAATTGGTGGGCGATCAATGAGGGCTAATGCCTCCAGTAATAAAGCTCTTAATGTCTGTCTGTACAATTACAGTGTTAAAGTGCTCAACTCAATTAGAACAAAAATAATAGTCATGAGTTCATCATCATTCTCCACAGCAAAAGCAGCCAGTACTACTCTGGCTTACAATCTGAAGCAGGGGAGGCAGTGAGAACGAGTTCAATGGCAGTCTCAAGATTGCCAGTCTTCTGTGCAAACTGGGTGCAGAAGAGAACCTAATTGTTCTTTCTCTGTTTTATTAAACTGTCAGTAGTACTCAATCCACTTGCTGTTGACCTAGTGAAATTTAGTGCTGACAAACAAGGGATTCAAAAGCTGCATTGTATTTCCATGGGCTTATTTATTGCAAAACACATCTACGAGAGGGACTCGGTGAAGACGAGACCTCACAAATCAATGATTCAAGGTTGACCGTTTGTTCTGTTACCAATCAAACTCTTATGAGTACAGGAGGCCAGAAGCTGTAATATTGACGTCTCTTTATTTCCCTATTGCATAACGTCACATTAAACGTCAGGGCTAAAATAAAACTGTTCTCCTACAGTATAGAAAGGTGGCTGAACGCCTCTGGTTAGTAAATGGAAACAATAAGGGCTTGTATTTATGTGGCAATTTAACATAACAAAATATCCCAAGGTTTCACAGGAACATTATATAAAACACGATTTGCCACACTTAGCCACACAAGGAGATATTGGGACAGATGAGGGATCAAAGAGGGATGCTTTGAGGAACATCTCAAAGGAGGGACGGGAGGTAGAGAAGCAGAGAGGTTCCATAGAGTCCATAGATCCATTGAATCTCTACAGTGCAGAAGGAGGCCATTCGGCCCATTGAGTCTGCACCGACACTCTGAAAAAGCACGCTACCTAGGTCCACTCCCTCACCCTATCCCCATAATCCTACCGAACCTGCACATGGTTGAACACCAAGGGGCCATTTAGCATGGCCAATCTGCCTAATCTGCACATTTATGGACTGTGGGAGGAAACTGGAGTACGCAGAAGACCCCATGCAGGTATGGGGAGAATGTGCAAACTCCACACAGACAGTCACCCAATGCAGGGATTGAACCTGAGTCCCTGGCGGAAATTCCAGAGTTTAGTGCCAAGGCAGCTGAAGGCATGGCCACCAGCGCTGGAACAATCAAAAGTGGGGATGTGCAAGCGGCCATAATTAGAGGAGCGCAGATACCTCGGAGATTTATGAGGCTGGATTTTAAGGACTTACAGTGCCATTCAGGGATATGAAAACAAGAATGAGAACTATTAGTACTTGCATACATTCAAAGTTAAATCGGAGTGATCAAAGTTTAGGTTCTTGGAAGCTGTTTGTACCAAATTTAAAGCAGTGCCACCTGAGTCAAAATGGCAATGTTCCTTTTCACAAAAACAGAAAATATTGGCCAATCTCATCAGGTCTGACAGCCTCATGCAGCGCTTCACGTGCAGCTCCTTCAATCTGGTCAATTGCATTCGCTGTTTCCAGTGCGATCTACTCTAAAATGAAGAGACTAAACGCAGGCTGGGTGACAGCTTTGCAGAACACCTCCGGTCTGTCCGCAGGCAGGACCCAGACCTTCCTGGTCGCTTACCATTTCAACTCACCTCCTGCTCTCACATCGACATGTCCGTCCTTGGCCTGCTGCAATGTTCCAGTGAAGCCCAGTGCAAACTGGAGGAACAGCACCTCATCTTCCGATTAGGCACGTTACAGTTTTCCGGACATAACATTGAGTTCAACAACTTCAGACTGTGAACTCTCTCCTCCACCTTTACTCCATTTTTATTTCTATCAATTTATTTTTATTTCTTCCATTGATCTTTTTTCCCCTTACCATTGTTTGCCCTTCCCCCTCACTCCACTTGGGCCACCTGTTCCGAATTGTCCTTTGACACTGCTAACTGTTGTTCTGCCATTCACACATTCTAATCTCTTTATGTGCCACTATCAGCATCCTTCTTAGCCTTAACCACCCCCATTTACATTCCTTTTGTCTTCTGTCCTCAACATTTTTGTCAATCTCCCTCTATCGCTGGCCCCTATCCAGCCCCACTGCTCCATGCCCCCCCACCACAGTATAAATCTGACCCCATTTTCAGTTTTCTCTAGCTTTGACAAAGAATCATCCAGACTCGAAGAGTTAGCTCCCTTTTCTCTCCACAGATGCTGTCAGGCCTGCTGAGATTGTCCAGTATTTTCTGTTTTTGTTTCTGATTCCAGCATCCGCAGTAATTTGTTTTCATCTTTATGATCCTTGTAAAAGCTGTTCTAGAAACCTAAACCGTTTCCACCAAAGCTGGAGAGAATGAGTGCTCTTGTTGACCCGTGAAATTGCCCAAATACTGTGTTGAGTGGACAGCAGATTATCCCCTCAAAATTACACTTCCTGCTGGTCAGATAAATGATCCATCCTGTAGACAATGGTAGCTTGAGACTAAGCTAATAGTGATAGACCCCTCATTGTTCAGGTACGTCCAAGC
The DNA here is from genome assembly GCF_047496885.1 of Scyliorhinus torazame. Classification (NCBI taxonomy): domain Eukaryota; kingdom Metazoa; phylum Chordata; class Chondrichthyes; order Carcharhiniformes; family Scyliorhinidae; genus Scyliorhinus; species Scyliorhinus torazame. Next base: position 247,247,863 of record NC_092708.1, read on the forward strand.
ATCTAGGTGATTTCAAACGTCACACTTTTACAGATAAACCTACACTAAGGAGAAGGATGTGAGCTGCTTCCACTATCTCAGCTGCTTTTGCATCATCTCAGAGGTTAGGAGGATCTAGGACATCTGCACCGTGGATTGCTGGTGTGATGAATATAATAAGTGGTCATATTTTCTAGTTTGTATTTTTGCATAATCATAGAATATACAGTGCAGAAGGAGGCCATTCAGCCCATAGAGTCTGCACCGGCCCTTACAAAGAGCACCCTACTGAAGCCCACGTATCTATCCTATCCTCGTAACCCAGCAACCCCCACCTAACATTTTTTGGACACTAGGAGCAATTTAGCATGGCCAATTCACCTAACCCGCACATCTGGGACTGTGAGAGGAAACCGGAGCACCCGGAGGAAACCCACGCAGGTTTTCCAGGTTGCGTGGTAATGTTATTAAAACCTAGGTTAAGATGCTTACTGGCAGGATGTCTGCTGGAACTATGATTAAAAGTGTGGTAATCAATGATTTTTGCAGAGGAAATGTTTTGTTAATAGATATTAAAAGCCATTTTACCTGTTTGAAGATATAGAACTAATGTAATGTAACAGTTTGAGCCTGGTTAAAAAAAAAATCAAGGCTCATCTTGTAACAAGGGGGTAATTGCTGTTTGTAATGGGAGGGACCAGGTCTGTCTGGAAAAAGGAGTTGCTTCCAGGGCTCTACGCTGAGCATAAGGTTTTCAGCCGGGTCCTCAAAATAAGGCTTCTCTCTTCAAGGACTCTGCACCAAGATAAGCAAGTAAAACTCGGTTGTTGACTTTTTACTTAAGTGGTATTTGAAATATATGCATTTGCTTAATTGGAATGTAGAGGCAAATTTCAGAAAGCAAGATAAGATGTTGTAATTGTTAACTGTAAAGCTATTTCTTTGTTGCTAATGTGCTTAATTCTGTGTTCAAATTAAAGTTTACTTTTAATATAAAATTGTCTGCTGGTCAGTATTATCACTTCTGTAACATTTCCTCAGAGCTTTACCAAATGCAAATAGTTGGTTTTGAATTCAGGACCATAACCAAATTGGGATTATGGCCCGGACCCATAACACTGGCACAGGGCATTTCACTGCATTTGCCATTTTTCTGGCACAGTCCGTCAAGGGCTGAAAATCAAGGCCTACACCATGGTCTCACAAGGTGAGGAAGTAGGCCCCAAGGGCTACCTCCCTTGTCAGCTAAGACAAGGATTGAGTGTTGGAGTATTCTGCACCACAATCTTAGTAGGGGCTGGCAGCTCAGTTGGTTAAGTTATAAGAGCTTAACTGAAAGTATACTCCTACACTTGACTATGGATTTGTATGGATGGCTACCCCTTCTCCACTGAACTAACAGAGATAGAGGGTGGGATTTTCTGGCCCCGCCTGTCGTGGGTATCATCGCATGCGGGACAGGAACCAAATTTACCCACAACAATGTCCGCTGCTGGCAGGCTGGAAAATCCTGCTCATAATAACCAAATGCCCACATCCATATTGGATTACCAGCGACTAGTATCCCCAGCAGTGTTGCCTAGAATTAGACAGACCAATATCTCTAATGGACCACCATTGATTGGAAAAATTTATTCAGCTACAGTTGTGCGCAAACTGCAGTTGTTCACTTACCAGGTACAATGAGTCACGTCAAGAAATCACGGAGCAAGAAATGACAATGTGCTTAAGTGGGCTTGCCTGTCCCTCTGAGTAAATATACCAGGAGACACTCTCAGTCTACTGAAAATCTGTTTGCTAAAACTGGTTAAAATTAATCTGGACATAATGTTCTGTTTCGTGTAAATAAATGCCAATTGGCCAAACGTTATTGTCAGTTTTGTGTCCTCACTTAAGAGAAAAACACAATAATGTGTTGCACTGCCCTAGATTCTCCAAATTGGGAGATGGAGGAATAATTAATTGACTCAAACGCATACTCTGAATGCCCCATCTCTGTTTTATTTACTTTTAGCTTTCATTGTACATTCCAGATATAATGCATGGTCCCTTTAAAAGAAGCTTTGTGGCACTGCTTTGAATTTAACTTTTAAAAAAAATATTTTTATTCAAGATTTTTTACATACATGCTCTAAATATCAGAAGAACAACACATCAACCTAAACCATCAACCACAATCCCCAACCTCCCCTGATACCAATACCTCACCACATCCTGCCTTCCCAACTTTTACTCCCTTATCTGCCCCCAAACCCGTCCCTTGCTGACCCCGCAATGCTCTTTTAAGAAATCAATGAATGGTTTCCAGCTCTGGGTGAACCCCTCTACCGAGCCCGAAAAGCGAACTTGACTTTCTCCAACCTCAGGAATTCCGCAGGTCGTTCACTCACAGCCCTGCTTTCGGTGGTTCCGAGTCCCGCCAACACAACAGAATCTGTCTCCGGGCTATCAGGGGGGCAAAGGCCATTACATCGGCCTCTCTCCTCACCTGCACTCCTGGCTCTTCTGACACCCCAAATTTCCTCCCCTCCCCTATTTCGTCCTCCGACAACAACTTGCCCTGCAGCCCCAGGAAGGATGGCACCTCTCTCCTCATAAAATCCTTCACCTGCCGGTCCCTAAAACCATTCCCCTTGGGCAACTCATACAATTTCTCCAACCCCTCCAGCCCCGCGAATTTTCCCCCTATAAACAAGTCCCTAATACACTCAATCCCCACATCTCGGAACCTCGCATCCAGCCCACTGGCACAAACCTAAGGTTGCCGAATATTGCTGCCCACAACGACGTGCCCTCCAGCCCAAAATGTTGCCTGCCCTGTTCCCATACCCTTAGCGTAAACATCACCACTGGGCTCAAGGAATACCTGGCCGGTGGGTATGGAAGAGGGGCCAACAACAGAGCCCTCAAACCTATTCCCCTACATGACGCTGTCTCCACACACCCCAGATCGACCTCTCCCCCACAGCCCATTTTCTCACCATCGGAATATTCGCCACACAATAGTAATTTGTCAGATTCGGCAACACCAACCCCACCCTCCCCTTCCCCTCGCCCCCTCTCCAAGAACACCCACCTCACCCAGGGGTTTGTCCCGCCCACACAAATCCCCAAATTATCCCGTTAACTTTCCTGAAAATGGACTTGGGTACAAAGATAGGGAGGTTCTGGAACACCAGCAGAAACCTGGCAGCACCGTTACTTTCACCGTCTGCACGTGCCCAGTCAGCGACAGCAGCAACACATCCCACCTCTTAAAATCCACCTTCATTTCCTCACCAATCGTGCCAAGTACAATTTGTGTAGCTGGGCCCAGTTCCGCGCCACCTGGATTCCTAAATACCTAAAGCTCACCCCCACCAACGTGAAGGCAACTCCCCTAATCTCCTCTCTTGCTCTCTAGCTTTGATCGGGAATCTCACTCTTTCCAATATTCAACGTATACGCCGAAAACCGGCCAAATTTCCCCCCAAATCTCCAATAACCCTCCAATGTCGCCCACCGGGTCCGAGATATATAATAATAAATCATTCGCATATAGCAAAACCCTATGCTCTTGACGCCCTAAGTGCCATTGCCAAGTGCTCTATCGCCAAGACGAAAAGCAACGGGGAGAGCGGGCACCTCTGCCTCATCCCACAATATAATACAAAGTACCCCAAACTCATCTGGTTCATATGAATGCTCGCCACCAGTGCCCTGTACAGCAGCCAGAGCTAATCTACAAGCCCCTACCAATTCCCAAACCGCCCAGTAACTCCAACAAATATGCCAATTCCACGCAATCAAAAGCCCTCTCTGCGACTATTGCCGCCACTACTTTTATCTCCTGTCACTTCGTAATTACATTAAGCAGCCTCCGCACATTTAAAAAAAAAATGTAGAGTATCCAATTATTTTTTCCAATTAAGGGGCAATTTTTAACGTGACCAATTCACCTATCCTGCACATCTTTGGGTTATGGGGGTGAAACCCACGCAGACATGGGGAGAATGTGCAAACTCCACACCGGCAGTGATCCAGGGCCAGGATTCGAACCCGGGTCCTCAGCGCCGTAGGCAGCAATGCTAACCACTGTGCCACCGTGCTGCCCCTAGCCTCCGCACATTTGCCGGCAACTGCCTTCCCTTCACAAACCCTGTCTGGTCCTCCCCTATCAACCCTGTACACTGTCCTCAATTTGCGATGCTAGCATCTTCGCCAACAGCTTCACATCAACGTTCAGCAGCGATTTTGGGTGGTACAACCCACACTGCTCCAGGCCTTTCTCTTTCTTTAAAATCAGGGAGATGAAAGCCTGCGACAATGTAGGGGAGCGTTCCTGCCTCTCCCTTGCCTCATTGTCCATCCTCACCAGCAGCAGCCCCAGCTCCACACCAAACCTTTAACAAGATTCTACTAGGAACCCATCCGGGCCCAGGGCCTTCCCTGTCTGCATCACACCAATGCAATCCATCACCTTCCTCAGCCCAACGGGGGCCTCCAGCCACTGCACCCTCTCCCCCTCCACCTTAGGGAATTCCAACCCATCCAGGAACCGCCGTATCCCCTCGTTCCCCGTCGGGGGCTCCGACTCATACAAGCCTCAAATGCCCCATTCACCCCCTCCAGATCCTTCACCAGCTTACCCCTCTCGTCCCTCACCCTACCAATCTCCCTCGCTGCTATTTGCTTCCTCAACTCGTGGGCCAGCATCCTGCTCGCCTTCCCCCCGTACTCATACACTGATCCTCAGGCCCTCTGCAACTGCCCAACTGCCTTTCCCGAGGACAGTAACCCAAACTCCATCTGGAGCCTCTGCCTCTCCCTTAACAGCACCTCCTCCGGCACCACCAAGTACTTCCAATCCACCCTCAGAATATCATCTACCAGCCTTGCCCTCTCCTCCCGCTCGACCCTCTCCCTGTGTACCCGAATCAAAATAAATTCCCCTCTAACTACCGCCTTGAGTTACTCCCACAGCCGAGCGGCTGTGACCTCCCCCATGTCATTCAACTCCACATATCCCCGAATGATAGCCCTCACCAGCTCGCACACCCCCTTATCTGCCAACAGCCCCACATCTAAGCTCCGCTGCGGCTGTTTGGCCTCCCCCTGAACAACCCACAAATCCACCCAATGCGGCGCATGGTCAGAAAGCACGATCACAGAATAACCCAAGTCGGCCACCCCCAGTGCCTTGTCCATCACAAAAAATTTGATCCGGGAGCACCCCTGGTGCACATGGGAGAAGTATGAAAACTCCTTCACTATCGGCCTTCCAAACCTCCATGGGTCCACCTCCCATGCGCTCCATGAACCCCCTCAACTCTCCTACCTCTGCCGACACCCTCGACGACCTAGGACTCGGCTGATCCAACTCAGGTCCAGGACCGTACTGAAATCACCCCCCAAATCAGCCGATCTGTGTCCAGGTCAGGGGTCTTCCCTAAACCCACCTCATGAAGTCCACGTCTTCCCAATTCGGGGCATACGCATTCACCAGGACTCCTCCAACTTCCCACTGACCATCATATACCTCCCCCACCCCACCCCACCCCTCCCCCTCTGGATCAGCCACAATGTGCCCCACCTCAAAAGCCACCCTGTTAATAACCAACACCGCCAACCCCTCGTCTTCATGTATAGCCCTAAGTGGAACATCTGTCCCACACATCCTTTCCTCAGCCTCATCCGATCTCCAAGATCCAGGTGCATCACTTAAAAAAACACAACATCTGCCTTCAGGCTCCTCAGATGCATGAAATCACACAACTGTTATCCGGCCCATTCAGCCCTCTCACATTCAATTGATCAGCCTGGTTGGGAAGGCTCCCTACCCCACTCCCTGCCGATCAGCCACAGTAACTTCACAGTAACTTCATTGACGTGTTAATGTAAGCCTACTTGTGACAGTACTGAAGATTATTATTATGTCCGCCACCATTTCTCCCTTCCCAACTGCGCTACACCAACCACTCCCATACAACCCCCACCCACCACCAAACAAAAAAACAACCTCATCGCATCCCCCCATGCGTTTCTCCTGGCAACCCCCCACTTCACTGCCATTATCCAGCCTGCCCATCTAGCATGGTGGCCCCGCCCAAGGCCTCTGACCCCCTCACCCCTCCAGTCCACTCCTCCAGCCCACCCCTCCCCCCCAATCCTCACAACCACAAATAAACAAGGAGAAACAAAAGGCACACTCACCATCACCGCCCTCCCATCGAAACACACCCCAAAATTGCCCACCCTTTGTGCCCCACAAAGAAGACAAAGTTCCTCTCCAAAGTTCAATGTCCTCTCACTCCTCCCAGTCCATCGTTCCTCATAAAATCCATTGCTTCCTTTGGCGAGGCAAAATAAAATTCCTGCTTCTGGTGTGCCACCCACAAGCGGGCAGGGTTCAACACCCCGAACTTCAACCTCTTCTAAAGAGGGCAGCCTTTATCCGGTTGTACCCGGCCCTCCACTTCGCCAGCTCCGCACCCAGGTCCTGGTAGACCCGCAACTCGCTCCCTTCCCAGGTGTAGTTCCTGGTCTGCCTCGCCCACTTCAAATTTTTTCCTTGGCCAAAAATCGATGCAGCCTCATCACCTTCGCCGTCAGTGGTTCCCCCCCCACCTGGCGCTATTCAAATTCACTCCATCCATGAGGTGAACACATGCAATTACTCTCACTCATGGCTTCTCTTCTTTTCAAGGGAAAAGCAGGTGCCTTTCACACAATCAGGTAAGATATCAGCTATAAGGTTTCAGTGGTGGTATCTGGCATATCTCCAGTCATCCCAATTGCTGCTGTCTTCTCGCTCTGCTTTCACTGGCAGGTTCTAGGAAGTTTGTACACCCACAGTTAAATTGGGAAAGCCATATTAATCACATACTAATTGAGTGATTGGCAAATCTTTTGCAGGCAGTGTGAAGTAACAGTTCTCAGGCTAACCTTGAAGAAAGCTGCCAACTGCTCTCATGATATCCGTGGACTTTAAAAAAAAATTATTTCATCGGGTGTGGATGTTGCTGGCTAGGGCAACATTTTTATTGCTCATCCCTACTTGTCCTTGTGAAGGTGGTGGTGAGCTGCCTTCTTGAGCTGCTGCAGTCCATGAGGTGTAGGTACACCCACAGTGCTGTTAGGGAGGGACCCAGCGACAGTGAAGGAACGGCCAATATAGTTCCAAATTCATAGATTATCATAGAATTTACAGTGCCGAAGGAGGCCATTCGGCCCGTCGAGTCTGCACCGGCTCTTGGAACGAGCACCCTACCCAAGGTCAACACCTCCAGCCTATCCCCGTAACCCAGTAACCCCACCCCAACACTAAGGCAATTTTGGACACTAAGGGCAATTTATCATGGCCAATCCACCTAACCTGCACAACTTTGGACTGTGGGAGGAAACCGGAGCACCTGGAGGAAACCCACGCTCACACGGGAAGGATGTGCAGACTCCGCACAGACAGTGACCCAAGCCGAAATCAAACTTGGGACCCTGGAGCTGCGGAGCAATTGTGCTATCCACAATGCTACCGTGCTGCTATAATTAAGATGGTGTGTGACTTGGAGGGGAATCTGCAAGTTGTGTTGTTCCCACGCACCTGCTGCATTTGTCCAAGGCGGTGGAGGTCATAGGTTTTGAAGGTGCTGTTGAAGAATCCTTGGTAAGTTGCTACAATGCATTTTGTAGGTGGTACACACTGCTACCATTGTTCATTGGCAGTGGATGGAGTGGATGTTAAAGGTAGTGGCTGGGTTACTAATCAAGCTGTGTCCAGAATGGTGTTGATCTTCTTGAGTTTTGATGGTGCTCCACTCATCCAGGCAAATGGAGAGCATTCCATCATACTCCTGAATGTGCCTAATAGATGGTGGACAGACACTGGGGAGTCAGCAAGTGAGTTATGTGCTGCAGAATATACAGCCTCTGACCTGCTCTTGTAACCAAAGTGTTTATATGGTTGGACTTGCCTTTCCAAAATCTAGCAGCAATCCAGGGAGGTCTCCAGATATCCAGCAGCAATGAGAGCAGCAAGCTAAGAAACAGCCAATCACATTGAAGTATTCTCATAGACAGCAAGCCAGGATTTACATTTTTTAAAAATTCATTTTGTGGGATGTGGGCGTCGCTGCTTAGGCCAGCATTATTGCCCATCCCTAGTTGCCCTTCAGAAGGTGGTTATCAGTTGCCTTCTTGAACTGCTGCAGTCCTTGAGGTGTAGGCACATCCACTGTGCTGGTAGGGAGAGAGTTCCAGGATGTTGCTCCAGTGCAGTGAAGGAATGGCGATATATTCCCAAGTCAGGATGGTGAGTGACTTGGAGGGAAAGCTCCAGATGGTGGGGTTCCCAGTTATTTGCTGTTCTTGTCCTTCTAGATGGTAGTGGTCGTAGGTTTGTAAGGTGCTGTCTAAGGAACCTTGGTGATTTCCTGCAGTGCATCTTGTAGATGGTATACATGGCTACCAGTGCCTATCGGTGGTGGAGGGTTTGAATGTTTGTGGAAGGAGGAACAATCAAGCGGGCTGCTTTGTCCTGGATGGTGTTGAGCTTCTTGAGTATTGTTGGAGCTGCACTCATCCAGGCAAATGGAGAGTACTCCATTACACTCCTGAGTTGTGCCTTGTAGATGGTGGACAGGCTTTGGGGGGTCAGGGTGTGAGTTACCCGCCATAGGACTCCTAGCCTTTGACCTGCCCTGGTAGCCACAGTATTAATGTGGCTAGTCCAGGTCAGTTACTGATCAATGGCAACCCCCAAGATGTTGATTGTGGGGGATTCAGCGATGGTAATGCCATTGAATGTCAAGGGGCGATCCTCTCTTGCAGGAGATGGTCATTGCCTGGCACTTGTGTGGCGCAAATGTTACTTGCCACTTGTCAGCCTAAGCCTGGATATTGTCCAAGCCTTGCTGCATTTGGACATTTGCTTCATTATCTGAGGAGTCACGAATGGTGCTGAACATTGTGCAGTCATCTGCAAACATCCCCCCTTCTGACCTTATGATGGAAGAAAGATCATTGATGAAGCAGCTGAAGGTGGTTGGGCTTGGACACTACCCTGAGGAAATCCTGCAGTGAAGTCCTGAACTGGAAATGATTAATCTCCAACAACCACAACTGTCTTCCTTTGTGCCAGGTATGACTCCAACCAGCAGAGGGTTCCCCCCCCGATTTCTATTGACATCAGTTCAGCTAGGGTTCCTTGATGCCACACTTGATCAATGCTGACTTGACGTCAAGGGCAGTCACTCTCACTTAATCTCTGGCAGTCAGCTCTTTTGTCCATGTTTGAACCAAGGCTGTAATGAGGTCAGGAGGTGAGTGACCTGGTGGAACCCAAACTGAGCGTCCGTGAGCTGGATGTTTCGGAGTAAGTGCATTGATAGCACTGTTGATGACTCCTTCCATCATTTTGCTGATGATAGAGAGTTGACTGATTGGGCGGTAATTGGCTGGGTTGGATTTGTCCTGTTTCTTGTGTACAGGACACACCTGGGCAATTTCCCACATTGCCGGGTAGATGCCAGTGTTGTAGCTGTACTGAAACAGCTTGGCTAGGGGTGTGGCAGTTTCTGGAGCACAAGTCTTCAATACTATTGCCGGAATATTGTCAGGGCCCATAGTCTTTGCAGTATCCAATGTCTTCAGCCATTTCTTAATATCACGCAGAGTGAATCATGTTGGCTGAAGACTGACATCTTTAATGCTGGGGACCCCCAGAGGAGACCAAGATGGATCATCCGCTTGGCACTTTTGGCTGAAGATGTTGCGAATGCTTCAGCCGTGTCTTTTGCACAGATGTGCTGGGCTACTCCATCATTGAGGATGGGGATATTTGTGGAGCCTCCTCCTCCAGTGAGTTGTTTAATTGTCCACCACCATTCATGGCTGGATGTGGCAGGACTGCAGAGTTTAGATCTGATGCGTTTGTTGTGGAATCGCTTAGTTCTGTCTATTACTTGCTGCTTATGCTGTTTGGCACACAAGTAGTCCTGTGTTGTATCTTCACCAGGTTGACACCTCATTTTTTTGGCATGCCTGATGTTGCTCCTGGCATGCTCTCCTGCACTCTTCATTGAACCGGGGTTGATCCCCTTGCTTGGTGGTAACGGTAGAGTGGGGGATATGCCGGGCCATGAGGTTGCAGATTGTGGTTGAATACAATTCTGCTGCTGGTGATGGTCCACAGTGCTCATGGATGCCCAGTCTTAAGTTGCTAGATCTGTTCGAGTATCCCATTTAGCATGGTGGTAGTGCCATACAACACGATGGAGGGTGTCCTCAATGTGAAGATGGGACATTGTCTCCACAAGGACTGTGCGGTGGTCATTTCTATTGATACTGTCCTGGGCAGATGCATCTGCAGCAGGCAGATTGGTGAGGATGAGGTCAAGTATGTTTTTCCCTCTTGTTGGTTCCCTCACCACCTGCTGCAGTCCCAGTCGAGCAGCTATGTCCTTTAGGACCCGGCCAGCTCGGTCTGTGTGGTGCTACCGAGCCACATTGAAGTCCCCCACCCAGAACATATTCTGTGCCCTTGCCACCCTCAGTGCTTCCTCCAAGCGGTGTTCTACATGGAGGAGTACTGATTCATCAGCTGATTGTGGCCGGTATGTGATAATCAGCAGGAGATTTCCTTGCCCATGTTTAACCTGAAGACATGAGACTTCATGAGGTCCAGAGTCGATGTTGAGGACTCCCAAGGCAACTCCCTCCCGACTGTATACCACTGTGCCACTACCTCTGCTCGGCCTGTCCTACCGGTGAGACAGGACATACCCAAGAATGATGACAGTAGTGCCTGGGACATTGTCTGTAAGGTATAATTCTGTGAGGATGACTATGTCAGACTGTTGCCTGACTAGTCTGTGAGACAGCTCTCCCAACTTTGGCACAAACCCCCAGATGTTAGTAAGGAGGACTTTGCAGTGTTGTAGCAGTTGTGTATAACTAAGTGGCTTGCTAGACCATTTCAGAGGGCATTTAAGAGTTAACCATATTGCTGTGGGTTTGGAGTCACATGTCGGCCAGACCTGGTAAGGATGACAGATTTCCTTCCCTAAAGGTCATTAGTGAACGAGATGTTTTTTTCTGACAATTAGACTGTTAATTCCAGATATTTTATTGAGTTTAAATTCCATCACCTGGCGTGGTGAGATTCGAACCTGGGTCCCCAGATCATTGTCCTGGGTCTCTGGATTACTAGTCCAGCGACAATGCCACTATGCCACCACCTCCCCATACGGATGTTAAAACTCTGATTATCCTTCACTTTTATGGTACATTTTCGGATGGCCTTTATTTTATATTGTGTCTCCATGTTCTTCCTACTGTCCACACTTCTCTGCATTGAACTTCATCATCATCAACACAGTTAGGGAATTTGTGAGATTGTTCAAGAGGCTATTGAGTGTGTGAGGTAGTTTATACTGAGCGATGCTGGCCTCGAAATTACAACTGCTCGGCAACTGAGATGCTGACAGTGTTTGGGAAATTGTTGTAACTTGGGTTCCAACATTGAAGCCAACTCTATCAGATCCCACACAACCATGATATAGTGGACAAACCTGGACAAACCTGGGCCATGAGCATGAGGTAATATAAACTTCGGATGAAGACTACTTTAACTGCTGTGAAGTCTCAGCAGGCAATGTGCCTTTTTCCTGATATCTCTGATGATCTTACCAGTGATAGAATAAAATCTAGTGTTTACCAATTGGAGTATGCCTTTTCATATAAAAAGCCTTTTCTACGCTCAAGCTAGTGTTTGTACGTCTGTGCTTGAAATCCAACGAATACTTTTGACAAAATGATTACTATGTTTTTTTTCTGCAGAGTCAAAGATCACAAGCATGTAGATGTTTGATTTTAAAATTAACAGCAGTTGCAAAATGGTCTTGTCTACGTGTCTCACCTGAGCTATTAGGTTCAAAATAAATCTAATCATATATTATAAAAGACGACAGTGCTCTCTGACGTATGTATGCTCAGTATTGATAAATTAATGTCCTGTGTATTCGCAATGAGTAGTCATTTTAGTTTTTAAATATAACCTATATATCACACTAAATGAACACTTCAGCGTAAACCATTAGAAAAATGTGGTGGTGCATAAAGTGATAAAGGAATCTGCTTCTGTAAAGTCCTTCAATTAGTACGAATGTTGATTGAAGGTGATTTATTCCTGCTCATTAGGTGTTGAATGAAGAAGAGGAGAAATGACATGACTTCCGGGTACGGCGATGACCAGCTGAGTCGCACATTTCGGCAGCTCCCTGTGAAACGGACTTTTGGGCTCTTGATAGGAGCCCCAACGGCAATTTTGACGGCTAAAAACACTGTGCGGTAAACCAGAAGGGAATCCCCCCTGGATACGGATGGAAAAAGGAGAGGGAAGTGGCCAGATTGCAGTGGATCCTTTAGAACAGCGGCAAGGAAGGCAAGCAAAAACCAAGATGGCGTCGGAAGGTGGCAGTTTAACATGGGGCCCTGAACAACAAGAGTTCTTGAAATGCTGTGTGGAAGAGATCAAAAAGGAAATGAAGAAAGAGCTGTTGGCCCCGATACTACAGGCGATCGAAGGGCTAAAGGAGGAACAAAAGACCCAGGAGCGGGAGCTTCGGGTCGTGAAGGCAAAGGCAGCCGAGAATGAGGACGATATACAGGGCCTGGTGGTGAAGACGGAGACGCAGGAGGCACATCAGAAACGATGTGTGGAAAGGTTGGAGGCACTGGAAAACAACGCAAGGAGGAACAACCTGAGGATTCTTGGTCTTCCTGAAAGTGTGGAGGGAGCGGACGTCGGGGCATATGTGAGCACGATGCTGCACTCGTTAATGGGAGCGGAGGCCCCGGCAGGTCCGTTGGAGGTGGAGGGAGCATACCGAGTGATGGCGCGAGGACCGAGAGCAGGAGAAATTCCCAGAGCCATAGTGGTGAGATTCCTCCGTTTTAAGGATAGAGAAATGGTCCTTAGATGGGCGAAGAAAACTCGGAGTAGTAAATGGGAGGACGCGGTGATCCGCGTTTATCAAGACTGGAGTGCGGAGGTGGCGAGAAGGAGGGCGAGCTTTAATCGGGCCAAGGCGGTGCTTCATAAAAAGAAGATAAAATTTGGAATGCTGCAACCGGCAAGACTGTGGGTCACATATCGAGAGAGGCACCACTACTTTGAGACGGCGGATGAAGCGTGGACTTTTATTGTGGAAGAAAAACTGGAATGAGCGGGTTATTAAAAAGAACGTTCGAACAAAGTGGTGGGGCGAATGTGGGGGGCAAAGAGGGGTTTTATGTACTAATCCTGCGATGCGGTAACTTTTCTCTCTCCCACAGGTGGTGATGGGGGAGGAGGGGAGGTGGAGGAGATGGGGCGTTGGCCATTGGGGGCGGGGCCAAGGGAGAAGCGCGGGCTTGGTTCCCGCGCTATGATAATCATGGCGGGAATAGAGAAGCAGGAGGGAGGGGGCGTCGCACGGTGCGAGCCGAGGTCACGGGGGGAAGCCGAGGTCAGCCAGAGTTTGCTGACTTCTGGGAGCAACATGGGGGGAGTAATTACGCTAGCGGGGGATCTAGCGGGGGGGGTGGGAGGGGGGAATTACTGGGTTGCTGCTGCTGGGGAGAGGGGGGAGCTGGTATGGGAGAGGATGGGCGGGGGGGCACCGCCTGGGGGAGATACAGCTGCGTGGGAACCGGGTGAGTAGCTGGAAAAAGGTGATGGCTAATCGACAAGGGGGGGGGGGGTAGGAAGCCCCCCAACTCGGCTGATCACGTGGAACGTGAGAGGGCTGAACGGGCCGATAAAGAGGGCACGGGTACTCGCACACCTTAAGAAACTTAAGGCAGATGTGGTTATGTTACAGGAAACGCACCTGAAACTGATAGACCAGGTTAGGCTACGCAAAGGATGGGTGGGGCAGGTGTTCCATTCGGGGCTAGATGCGAAAAACAGGGGGGTGGCTATATTAGTGGGGAAGCGGGTAATGTTCGAGGCAAAGACTATAGTGGCGGACAACGGGGGCAGATACGTGATGGTGAGTGGCAAACTACAGGGGGAGACGGTGGTTTTGGTAAACGTATATGCCCCGAACTGGGATGATGCCAATTTTATGAGGCGGATGCTAGGACGCATTCCGGACCTAGAGATGGGAAAGCTGATATTGGGGGGAGATTTTAATACGGTGTTGGAACCAGCGCTGGATAGGTCGAAGTCCAGGACTGGAAGGAGGCCGGCAGCAGCCAAGGTACTTAAAGATTTTATGGAGCAGATGGGAGGTGTAGACCCGTGGAGATTTAGCAGACCTAGGAGTAAGGAGTTCTCGTTTTTCTCCTATGTCCATAAAGTCTACTCGCGAATAGACTTTTTTGTGCTGGGTAGGGCATTGATCCCGAAGGTGAGGGGAACGGAGTATGCGGCTATAGCCATTTCGGATCACGCTCCACACTGGGTGGACTTGGAGATAGGGGAGGAAACAGGAGGGCGCCCACCCTGGAGAATGGACATGGGACTAATGGCAGATGAGGGGGTGTGTCTAAGGGTGAGGAGGTGCATTGAAAAGTACTTGGAACTCAATGATAATGGGGATGTCCAGGTGGGAGTGGTCTGGGAGGCGTTGAAGGCGGTGGTTAGAGGGGAGCTGATATCAATAAGGGCACATAAAGGGAAGCAGGAGAGTAAGGAACGGGAGCGGTTGCTGCAAGAACCTTTGAGGGTGGACAGACAATATGCGGAAGCACCGGAGGAGGGACTGTACAGGGAAAGGCAAAGGCGACATGTAGAATTTGACTTGCTGACTACAGGCACTGCAGAGGCACAATGGAGGAAGGCACAGGGTGTACAGTACGAATATGGGGAGAAGGCGAGCAGGTTGCTGGCACACCAATTGAGGAAAAGGGGAGCAGCGAGGGAAATAGGGGGAGTGAGGGATGAGGAAGGAGAGATGGAGCGGGGAGCGGAGAGAGTGAATGGAGTGTTCAAGACATTTTATAAAAAATTATATGAAGCTCAACCCCCGGATGGGAGGGAGAGAATGATGGGCTTCTTGGATCGGCTGGAATTTCCCAAGGTGGAAGAGCAGGAAAGGGTGGGACTGGGAGCACAGATCGAGGTAGAAGAAGTGGTGAAAGGAATTAGGAGCATGCAGGCGGGAAAGGCCCCGGGACCGGATGGATTCCCAGTCGAATTCTATAGAAAATATGTGGACTTGCTCGCCCCGGTACTGACGAGGACCTTTAATGAGGCAAAGGAAAGGGGACAACTGCCCCCGACTATGTCTGAAGCAACGATATCGCTTCTCTTAAAGAAGGAAAAGGACCCGCTACAATGCGGGTCCTATAGACCTATTTCCCTCCTAAATGTAGATGCCAAGGTCCTGGCCAAGGTAATGGCAATGAGAATAGAGGAATGTGTCCCGGGGGTGGTCCACGAGGACCAAACTGGGTTTGTGAAGGGGAGACAGCTGAACACGAATATACGGAGGTTGTTAGGGGTAATGATGATGGCCCCACCAGAGGGAGAAACGGAGATAGTAGTGGCGATGGATGCCGAGAAAGCATTTGATAGAGTGGAGTGGGATTATTTGTGGGAGGTGTTGAGGAGATTTGGTTTTGGAGAGGGGTATGTTAGATGGGTGCAGCTGTTGTATAGGGCCCCAGTGGCGAGCGTGGTCACGAATGGACGGGGATCTGCATATTTTCGGCTCCATAGAGGGACAAGGCAGGGATGCCCTCTGTCCCCATGATTGTTTGCACTGGCGATTGAGCCCCTGGCGATAGCGTTGAGGGGTTCCAAGAAGTGGAGGGGAGTACTTAGGGGAGGAGAAGAGCACCGGGTATCTTTGTATGCGGACGATTTGCTACTATACGTGGCGGACCCGGCGGAGGGGATGCCAGAAATAATGCGGATACTTGGGGAGTTTGGGGATTTTGCAGGGTATAAATTGAACATGGGGAAAAGTGAGTTGTTTGTGGTGCATCCAGGGGAGCAGAGTAGAGAAATAGAGGACCTACCGTTGAGGAAGGTAACAAGGGACTTTCGTTACCTGGGGATCCAGGTAGCTAAGAATTGGGGCACATTGCATAGGTTAAATTTAACGCGGTTGGTGGAACAGATGGAGGAGGATTTCAAGAGATGGGATATGGTATCCCTGTCAATGGCAGGGAGGGTGCAGGCCGTTAAGATGGTGGTCCTCCCGAGATTCCTCTTTGTGTTTCAGTGCCTCCCGGTGGTGATTACGAAGGCTTTTTTTAAAAGGATTGAAAAGAGCATCATGGGTTTTGTGTGGGCCGGGAAGACCCCGAGAGTGAGGAAGGGATTCTTACAGCGTAGCAGGGATAGGGGGGGCTGGCACTACCGAGCCTAAGTGAGTATTATTGGGCCGCTAATATTTCAATGGTGAGTAAGTGGATGGGAGAGGAGGAGGGAGCGGCGTGGAAGAGATTAGAGAGGGCGTCCTGTAGGGGGACTAGCCTACAGGCTATGGTGACAGCCCCATTGCCGTTCTCACCAAGGAACTACACCACAAGCCCGGTGGTGGTGGCTACACTGAAGATTTGGGGACAGTGGAGACGGCATAGGGGAAAGACTGGAGCCTTGGGGGGGTCCCCGATAAGAAACAACCATAGGTTTGCCCCGGGGGGAATGGATGGGGGATATGGAATGTGGCAAAGAGCAGGAATAACGCAACTGAAAGATCTGTTTGTGGATGGGAAGTTCGCGAGTCTGGGAGCGCTGACCGAGAAATATGGGTTGCCCCAAGGGAATGCATTCAGGTACATGCAACTGAGGGCTTTTGCGAGGCAACAGGTGAGGGAATTCCCGCAGCTCCCGACACAAGAGGTGCAGGACAGAGTGATCTCAAAGACATGGGTGGGGGATGGTAAGGTGTCAGATATATATAGGGAAATGAGGGACGAAGGGGAGACTATGGTAGATGAACTAAAAGGGAAATGGGAAGAAGAGCTGGGGGAGGAGATCGAGGAGGGGCTGTGGGCAGATGCCCTAAGCAGGGTAAACTCGTCGTCCTCGTGTGCCAGGCTAAGCCTGATTCAGTTTAAGGTATTACACAGGGCACATATGACTGGAGCCCGGCTCAGTAAATTTTTTGGGGTGGAGGATAGGTGTGCGAGGTGCTCGAGAAGCCCAGCGAATCATACCCATATGTTTTGGTCATGCCCGGCACTACAGGGGTTTTGGATGGGGGTGACAAAGGTGCTTTCAAAAGTAGTAGGAGTCCGGGTCGAACCAAGTTGGGGGTTGGCTATATTTGGGGTTGCACAAGAGCCGGGAGTGCAGGAGGCGAGAGAGGCCGATGTTTTGGCCTTTGCGTCCCTAGTAGCCCGGCGCAGGATATTGCTAATGTGGAAAGAAGCCAAGCCCCCGGGGGTGGAGACCTGGATAAATGACATGGCGGGGTTTATAAAGCTAGAGCGGATTAAGTTCGTCCTAAGGGGGTCGGCTCAAGGGTTCACCAGGCGGTGGCAACCGTTCGTCGAATACCTCGCAGAAAGATAGACGGAATGGGAAAAAGAAGGCAGCAGCAGCAGCCCAGGATCGGGGGGGGGGGGGGGGGGGTGGAGGAGGAACCAGAAGGACTCTCAGGGTTGTTAATATATACTGTATAGTATGTATAGGTCGTTGCTACAGATAATTATATATTGGACTGTTAAATTATATTTTTGGAGAGTGTTACTTGTGACAAGGCAGTTGCCAATTAGGGCTAGTTTTCATTTTTGTTATTTATTATTTATTCATTTTTTGTTTATAAAATAGGTCATTGTTATTTGTGTTGTTATAATATTGTGTAAAGGATGCACAATGTACTGTGTTGGTTGACCAAAAATTTTCAATAAAATATTTAATAAAAAAAAGAAGAGGAGAAATTTGATAAAGGCTTGTTAATTGCTTGTGAACATTGGAAAAGTGTTTTTCTATTTAAACAATAGGCGGCGAACTTGGATGTAATTCAAAGCGGGTCAATGATAGATCACAAAACTTTGGGGGAATCTTATGAAGCCTGTGAGAGTGAGAAACGTGATTTGCGCGCGGTGACTTAATGAGACAGGTTACGAAATCTCAATTTCCTGAAGGCGGGTTGAGATGCAGAGATAAAGGCGGCAATGTGCTTGCAGCATATCGAGTCTCATACAGATTCCTACTCCCAATTCATTTGGGTACCATGAGTGGGCGGCACGATAGCACAGTGGTTAGCACTGTTGCTTCACAGCGCCAGGGATCTGGGTTCAATTCCCAACTTGGGTCTGTGCGGAGTCTGCATGTTCTCCTCGTGTTTGCATGGGTTTCCTCTGGTTTCCTCTCGTAAGTCCCGATAGGTGTGCTTGTTAGGTGAATTGGACATTCTGAATTCTCCTTCCATGCGCCGTAGTGTGGCGACTAGGGATTTTCACAGTAACTTCATTACAGTGTTAATGTAAGCCTACCTGTGACACCAATAAATATTATTATTATGTGCACATTTAAAAAAAATGTTTTTATTGGCAGTTTTAAGTTTTACAGAATGATACTTTTAATGGATGGTGTATCTGGTATTTACATGTTATACAGTTTCTTATTTACATGCACATTGCTCAACATACATTCTACCCGTCCCCACCTTACCCCATGTCCTCCACCTGGTCCCCTCATTCGTAGCCCCCTCTTCCGCTCTGGGTGTCCTACTGCTGAGCTCCTCTCCACTTTTCTGTGGCTTTTGTTGTTGACCTTGTGGGTTCGGGGGGACGGGACGTCCTGCCCCCTCCCCCCTTTTTCCCCCATGTTTCTCTCTGTGACTCCCTTGGGTTTCCTCCTCCTCTCCTCCCCCCTTTGTACCTCCTCGTTTTATGCGTTCTTGTCTGGTCTCCCCCTCTTTCCCTAGTTGCAGTTGGCCTTGAACAGGTCTTGGAACCCAATGGCTCCCAAGCTTTGTGGGAGCCCTCGTCTGACCCTCGGATGATGTACTTAATCTTTCCCAGCTGGAGAAATTCCACCAGGTCTGCCAGCCAATCTGCAGCTGTGCGTATATGCACTTTTAAAAAATGAAGTTCTCCCTAAAAGATAAAAGTCAGCGATGCATTAGAATCTCAAGGCACCTGGTTTACATTTGTGTGAAGGTGGCATGCACCAGTTGGCTTTGTGGAGTTGTGAGTAAGGTTAGCAGTTTTCCTTGCTTAAC
Source organism: Scyliorhinus torazame (assembly GCF_047496885.1). Classification (NCBI taxonomy): domain Eukaryota; kingdom Metazoa; phylum Chordata; class Chondrichthyes; order Carcharhiniformes; family Scyliorhinidae; genus Scyliorhinus; species Scyliorhinus torazame. Next base: position 247,266,987 of record NC_092708.1, read on the forward strand.
TCTAAGGCACAAGTGAGGGGAGAAGGAGTCGGCAGGTTTCATGGAGGCTTGGGAACAGCACAGGGGATCAGTTATAGAGACGTGTGATGGGGTTGGGGCACAAAGGAGTAGAAGAGGGACCCGGGGTTGGGGGGGGGACAGAGGGTGGGGTCGAGAGCATGGAGGAGTGATGTGGGTGTCATGATATTCAAACACACACATCATGATGGACACACTAACAGGCAAATCAGAGTACACAACACCACAACCAATCACAGACAAGAACACCAACCACATAAAAAGCACGAGCACGACACCTGGAGGTCAGTAGGTCTGGGGAGAAGGAAACAAGAAAGAGATGTTGAAACACCACAAGCAGGGAGCCCCCCACGTGCAGAGTGCAAAGACCAAGTTGTAAATAGTGAGTTTAAATAAAGAAGCGTTGTACCATATGCAACTGTGTTGGCTCTTCTGTGTGTCAGAACACCCAACACCACATGGTACAGGAGTGGATCGATACCTGCCTACCAACCTGCCATTCTGGACATGGACCACACCGGCAAACCGCAGCCGATGCAAGTCACGGGGAACCTAGGCACCAACTGGAAGCTCTACAGGCAGCGATTTGACCTGTACATCCGTGCCACCGAAAAACAGAATGTCTCGGATGATTCGAAGATTGCAATGCTCCTCTTCTACGCAGGCCCCCACCCAAACGATGTCTTTAATTCACTGGTGTTCGAGGAAGGCGAAAACCAGGCCAAATATGACACGGTCATCCTCAAAATGGACCAGCACTTTCAAACTGAAGTAAACAAAACTTTCGAAAGATACATCTTTCAGCAACGCCTGCAAGGTAAGGAGGAGCTTTTTCAACCCTTTTTGACGCACCTCCGGATTCTAGCGCAGTCCTGCGGTTACGGCACCACCACAGAGTCCATGATCAGGGACCAGATTGTTTTTGGCGTTGCCTCTAGTGGCCTACGCCAGCAGCTTCTTAAAATAAAGAGCCTCACCTTAGCGTCTGCTGTGGAAGCCTGTGTCCTCCATGAAAATGCTGCCTGCCGTTTTGCCCGATTTCAGGCGTCCGAGTTGGCACGGAGGGGGTCCCCAGCCGTCGAATCGGCAAGCCAGGCCGCCCACGACGTTGAACGCATCCAGGCCGTCGATTTCTTCCCGCCCCACGGCCCGGACGACAGCGGCCGCTTCCCGCGCTTTTCGCGGTCTCCCGCGCAGGTGCGCGCCAAGAATAACGGCCACAACGAGGGACGCACTGCGCAGGCGCGCCCACCGCAAGATCGCACTGCGCATGCGCAGTGGCGCAACGAACGTCGTGACGTCATGACGTGCAGCAAGTGTGGAGGTCTACACTTAAAAGGGCAATGTCCTGCAAAATACCAACAGTGCAACAGATGTGCCATGATAGGCCACTACGCAGCCCGCTGTCGTGCGGCTCAACCCATGGATCCGGCGCATCCTCGACAACCTCGCACACGAGTCAGGACCGTCCAGCCCACGCATCACGACTTACAGTTAAGTGATGCAGATGCCCAGGATGACTTCCGAGTTGCCGTCATTGATGTCAACAAGGTCAATGCCATCAATCCAGACGATGAGTGGTGTGCCACCCTGACGGTCAACCGATCGCGCGTCGCCTTCCGTCTGGACACCGGCGCATCCGCCAACCTGATTGCTTACTCTGCAGTCCAGGCCATGAAGGTCAAACCACCCATCACACCATCCCGGCTTAAGATGGTTGACTATAACGGGAACGTTATCCCGTCCGTAGGATCTTGCCAGCTACAGGTGACTCACAAGAGGTACACGGCCACACTCCCCTTCGAAGTTGTGGGCTCATCAAAGGACTCGTTACTGGGCGCACAAGCGTGTAAGGTCCTTCACCTGGTACAGCGCATCATGTCTCTCTCTCCAGATGAGATATCCGACTTCCCGGATGCTGAGTTCCACGCGAATCTCCATTCCCTCCTCGCTCACAACCAGGAGGTTTTTGAAGGCATGGGGACATTGCCACACACGTACAAGATTCGACTCAGACCGGACGCCATCCCTGTCGTTCACGCACCTCGCAGGGTTCCTGCGCCTCTCAAAGACCGCCTCAAGGCACAACTGCAGATTCTTCAGGACCAAGGGGTCCTATCCAAGGTCACGGAGCCCACGCCATGGGTCAGCTCCATGGTCTGTGTAAAGAAGCCCTCTGGCGAGCTCCGTATATGTATAGATCCAAAAGATCTGAACAACAACATCATGCGGGAACACTATCCCATCCCGAAACGAGAAGACCTCACCAGCGAGATGGCGCGAGCCAACATATTCACTAAATTGGATGCGTCCAAAGGATTCTGGCAGATCAAACTGGACCCGGCCAGCCGAAGACTATGCACATTCAACACCCCTTTTGGCAGATTCTGCTACAACCGGATGCCATTCGGCATCATTTCGGCATCTGAAGTATTCCACCGCATTATGGAGCAGATGATGGAAGGCATCGAAGGGGTACGTGTATATGTGGACGATATCATCATTTGGTCCACCACTCCGCAGGAACACATGCATCGTCTTCGACGTGTCTTCACCCGCATACGGCAAAATGGCCTGCGTCTCAACCGTGCGAAGTGTGCTTTCGGCCAGACGGAGCTGAAATTCCTCGGGGACCACATCTCAAGGTCCGGGGTCCGTCCCGATGCAGACAAGGTTAGCGCCATCACAGCCATGCCACGACCGGCTGACAAGAAGGCTGTCTTAAGATTCCTGGGCATGGTCAACTTCCTTGGGAAGTTCATTCCCAACCTGGCTTCTCATACAACAAACATGCGCCATCTCGTAAAAAAATCGACGGAATTCAACTGGCACCAGTCGCATCAGCGGGAATGGGAGGAGCTCAAGCACAAACTGGTCACGGCACCAGTGCTGGCCTTCTTTGACACGACTCGCCCTACAAAGATCTCAACAGACGCCAGCCAATCTGGTATAGGAGCGGTACTCCTGCAAAAAGACAGCACGTCATCATGGGCCCCGGTTGCGTATGCCTCACGAGCCATGACCCCTACCGAACAGCGCTACGCGCAAATCGAAAAAGAATGCCTGGGCTTGTTAACTGGACTGGACAAGTTCCACGACTATGTGTATGGCCTGCCACGATTCACGGTCGAAACTGACCACCGCCCCCTGGTCAACATCATTAACAAAGACCTGAACGACATGACTCCTCGCCTCCAGCGCATCTTACTTAAACTCAGGAGGTACGATTTTGAACTGATCTACACTCCGGGGAAGGAACTCATAGTGGCGGACACTCTTTCCCGAGCAGTGAGCACACCACCAGATGCGGAGGGGTTCGTGCGTCAAATTGAGGCACACGTGACTCTGACAGCAGCAAATATGCCAGCTGATGATCCTTGTCTGGCCCACATACGCGCAGAGACGGCGACTGACCCTCTGCTGCAGCGAGTGATGCGCCACATGACGGAAGGGTGGCTAAAAGGGCAGTGCCCCCAGTTTTATAATGTGCGAGATGATCTCACCAATATAGACGGGGTCCTTATGAAATCGCATAGGATCGTCATTCCACACAGTGTGCGCCAGATGATTCTTCGTCAACTACACGAAGGCCACTTGGGCGTCGAAAAATGCAGACGAAGGGCCCGGGAGGCGGTATATTGGCCGGGTATTAATGAAGACATAGCCAACATGGTGCTCAACTGCACAACCTGTCAGAGGTTTCAGCCAGCGCAACCTCCGGAAACACTTCTACCACACGAGATGGTGACGTCCCCCTGGGCGAAGGTGGGTGTTGACCTATTTCACGCGCTCGGCAGAGATTACATTGTTATTATAGACTACTTCTCAAACTACCCGGAAGTCATGCCTCTCCATGATCTGACGTCGTCCGCAGTCATTGGGGCCTGTAAGGAAACGTTTGCTCGCCACGGCATTCCAAGGACTGTCATGTCAGACAATGGACCTTGTTTTGCCAGCCGTGAATGGTCGTCCTTTGCCGCAGCATATGGTTTCACTCATGTGACATCCAGCCCTCTGCATCCACAATCGAACGGGAAGGCTGAAAAGGGTGTCCACATCGCAAAGCGGCTCCTGTGCAAGGCGGCTGATGACGGATCGGACTTTAACCTTGCCTTGCTGGCCTATCGATCGGCCCCGTTATCCACGGGCCTCTCGCCAGCGCAGCTACTAATGGGTCGCTCCCTCAGGACGACGGTACCTTCCGTCCTGGCACCGACAACAGACCATGAGGCGGTTCTTCGGAACATGCAACTGCAGCGTGATCGCCAGAAAGGTCGGTACGACACACGAGCGACGGACCTGCCCCCCCTGTCCTCCGGAGACAAAGTACGCGTCCATCAACCGTATGGTGGCTGGTCAGCACCGGCCGAAGTCCTCCGACAAGTGGCTCCCCGCTCGTTCCTGGTTCGCATGCCGGATGGTTCCGTGCGTCGCCGCAATCGGCGCGCCCTTCGCCGACTTCCACGCTCACAGCCACACAACACGCCAGATCCTCAACAGGCTTCCGAGGATGACTTTGTGGAGCTGCCGCACATCACGCCCTTTCCATCGCCACCCATGGCCATGCCTGCACAGCAGCCGGTGGTTCTTGATCCACCCTTAAGGCGGTCAACCCGAATTCGTCGCAAACCCATTAGAATGGACTTATAATACAGTTCATATGTTTAATAAGTTGGACAATTTTACATGATAACCTGTTGTTGTTTATCGTTCCAGATGTCGTCTGACTGGACAACTGTTCAAATTTTTTTTCTTCTTCTCTCGTTCGCATTTCTGTTATGTTATGGTACAACTGGATTCATGTGACGCACTCGACATCGCCCCATGTACATAGTTCCGTCATAGACACATGCTGCACACGACACACACACACTCTTAGATGCACTCACGTCACGATCATATTTATTACCACGTAGGCACATATCTTTGTAAAAAGGGGGGATGTCATGATATTCAAACACACACATCATGATGGACACACTAACAGGCAAATCAGAGTACACAACACCACAACCAATCACAGACAAGAACACCAACCACATAAAAAGCACGAGCACGACACCTGGAGGTCAGTAGGTCTGGGGAGAAGGAAACAAGAAAGAGATGTTGAAACACCACAAGCAGGGAGCCCCCCACGTGCAGAGTGCAAAGACCAAGTTGTAAATAGTGAGTTTAAATAAAGAAGCGTTGTACCATATGCAACTGTGTTGGCTCTTCTGTGTGTCAGAACACCCAACACCACAGTGGGAATAGCCTGCATGGTGTTCTTATGTGGTGGGGAGACGGGGTGGTGGGAACAGTCAGTCAAGGTAGAAAAATTAAGCTAGGAAAATGAAAATAGAGGGTGGTGCCAGTAATGTCAAAACGTGTAATAAAAACAGGAAGTGCTGGAAACAGAGTTCACATTTTGAATCCAATATGACTCTTCTCCGGAAGAAAATGTTGCCAAATCTGTTAGATTTTTCTGACATTTTCAGTTTTATTTCACATTTCCAGCATCCATGATGTCCTCCTTTTAATTTACTGCGTCCAAAAGTGTGTCCATCTTCGTCTGTTGGCTGACAGAGTCATTACTTTGAGTTCACCTTCAACATTTCAATTACCCCCATTGAGAGTGATCTCGGACAATACATAAAGGAGAGGGCCAGCTGAGCCCACAAGATCAGCCATGTCCCACAGAGTGGTGAATACAACAACCCGGGACGATAACATGAACATTCAATAAAGAAAACGGCCCAATTCCCCCGTGGGATCATCAATGCGTGTCACCATGAGGCATGCCAGTACGTTTAACTTTCTGTCTAAACAAATAACGATGATGCAGAAATAAGTAAAGTGAAACCACTGTAATGTGAATTATTAAAAAATGAAAATTTAATTTGAAAAACACCAGTACCAACTTTGTGCTCTAAGGTCTTATACTAATGGTAAAGGAGTTGGGCAGCATGGTTTTGGCCTTGATGCAGGGCTTCCCTGTTTAACCACCCTCTTTTATAGCCCACTTGTAATTGCAACATTGTCAGCTAACAGAAGGTTTCGCCAATGAAACGTATCTCCATCGCGAGTCGCACATGTCTCCAGCGCTTTTAAGTTTAAATGAAATCACATGGGAAATGGGAAAAAGCAAGAGGCCAGAAATGAAGCACACTTCTGGTTATACCATTGGGAATGGATGCTGTTGACAAATCCAATCCCTGCCATTAACTTTGTTTTTCTCTCTGCAGGTGCTGCTTGATTGCTGAGTATTTCTAGCATTTTCCATTTTTATATCAATGAGGGTGATATTGTTGTGTATTGAATTCCGAATCATGGCATAAGTGACTAAAGGGTATATTCCACTATAATGCCATTTTAAATCAATAATATTTTTGTGAATGTGCACGCCCCTAATTTTCAGCAGGCAATACCTACAGCTGTGAAACAGGGTAGCTGCTTCGGGGTCAATGCAAATGATCATCCTTCTTCAATTTCCAACTTAATTTACTCTCAATAAAGTTCCATAAAGATGGCACTGGTGCTAAAATTCCATCTTAGCTACAACCTGATTGACCCTTTAAGGGCAACACAGCAAACTAAGGGTCACATGGCCTGACAACTAATCAAGTCTCAGAGTGTGAAATCACCTCAGAGTGAGAAAGGCTACGAGGTAAAGAGGCATCTTGGGAGCTGGATGCAGCCATGCAGCTGCTATACAATTCTGATTAATAAGTATCTTTTTTGTTCACTAATGAAGTCTGTAAAAGTGGATCTTTACATTTAATGATGAGGATAAATTATCCTGACTACTCTGACCCAACATCTGTGAGTATCCTGTTTTAATCGAAGTCTGGGAAAACAAAATACTCACCAGAATGCCTCTCTTTAGGCAAATAGATCCATTTGACTCCTCCACGGAGGACTGGACACGATATGTCAAGCGTCTTGGGTACTATTTCTTAGCAAATGAAATAGGGGAGGTGAAACGCAAAGCAATTCTCCTAAGTCTTTGTGGAACTCCGACTTATATAGCCTTATTCATAATTTTACAGCCACCCGACTCCAAATCATTTAGTGAGTTCATGAATTTAATGAAGGCTCAATGGCAACCTCATCAGTTATACTCCAGAGATTCAAATTTACTTCAAAGGTGAGAGCCCCAGGCAAATCGATTGTGACTTACATTGCTAAACTGAAGCAATTATCAGTGTATTGTGATTTTGTGGCCACCTTAAATGATATGTCATGGGATAGGTTAGTCTGTGGTGTGAACAACGCTATTCAACGCAGATTGCTTGCAGAGGTAGACATACATTTTAAATGAGCAACGGAGATAGCGCTGGCCATGAAAAGCACTGAAAAAGGTGCATAGGAGATGCCGAGCACTTATAAATGGTACCGTTCACCAGTTAGGGCAGGAATCTGCAGCCAGCTGTGGCACTTAAACCATCAAAATAGCCTCAAAACAATTTCAGCCACCAACAAAACAAAAAATGTTTAAAGTGGAATGTTACTGATGTGAAGGTAATCACACTCCTGAATTGTGTTGGTTTAAGGAGACTGAATGTTTTTACTGTCATAAAAGAGGACATTTGATGAAGCAGTGCAGAACCAAGTCAAGATTGCCGAGTGATCGCTCAACCAAGAAGTTACAGGTGTACAATGTGAAAGTGCTTAGCACCAGCGATTCTGGTAATCACTCTCTGTTTAATCTAAAAACAGGAAAGATAGATCCTATTACTGTAATGCTCCAAGTAAATGGCAAGCTGTTTAAGGTGGAAGTGGAACACAGAGGCATCGACACTGTGAAAGGGTGAGCATACATTCCTATACCCAAAGCGGGAGTCCAAACATTGATCTTAACGAGCACTTCTGCCAAGTTGAAGACTTATACAGGAGAAGCAATCAAAATATAACCACAATGGTACCTGTAAGCTTTGGACAACAGTCTACCCAACTCCTAATGATAATAGTGGCTGCTGAAGGACCAAGTCACCTTGGCCGTGATTGGCATAAGAAATCAAGTTGAATTGAGCCAAGGTTTTTTAAGCGCGGGAAGGGGGACCTGCCTGAAATGATAAGAAAATACGAGAATGTCTTCTATAATGAATTAGGCAAAATCAAAGGACTACACGCTAAGATTTATGTGGATCCAGAGGTGGCTGCCCGATTCCTTAGGTCAAGACCGGTACCATGTGGCTTACGAGGGAAAGTGAGTTAAACAGGTTGGAAGAACTAAGCATTATTCAGCCAGTTCAGCTCTTGGAATGGGATGAACCTATAGTCCCCGTGTTGAAACTAGACCAGACCAACTACAAGGTCATTGTAGTAAAGGAGATGCCTGCCCCACACGCACAACTGAACTCAAATTGTTTTGGGGGATAATAAACTACTATGGATGTTTTCTTTTTACCAATCGTATTGACGATATTGGCTCCCTTGCATATTCTGCTAAAGAAACACCATTGTTGGTTTTGGAAGGTTCCCCAGGAAGAATCAATTAGCAGAGTAAAGTATTTGCTCCATCCCTCAAACCTGCTACAGGTTGAACATCAGAAATTCCAAAAAGCAAAAAATTCCAAACACACACTTTTTGACGAGTGCCGACGTGATGTCATAAGTCCCCAGGTCATGCGCAGGTCACAACGCAGTTCCCAATGTTCTGAACATGCACAGTTCCCAATGCGCCAAACATGCACAGTTCCCAATGTGCTGAACATGCGCAGATCCCAATGCGCCGCAGATGCACATTATATTACGAAATTCGAAAAATTCTGAAATCCGATACACACTCAGCCCCAAGCGTTTCAGATAAGGTATGCTCAACCTGTAGTACACTTCGACCCATTTAAAGAACTGATATTTGTCGTGTTGGGTGTTCCGATACACAAATGATCCAACACGGCTGTAGATGGTACAACTCTGTTTTATTGTCTGAAACAATAACAACTACTAACTGCTGGCTGAGGTTCATGCTTCACCAGCTAACCTGTGGACCCAGCCCTTTCACTATCTTGGTGAGGCACTCAGCACATGGTCTATGTCTGAGTGGCACGCTGTGAGCTCTGTGCTCTGAGCTATCTCCTGGTAGAATGGGCTGTTTAGCACAGGGTTAAATCGCTGGCTTTGAAAGCAGACCAAGGCAGGCCAGCAGCACGGTTCGATTCCCGTAACAGCCTCCCTGAACATGTGCCAGAATGTGTCAACTAAGGGCTTTTCACAGTAACTTCATTTGAAGCCTACTTGTGACAATAAGCGATTTTCATTCATTTCAACTGTGGTGTTCCCTGTTTTATAGTGCGTGTGCTCTCACTGGTGATTGGCTGTGATGTTGTGTGTGTGTTGGTTGGTCCAACTACCTGTCCATCAGTGTGTGTGTGACTGCACCATGATATGCTGATGTGGATATCATGACATCCCCCCTTTTCACAAGGATATGTGCCTACATGTTAATAAATAGAAGTGTGTACTGAGTGCATTTGAGTATGTGTGTGCAATATTTACAACATGTACATGAGGCTAAATTATATACAGAGGAAGGTGTCAGGTGCAACAGAGCAACGAGGTTGGACCAATAACAAAACAAATGCAATCAGCAAACGACGAGAGAGAACTTCTGGAACGACAAGAAAGAAACACGTTAACAGTGCCGTAAAACAATTCAGTGAGTCCAATGTGCTAACAGGCTCATAAGTCAAGTCTATCAGGTGGGCGATGAATTCGGGTTGACCGCCTCAAGGGTGGTTCAGGATCCACTGGCTGAGGAATGGGCCTGGCCATGGGCGAGAGAGGAAGAGGCAGAGTGGCAGGAAGCTCAACAAAGTCGACATCAGGGACAACAGGAGGGCGTGGCACCGGTGCATGATCTTGTAGCGAGCGCGGGACCAGACGAAGGGCCCGCCGATTACGGCGGCGAATGGAGCCATCAGGCATGCAAACCAGGAATGAACGGGGAGCCACGTGGCAGAGAACCTCGGCGGTTGCTGACCTGCCACCCTCCGGTAGGTGTATGCAGACGTTGTCTCCTGGCGCCAGGGCAGGGAGATCAGTTGCCCGAGCGTCATGTGCCACCTTCTGCCGAGCACGCTGTTGTAGCATCCTTCGCAGTACTGGAGCATGGTCGGGTTCAGGAACATGAATGGACGGCACAGTGGTCCTGAGGGTGCGACCCATCAACAGCTGGGCTGGCGAGAGGCCCGTGGACAGTGGGGCCGAGTGATAGGCCAGCAGGGCTAAATAGAAGTCAGATCCGGCATCAGCTGCCTTGCAGAGGAGCCGCTTCACAATGTGGACTCCCTTTTCCGCCTTGCCATTCGACTGGGGATGCAAGGAACTGGACGTCACGTGCGTGAAGTTGTATGAAGTGGCAACGGAAGACCATTCTTAGATTGCAAAGCAAGGCCCGTTGTCAGACATGACGGTGAGCGGAATTCCATGGCGAGCAAAGGTTTCTTTGCATGCCCGGATGACAGCTGATGATGTCATGTCGTGCAGGCGTATGACCTCCGGATAATTTGAGAAGTAGTCAATCAGAATGATGTAGTCCCTGCCGAGCGCATGAAAGAGGTCCACGCCCACCTTCGCCCAGGGGGATGTGCCCAACTCATGGGGTTGAAGTGTCTCAGGGGGTTGCGCCGACTGAAACCCTTGGCAGGTGGGGCAGTTGAGCACCATGTTCGCGATGTCGTCGCTGATGCCCGGCCAGTACACAGCCTCTCGGGCCCTCCGCCTGCACTTTTCAACTCCGAGATGGCCTTCGTGCAGTTGTTCGAGGACAAGCACTGTGTGTGGGATCACAATCCGGTCCAATTTCAAGAGGACACCATCAATGACGGCCAAGTCGTCCCGGACAATGTAGAATTGTGGGCACTGCCCCTTGAGCCACCCTTCTGTCATGTGGTGCATTACACGCTGTAGAAGGGGGTTAGCTGCAGTCTCACGGCGAATGTGGGCCAGATGTGCGTCAGTGGCCGGCAGATTGGCCGATGTGAAAGCTACTTGTGCGTCGACCTGACAAACGAACCCCTCGGATTCGGGCGGTGTGTTAACCGGCCTGGACAGAGCATCTGCGATGATGAGGTCCTTCCCCGGGGTGTAGACAAGTTGGAAGTCGTACCTCCGGAGCTTGAGCAGAATGCGCTGGAGGCGAGGGGGTCATATCGTTGAGGTCCTTCTGAATGATGCCGACCAGGGGGCGATGGTCGGTCTCCACAGTGAACTGCGGAAGACCATACACATAATCGTGAAATTTGTCGATGCCGGTCAACAAGCCTAGGCACTCCTTTTCAATCTGAGCATAGCGCTGTTCTGTGGGGTCATGGCCCGCGAGGCATAGGCGACCGGGGCCCATGATGCGGTGTTGTCCCGTTGCAGGAGTACCGACCCAATGCCGGACTGGCTGGCGCCAGTTGAGATCTTTGTTTCCCGTGTGGTATTGAAAAACGCCAGTACCGGGGCGGTGGTGAGCTTGACCTTGAGCTCCTCCCATTCACTCTGGTGTGCGGGCAGCCACTGGAATTCCTTGTCTTTTTGACCAGGTGGCGAAGAGCCGTCGTGTGCGAGGCAAGGTTAGGAATAAACTTCCCCAGGAAGTTGACCATCCCGAGAAAGCGCAGCACTGCCTTCTTGTCTGCCGGCTGCTGCATGGCTGTGATGGCTGCCACTTTGTCGGCATCCGGCCGCACCCCTGACCGGGAGATGTGGTCCCCCAAAAACTTTAGCTCAGTCTGGTCAAAAGAGCACTTGGCTCGGTTGAGGCGCAGGCCCTGATGATGTATCCGTGCAAAGACACGCTGGAGACGACTGATGTGCTCCTGTGGTGTGGTGGACCAGATGATAACGTTGTCTACATAGACGCGTACCCCTTCGATGCCCTCCATCATCTGTTCCATGATGCGATGGAATACCTCGGAGTGTTGAAAGTGCACAGCTTCCTGCTAGACTGATCCAGTTGAATCTGCCAAAAACCCTTTGAGGCATCAAGCTTGGTGAATAATTTTGCCGGAGCCATCTCGCTCGTGATTTCTTCTCGTTTGGGTATGGGGTAGTGTTCCCTCATAATTTTGGGTTGATGCAGATCCGGAGCTCACCGGAGGGCTTCTTGACGCACACCACGGAGCTGACCAATGGCGTTGGCTCCGTGACCCGGGAAAGCACTCCTTGGTCCTGCAGGTCCTGCAGCTGCTGCCTGAGGCAGTCCTGGAGTGGTGCTGGGACTCTACGAGGTGCATGAATGACCGGGGTGGCGTCCGGTTTGAGCCGTATTCTGTAAGTGTAGGGCAGTGTGCCCATGCCCTCGAAAACCTCCTGGTTGTGCGCGAGGAGTGAGTGGAGCTGCGCCCTAAAGTCTGCATCCGGGAAATCGGACGTGCCTTCTGGAGACAGAGTGTGTACCCGCTGAACGAGGTGGAGGATCTTGCACGCCTGTGCGCCTAACAGAGAGTCCTTTGAGGATCCAACTATTTGAAAAGACAATGTGGCTGTGTATGAATTGTGTGTAACCTCGAGCTGGCAGGACCCCGTGGCCGGGATGACATTTCCGTTATAGTCAACCAGCTGACAGTGGGATGGCAGAATCGGTGGTTTAACCTTCAAGGTCTGGAAGGCTGACCATGCAAGGAGATGGGCGGAGGCACCAGTGTCCAAGCGAAATGTGATTTGTGATCGGTTGACCACTCATCGCCCGGATCAATGCTGTGCACTGGCAGCGGCTGGTGGTTCCGACTTGGGGACATCCGGTTCTTGTGGATTACCGCAATGCGGAAGGGTTCCCTATCTTCGGTATCACTGGTCTGCATGTTGTCAGGCTATGACTCAGTGTATGGGGGGTGAATAGCCCGCACGTCCCTGCGAGGCTGGCGGAATTGTTGAGAGTTGGCAGTTTGAGCTGCTCGACAGCAGGCAGCGTAGTGGCCCATCCTGCCACAGCGGAGGCATTGTCGCGCTTTGGCCGGACATGGCCGCTTTAAGTGGGTGGAGCCACAGTTGCCGAACGTCGTGACGTCATGGCGTTCGTTGCGCCACCGCGCATGTGCAGTGCGGTCCTGCGTAGAGCGCGCCTGCGCATCACGTCCCTCTGCGTCAACGTCCCCTCTTTTGGCGCGTACATGCGCGGGAGGCCTCAGAAAGCGCGCAAAATAGCCGCCCTCGTCCGGGCCGCGGGCCGGGAGGAACTCGATCGACTGGACCCGCTCCGCCTCGTAGGACCCCTGCCATGCCGATTCGGCTGCCTGGATTTGGGAGTACCGGCTGGTCGCGTTCTCGTGGAGGACGCAGGTCTCGATGGCAGTCACTAGGGTGAGGCGCTTTATTTTGATGAGCTGCTGGCGCAGGGTGTCCGAGTATGATCCCGTATCATGGAGTCGGAGGTGGCCTCATAGCTGCAGGACTGCGCCAGGATACGGAGGTGTGTCAAGTAAGATTGAAAAGGCTCATCCTTACCCTGCAGGCGCTGCTGGAAGAGGTACCTCTTGAAGCTTTCATTGACTTCCACGCTGAAGTGTTCCTCGAACTTTAGAAGCACCGTCTTGTATTTTGTCTTGTCCTCGCCTTCCGCGAATGCCAGGGAGTTATAGATGTGGATGGTGTGTTGCCCCGCAGTGGAGAGGAGGAGGGCTATCTTCCTGGTGTCCGATGCATTCTCCCTGTCTGTGGCTTCTAGGAAGAGCTGGAAGCGCTGTTTAAACAGCTTCCAGTTGACGCCAAGATTTCCAGCGATTCGGAGCGGCTGCGGCGGGCTTATGTTTTCCATGGAGCAGGATGGTGGATTTCTGAAAGGGTGCAGGTCGGTCTCACAGTCGCTGGCTAGCTTCCACTATTGGTATCATGTCGTGTTGGGTGTTCCGATGCACAAATAATCCAACACGGCTGTAGATGGTACAACTCTGTTTTATTGTCTTAAACAATAACAACTACTAACTGCTGGCCGAGGTTCGTGCTTCACCAACTAACCTGTGGGCCCAGCCCTTTCACTATCTTGGTGAGGCACTCAGCACATGGTCTATGTCTGAGTGGCACGCTGTGAGCTCTGTGCTCTGAGCTATCTCCTGGTAGAATGAGCGGGAACTGTGGTGTTCCCTGTTTTATAGTGCGTGTGCTCTCACTGGTGATTGGCTACGATGTTGTGTGTGTGTTGGTTGGTCCAACTACCTGTCCATCAGTGTGTGTGTAATTGCACCATGATATGCTGATGTGGGTATCATGACAATATTGACCTGGGATGCCTCTCCGTATGGTGTTGGTGCAGCGTTGGCCCATGAGATGGACGACGGCTCTGAAAGGCCAATAAGGATTGTGTGAGGAACCCTCTCAGAGGCCGAAAATGGCTACTCACAAATCAAGAAGCAAGGGCTATCAAGAGTCTTTGGCATCAATAAATTCCATCAGTACTGACATGACAGACACTGAGCCATCATTTCTGATCACAAACCGCTCTTGGGTCTCTTCAATGAGGGCAAAGATATCCTGCCGATAACCCTGGCAAGAATTCAACGATGGCCGTTATTTCTGTCCACCTATGAATATACTTTCAAGCACCGGCTTGGAGCACATATAGTGAATTCAGACACACTTGGCCACCTACCTTTGCAAGAGAGTGTCACATGTACTCCAGTATCACAAGAACATCACAAGAAATCATCATGGCATTACATTTTTTAGACACATTGCCATTATGTGGTGTCTTATGGGCGGCACGGTAACACAGTGGATAGCACTGTAGCTTCACAGAGCCAGGGTCCCAGGTTCGATTCCCGGCTTGGGTCACTGCCTGTGTGGAGTCTGTACGTTCTCCATGTGTCTGCGAGGGTTTCCTCCGAGTGCTCCGGTTTCCTCTCACAAGTCCCAAAAGACGTGCTGTTAGGTAATTTGGACATTCTGAATTCTCCCTCCGTGTACCCGAACAGACGCCGGAATGTGGCGACTGGGGGCTTTTCACAGTAACTTCATTGCAGTGTAAATGTAAGCCTACTTGTGACAATAAAGATTATTAAATTAGTGAGGAAGACTCCTTGGCAGGGACATTTTGGGAACCAGCTACAGCCATGAGGCTGCTATATAATTCTTATTAATAAATGCCTTTTGTGTTCAGGAATGAAGTCTGTGAAAGTGCATCATTACACTGATATAAAGTTGCTGAGATAGTAGTTTGTCGAGCACACCTTCACTCTCAGTATAGTGCACAGAGGTGTTGGGAGACTACATGCTGTAAATCATTTTGTCAACCACATAAATTATCACTGTCTTCTTCCGCACAAAATTATGCACTTTAACAAGTTATGCCATGTAATGCATTTGCTTGTCATGCCTTGGTTGTATGCTTGCCATATGTTAATGCATTTTACCTGAACTTTTAACTTGAATTCAGCCCCAGGGTAAGACACTTCTGTGCAAGGCATTGATACCTGAAGCTCATCAAGATGCAGTTTACGATAAGCCTCAGACTGAGTGGGAAAATAAACTCTCGGCTGTGATTAACAGGAGCAGCAGGATGGTAGGACTGGATGTAACATGAACCAGCACTTTGCATTTCTACATCAGCACTCCAAAGACTTATCAGAGGCTCCAAGGTCAACTGGTGCATATACAGTGTGATGAGAAGATGCACCAGTTCATTGAGTTTGGATCTTAGCAGCAGGAGCAATGGGAGTTTGCTTCAAGCAACTTATTTTATTTCCCCAAAGTGTAAACCGTTCCAAAGCTAGCTAAGGGCATTCCTCACATGTTGCGAAGTTCATGCATGTGCACGGTTTAGAAGTTGTACATATGAATTTTTGATTTCTACTTAGAGCTAAACTACAGAAGCATTTTTTCAAATGGAAGTCCATGGAAATCTGGAATTCTCTCAGCGTAAAGTTTGTAGATGTGGGAGATAGGGGGCGGGATTCTCCAATAATGGGGCTATGTCCCCACTCCAGCATCAAACACAAGCGTTTCACTCTGGACTTTCCTGAAGAAAGTCCAGAGTGATTCTCCAACCTGAAGGGTGTTAGCGGGTCCCCGGAGTACTCCTCACAGCTCTGGCTGCCGATACAAGGCCCTGCACGTCCGGTTAGGAGTCTGCGCATGCGCACGGCGGGGGCCTGCGGCGGCTGCCTCGTGCGACATGGCGGACTCACACCCCGACTGGCCCCGAAAATATAGGCACCCCCCCCCCCCCCCCCCCCCCGAGATCGCGCGCGCCTGCAGATCGGTGGCCCCCGATCATTAGCCTGGCCATCCGTGAGGCCCCCCTGGTGAAGGATCCCACCGCACCCCCCCCCCCCCCCACTAGGGCGGCCGTGGACTGACTCCGCAGCCGCCACTGGCCGTCTCCGACAGGCAAAACGTGGTTAGAACCACGCCGTCGGGAACTCGGCCAGTTTTCGTCGGAGAATCGCCGCGGGGGCCTCTGTCAATGGCCCCCCCTACCCGCACCGCGTAGACTGCACACGCGTGATTGGTGGCGATTGCGGGAGTGCCGTCGCGCCGGGTTTCGGCGGCAACGCCCAGTTTCCGCCCCCCGCGCCGATCGCGATTTCGCGCAGAGGATTGGAGAATCCCGACCGGGATTTATTGGAAATTTTGAAGAATTTTTTGATTTTTAGCAGGTGAGGAATATTGAATAAAGGAGGATTAATGGAGTTGAGTTACATATTGGCTGTGGTTTAATCAGAGGTTGGTGGCGCAGAGGGTATCAGATGAAAGCGGGTGATCTCAGTGTTGTGGGACAGGTCAGGGTTGGGTGGGGGGTGGGGGGTGGCGGACAGTGAAGGCCAGGCCCTCAGGTCCCTGAGAGGAGGGCACCCCCCAGTCTATAGCGGCCTTCGAGATTAAATTAAATTAAATTCTTGAAATTTAAAAAAGAACAGTCTTACCAATCCAATTCAATTCCCATCTAGCTTCAAATTCCCAAACTCACACTTCGATGTGCCTCATTCTGGCTGTGTCTTCCCTGGCTCACTGGGAAAACTTGAGGGTGCAGCCTTGATGGTCCGATGGCCTCTTTCTGTACAGGAAGCATTTAATGGATTCTATGAACTGTCTGAGATACATGGCTGTCTGGAAATCTTGCTCAAACTAATGTCATTTATCTATAATGCCTGGACAGTTTTGCAGCACAGAAGGAGCCATTCAGCCCTTGACACCTGTCCCACTCACTCAATGACATTTCTGGCCACAACATGATTGTTGCGTCCTCACTCCACTGGAGTAGTACCGGATGATTGGAGGGAGGCGAATGTTGTTCCCCTGTTCAAGAAAAGGAAATCCCTGGGAATTACAGACCAGTCAGTCTTGGGTCTGCGGTGAGCAAAATACTGGAAAGGATTCTGAGAGATAGGATTTATGATTATTTAGCAAAGTTTGATTAAAGATAGTCAGCATGGCTTTGCGAAGGGCAGGTCATTCCTCACAAGCCTCATTGAATTCTTTAAGGATGTGACGAGGCATATTGATGAAGGTTGGGCAGTGGATGCGGTGTATGTGGATTTCAGTAAGGTACTTGATAATGTTCCCCATGGGAGGTTCACTCAGAAAGTCAGGGGGCATGGGATACAGGGAAATGTGGCTGTCTGGATACAGAATTGGCTGGCCGAAAGAAGACAGTGAGTGGTAGTGGATGGAAAGTATTCCGCCTGGAGGTCGGTGACCAGTGATGTCCCGCAGGGATCTGTTCTGGGACCTCTGCTCTTTCTGGTTTTTATAAATGACTTGGATGAAGAAGTGGAAAGGTGGGTTAGTAAGTTTGCCGATGACACGAAGGTTGGTGGAGTTGTAGATAGTGTCGAGGGCTGTTGCAGGTTACAACAGGACATTGACAGGATGCAGAGCTGGGTTGAGAAGTGGCAGATGGAGTTCAACGTAGATACATGTGAAGTGATTCATTTTGGAAGGTCGAATTTGAATGCTGAATACAGGGTTAAAGGCAGGATTCTTGGAAGTGTGGAGCAACAGAGGGATCTTGGGATCCACGTACATAGATTCCTCAAAGTTGCCACCCAGGTTGATAGGATTGTTAAGAAGGTGTATGGTGTGTTGGCTTTCATTAACAGGGGGATTGAGTTTAAGAGCCGCGAGGTTTTGCTGCAGCTTTGTAAAACCCTCGTTAGACCACACTTGGAATATTGTGTCCAGTTCTGGTCGCCTCATTATAGGAAGGATGTGGATGCTTTGGAGAGGATGCAGAGGAGATTTACCAGGATGCTGCCTGGACTGGAGGGCCTGTCTTATGAAGAAAGGTTGAGAGAGCTAAGTCTTTTCTCACTGGAGCGAAGAAGGAAGAGAGGTGACTTGATAGAGATGTACAAGGTGATGAAAGGCATGGATAGAGTGGATAGCCAGAGACATTTCCCCAGGGCGGAAATGGCTGTCACGAGGTGACATAATTTTAAGGTGATTGGAGGAAAGTATTGGAGGTGATTGGAGAGATGTCAGAGGTTGGTTCTTTACATGGAGTGGTGGGTGCGTGGAATGCACTGCCAGCGGAGGTGGTGGAGTCAGAGTCAATAGGGACATTTAAACGACTCTTAAGCACGTGGACAGCAGTAAATTGAAGGGGTGAGGTTTGGTTAATCTTGGATTAGGATAAGTGGTCGGCACAACATTGTGGGCCGAAGGGCCTGTACTGTGCTATACTGTTCTATGTTCCAATTGCGGTGTCTCTTCCTGTTTCCCACTGCAGATCGAGGATGAACACTGTTTCAGTTTCCCACTCTCAGTCATCAGATGCCCACCAGCCTGGGTGGAAAAAGAGCCACAAGTGGTCACTTCAGTGTCTTGGTGGGGAATGGGCGGGCTTCCCCTCTGAGGCCCTGCTCGCCCCCCCCCCCCCCCCCCTCCCCGTCCCACAGTAAATTTACGTCTGGGTCGGGGTGGGCGGGATCCTGGAGGGAATCCCGTCCATGCGATTTTATGCTCCCCTTCCCCACCCCAGGACTTGCCAGGGGTTTGTTAGCATTACATTCTGGCTCTGGAGCTGGAGTTGAACGCAAAACATTCTGCTTTGGAGACACGTGCTCTATAAACTGAGCTACAGCTGATACTTGGCTGAGTACAACGTCAGAGATGAAATATTGCGAATGTAATGTTTTTTCTAGACACATAACTTAGCCAATAGGGTCAAGTGAACCATTATGTTTGATTTAAGTTGGCTCCACTCCATCAAACATCAGTTTGCTGGAGTCCATAATGCAATTGATATCTTGGCGTTGTGCCAAGTGTCAGGTGTGGCTTCAGATTTTTATGATGAATAACATTATACTGTCACTTCCCAAGAAATCCAACATAAGTTGATTTAAAACAAATTCATGTCTCAGCCTGATCAATTTGGCTACGTTTGTGCCTGGGTAGGTATATTGCTTTAGTGCTGCAGTGTGTACACCAAGGCAAATGACATCTCAGCATCCTGACTAATGATGGACATCTCAATGTCACCATGTGTCTGAGTGAAGGTGCTGTTCCAGCAGCTTGGTTAGCTTTTCATTAGAACTGTCGACAATTCTGTAATCTGAATATTTTATGGTAAACTAACTCATTCTGTGAAAGTTGGATTTAAATTGGTACACTTGCTGCGTTGATCATGTTGGAATACAGGAATGATTACATATGAGCTGAGGGACTGATTGGTCGGTGCTCATATTTCTTTATTGTTCTAATTCTTTAAATAATAATAATAATCTTTGTTAGTGTCACAAGTAGGCTTACATTAACAGTGCAATGAAGTTACTGTGTTCTGGAGAGTTACCTTAGAGATGGAGCTGGTATGAGCCAGAATCTCTGCCCAACAACTTGATGCTCTCAGAGCTGGGTTTAAATCTGGTTACAGGGCATTCACAAATTGCGATGAGGAACCCAGCCCATTTATGACACAAATGGGGT
Source organism: Scyliorhinus torazame (assembly GCF_047496885.1). Classification (NCBI taxonomy): domain Eukaryota; kingdom Metazoa; phylum Chordata; class Chondrichthyes; order Carcharhiniformes; family Scyliorhinidae; genus Scyliorhinus; species Scyliorhinus torazame. The sequence goes on from NC_092708.1 coordinate 247,286,835, forward strand.
GCCTGCCTCAGATGAGGGTGACACCTTGACAGGGCATGATTATGCCAGCAGTCCCAGGAATCCAGAAGGATTAGAAAATGTTAACTTCTGCCGGTGTCGCAGTTGGTCGATTCATAAATTAATTTCTGTGGGGACAGTTCCTTTTGGGGGCTAACCTTTTAAATTATGTTTTTCCTCCTCAAGGACAATTCTACTCGAGTGCAAGTGACTGGAAATTAATTGTATGATGTACTAATGTGTTTCCCCCATGTGCATTGTACCTTAATTGTACCTTATAATGCACTGCTCCTTACCTGATATCATTTGGGCAGCACGGTAGCATTGTGGATAGCACAATTGCTTCACAGCTCCAGGGTCCCAGGTTCGATTCCGGCTTGGGTCACTGTCTGTGCGGAGTCTGCACATCCTCCCCATGTGTGCGTGAGTTTCCCCCGGGTGCTCCGGTTTCCTCCCACAGTCCAAAGATGTGCAGGTTAGGTGGATTGGCCATGATAAATTGCCCTTAGTGTCCAAAATTGCCCTTAGTGTTGGGTGGGGTTACTGGGTTATGGGGATAGGGGGGAGGTGTTGACCTTGGGTAGGATGCTCTTTCCAAGAGCCGGTGCAGACTCGATGGGCCGAATGGCCTCCTTCTGCACTGTAAATTCATTGATTTGTGATGGGCAAGTTAAAGGACATTTAAAAGCTTGTTTAACCATGCCCCAAATTCCAGCCATTTTTCTGTCCCCGGGATGTTGGAATTTTAGACAAAACTATCAAAGACGCTTTCATGTTCATTTCTCATATGCAGGTTGAGATGCTTTGCTTTTTCTCTTTGAAGGAGGTTTTACAACAGGGGAAATAGCGGCAATCATTTCCAATCAACAGCAGAAGCAAATTCCAGAGTTGGAAGCTTTAGCCAGAATCTTGTGTTCTCACTGCTGGCGAGCCTGGAGCTGGGAAGTGCGTTTACTTAGGCAGGACCGTGACGTATAGGGATCCCACTGCCTTCCCGCCTCTGTCAGAATTAAGTTCTAAGCAGAATAGGCCATGGTTGATCATTCACGCCCGTTGCAACACGAGGCCCTTAATGACCTCACCCTGCCACTGCTGATAATAACCCAGCTGCAGGTGGGCATGTCGCCATGTGCTGTGCATAACGGTGGGGGGGGGGGGGGGACATCGGGAATTTGGGGTGGTGGGTGCCAACTGAGAGCTACCCCTGCTCTTGCTGCTACCCCCATGCGCAACTCTTCCCATGACCCCCACGCAGCAAACCCACCCGAAGCCATATTACTTATCTGCGGCCTGGTGTCACTCCATGATCCTGGGGCTCTGGTGTCTGTCCTCACCTGTGGCCCTGCTGAGCACAAGAGCTGCTGGCCGGTAGCTCTTGGTTGGTGAGCCTTCTGCCCTCGGAGTCTTGATTCTAGGGGAAGGCTTACCACTGGTCTCGGCATTGATGGTTCGACATGCCTATCCAAAAAGAATCAACCCTAGTCTGCCGCTGGCTCTCCAGCTGGTAGGCGAGACACCCGAGGCCTCAACAAGGCCCTTTAATTTTCCAACTCTGCCCACTTTGTGCACTGACACACTGTGACCAGCAGAATTGGATGTGCTTCCCTAGAAGATTAGTTGTGCCATTTGAATATTAATCTGAGAGTGTGTCTGACCTATGCGACACTCCTGCACACAGGACATTCGATGTAACTCACATCCATCTGACATGACTGTCAGATCTGCAAGGCATCAACAATGCAAAGGAAACAGCTATATAAAGGGAGATCGATTTAGACCATGTCTAAACTGTTTTTCTTTATTTATGTTTTTCTCCTGCTGGGCACGGTTAGCACTGCTGCCTCACAGCGTCCGGGTCCCGGGTTCAATTCCGACCTAGGGTGACTGTCTGTATGAAGTTTGCACGCCCCCCCCATGTCTGCGTGGGTTTCCTCTGAGTGCTCCGGTTTCCACCCAGAATCCAAAGATGTGCAGGGCAGATTGACCATGCTAAAATTGGCCCTTAGTGTCAAAAGATCAACAGTTTTATGAGCTTCTATGCCAATTGCTGTCACTTCTTTTCTGCCCCAGCACCAGTGTTCCCACAATTTGGGCTTCCAATAGGAATCCTAACATCTTTGCAAGTATTGGAGGACCTGAGGTGTACAGATGTCAGGACAAGTTGGTGTGTAAGGATCTGCTGGCACCACTTAACAGATTTGGACATGCCTCAATTAGGCTGTTAAAGTAGGTCGAGACTCCTCTTCCCAAAGGAAATGGGGACCTGATGACACCATTCAAATATGTCAATGCTATCTAATATTTAGTTAGTTGCTTATTTAGAAGACTGCCATCTATGTATGCCCTATTATTGCTTTCATGGCATTTCTGACATTCACAACGCCAAAATTGGAAAATCTGGGCCAGAATCTCTGATTGGCTTTTGAAATCACATTTTTAAATCAAGCATTTCACTGCAGTTTGAAAACGGTGAAAAGCTTTCAGGCGAGGAGCAATCAAACTCTGACCTCGACCTGCTTTTAGCTTGCAGTGATTATGTTCCAGGGACAAAAGTTCATCTCATTAGCAGAGTGGGGAGTTGTGCATTACGCAATGCATAGAACTGAATCCTCATAGAATCATAGAAGGGCGACAATGCAGAAGCAGGCCATTCAACCCGTCATATCTTTGCTGGCCCTCTGCAGGAGCAATTCACTTGGTGGCACTCTCCCGACTTCTCTCCATTGCCCTACGAATCTGCACATAATCCAATTCTCTCTTGAATACCTTGATCAAATCTGCCTCCACCACACGTTCAGGCAGCACATTCCAGACCCTAAGTACTTGTTGTGTGATAATGTTTTTTTCATGTTGCCATTGCTTCTTTTTCCAGTCAACTTAAATCTGAGCCCTCGATTCCTCTACCAATGGGTACATTTTCCCCTTATCTACCCTGTCCAGACCCCTCATGATTTTGAATATCTCTATCAAATTCCCTCTCAACCTTCTCTTTGCCAAGAAAACTAGTTCCAATTTCTACCATCTATCTATGTAACTGAAGTTCCCGGGAACCATCTTTGTAGAGCTTATTTGCACCACTTATCTACTTTAAGTACAGACAACCTTATCAATTTTAAACCCTTCAAATCTCTGAACTACTTTCTCTTTCACCATGACCTACGCACTATCTCTTTCTTTTGTAAGACAGATCCAAAGTATCCATTTAATACCTCAACCAGGCCCCCTGCCTCTGTGCATAAATCCCCTTTTTAGTCCCGAAACACCCTACTACTCCTCCTTTTACCAACCTTACTGTCTACATGCTATAAAAAAACTTTAGATTCCCTTTTATGTAGCTGCCTGTCTGCTCTCATACTTTCTCTTTGCTTCTCTTGCGCTCACATTGACTGCTGCGATTCTTACTTTACACAGTGACCAAACTTCAATGAATAATTCTTGGGCTGGCAAATGCTTTGATATGTTTAATGGTCATGAAAGGCGCCATATAAATGCAAGTTCTTTCTTACCGGACAAAAAAACTACAAGAACAATTCAGAGGGAACAGGACTGCCAACAGTGCTATGGGTGTATTTGCACCTCAGAGACTGCAGCAGTTCATGAAGGCAGCACACCACCACCTTCTCAAGGGCAACTAGGGATGGGCAATAAATGCTGGCCTAGCTAGCGATGACCACATCCCGTAAATTAATTTGAGAAATGTGAACCAATTCAATTATTCAAAGCGCTATTTGAAGAAAACACACATTTACCACATAAACTGAAACCTCTGGGGCAGTAGAAGTTTGTTTCGTGCAATGGTACAAAACCAGAGAGGCTGCCTGTTATACGCAGCACATTGTATTGACTACAACGGAACTCAATATCAGGTGCTGCATACAACACATGGCTGATTACAACGCCATTTGTTTTTTTTGCTACCAACTGGGAAAACCTCCCACCCCAAAATGTCCAAACTAAGAACCGTTTAACAGAATAAAAGCATCAGAAAGCACATATTTCACTGCAACGTGGTTAAATTCATCCTTGGATTGCCTTTTGATAACTTTTAATAATTTACTTCAAGCCCTCAATCCGTCGCAAAAGTTTAGGATTATTGGACTAAGGATTGCTCTTATCAGCCACATCTGTGCATTCTGAACACGTGCAACTTGGAAACAGTTGATTTATCAGAGTCGAAAAACAAAGGTGTGACCTGTGATGATTTATGAGTTTGCTTTTTCCAAAACACGTTGACACTAACTGGAAATTGAATTTCAGCCAAAAATCACATTTAAAGTCTTAACAATTGCTGACTTTCCATTGTGAATTTGTGAGTAACAGCACTGCTGCATGTCTTATTAGCGTTTAGAGCAAAGAAAATGTTCACTGAGACGACGACAATATACTGCGGATGCTGCAAATATGAAATAGAAACAGAAAATGCCAGAAATGCTCCACAGATCCTGCAGCATCTGTGAAGAGAAAGAGTGAGAGTCAAAGTTAATGGGGTGAATTCTCCGCCTCCCCAGCCGCATGTTTCTCTGCAGCATGCCGTTGCTGGCACCAGGATTCTCCATTCCCGCTGATGGCCAATGGAATTTCCCATTGTAAAAACCCGCGGGCGGAAAATTCACCCCACTGTTTCGGTCAATGACCTTTCACCTGATCCCCACACCTGTGGCGTCATTCTCCGACCCCCCAGCGGGTCGGAGAATGGCCGTTGGCCGCCGTGAATCCCGCCCCCGCCGGTTGCCGAAGTCTCCGGTACCGGAGATTGGGCGGGGGCGGGAATCGGGCCGCGCCGGTTGGCGGGCCCCCCCCCCGCTCAATTCTCCGGCCCGGATGGGCCGAAGTCCCGCCGAGAAATTGCCTGTCCCGCCAGCGTAAATTAAAGTAGGTATTTACCGGCGGGACAAGGCGGCGTGGGCGGGCTCCGGGGTCCTGGGGGGGGGAAGCGCGGGGCGATCTAACCCTTGGGGGGTGCCCCCACGGTGGCCTGGCCCGCGATTGGGGCCCACCGATCCGCGGGCGGGCCTGTGCCGTGGGGGTACTCTTTCCCTTCCGCCTCTGCAACGGTCTCCACCATGGCGGAGGCGGAAGAGACTCTCCCCACTGCGCATGCGCGGGAAACTGTCAGCGGCCGCTGACGCTCCCGCGCATGCGCCGCCCCGACATGTCATTTCCGCGCCAGCTGGCGGGGCAACAAAGGCCGTTTCCACCAGCTGGCGGGGCGGAAATTCCTCCGACGCCAGCCTTGCCCCTCAATGTCGGGGCTCGGCCCCCAAAGCTGCGGAGCATTCCGCACCTTTGGGGCAGCGCGATGCCCGTCTGATTGGCGCCGTTTTGGGCGCCAGTCGGCGGACATCGCGCCGTTGGGGGAGAATTTCGCCCATGCTGTCAGACTTGCTGAATATTTCTAGCATTGTTTGTTTTTATTGATTATTATTTGTCAAGATTGGATTTCTTTGTTTTGGTGGGAAGTCAAACATTACTGTTGCTATTATTTCCTCCAATTAATTTATGCTGAGCTAGAGGATGAAATTGAATGATAATTTTCCTCCTGACAGACCAATTATTGCTCATAGAAAACCCCATCTCTTTTCATTGAGTCTTTGGCTTTATTTTAAAAGCAATCTGTGAAAAAGACTAAACCACATTTGGGATTTAAAGGTAATTTCTCTGCATCAAAACTCAGAAGTTGCATTGATGATGAATGTTTCAGTATTTGGTAGGTTAACTCACTTTGTTTATGGCAGTTTTCAAAGGTCAAATGATATGCTTTACTAGTTTTGCACATTGTGCTTTTGGGAAAGAAACCAGCGAAATCAGGGCAAAGCGATGAAATGTACTTGATAATCGAAAAGAGGCTGTTGGCTGCTCTCACAGGTGAGGGGAGAGAGAGGGAAAGAGAGAGAGGGGTGGTATGTGTTAATTCAAAAAGAAAGAAAGGATTTTGGGCCCAATTCTTCAAGGCTTCAGCCCCCACCCTTGCTAAATCTTGCTCCTTGAAATTCACCTGAGGAAGGAGCAGTGCTCCGAAAGCTAGTGATTTGAAACAAACCTGTTGGACTTTAACCTGGTGTTGTAAGACTTCTTACCGCACAAATCCCTAAACCACTTTCCTAGTGCCCTCAGAACTTCCTCAATACATTTGAATATTTCATAGATTATCATAGATTATCATAGAATTTACAGTGCAGAAGGAGACCATTCGGCCCATCGAGTCTGCACCGGCTCTTGGAAAGAGCACTCTACCCAAGGTCAACACCTCCACCCTATCCCCATAACCCAGTAACCCCACCTAACACTAAGGGCAATTTTGGACACTAAGGGCAATTTATCATGGCCAATTTACCTAACCTGCACATCTTTGGACTGTGGGAGGAAACCGGAGCACCCGGAGGAAATCCACGCACACATGGGGAGGATGTGCAGACTCCGCACAGACAGTGACCCAAGCCGGAATCGAATTTGGACTCTTCTATTGGATTCTAGGTTCGGATTCCTGCACTCAGAGAGACCCCTCAAACTGTTCTTGGAGTCTAAAGTACTCTCCTCGAGTTATCAGCTTCGAGATCCCATCAAAATATTGGTAAATGCTGAGCTCCAGCCCAACTCTGCCAAATCTCTCCCAGATCATAAAACTACACCCGCCCGCGCACGCCCCCACAGTGCTAATTAAATCAGGGCCTCTGATAATAGCAACAACAGCCACTGAAGGTCTTTCATGCCTCTGACTGTCACTGAGCAGCACAATAAAATGTTTGCTTGTATATGTAAAAGATTCTCGCATTTAGCATTCAGCCATCCCGATCTAGTTTGACAGCTTGTGACAGATGCACAACAAGCCATTTTTTCCTGGGAATTCCATAATTTATATTTGCTGGCCTCTAATTGACCTCAAGAATTGAACCCTTAATTCCCACCTTGTGCTCCGTAACACTGAGGGAATGGGCTGGGTTAACAACTAACCTATCACATCTGTATCTCAGACACCAGTCTACCCATGAGCAATATTATGGAAAATCCACCAGCGGCCTTAAGAATTCTCATTTATCTAAAGAAATAATGAGGTTGCTGCATGAATCATGGGCACATATCAACAGCTTGTGACATTTGAAAATAGCTGAAGACGGAACTATAAATGCCAAGTGTGCAACTGAGTGTGTACCAGAAACTGCTAACAGATGTTGTATAGAGATGACATCTCAGACTGGCTGGGGACAGAAGGTTTAGGGAGCATCTTAAAATAGGAGAGAGTGGTAGAGTGGTGGAGAAATTTACGAAGGAAATTTCAGGACCGAGGGCCGAGGCAACTTAAGTATGGTTACCAATAATGGAGCTGTGAAGGAGGCCAGAAATGGAGGAGCGCAGAGATCTTGGAGCATTGTGGGGCTGGAGAAGGTTCCAGAGATGGGGAGGAATGGGATCATGGAAGCATTTGAATACAAGGGTGAGTATTTTAACATTGAGCCGTTGCTGGACCGGGAGCTAATGTAGGTCAGAGAACACGGTGGTGATAGGTGAATGGGACTTGGTGCAAGATAGGATATGGGTTAGGATTCCGAGTAACATGAACATCTTTCATCTTGGTTAATGTCAAGGAACAGAACTTTTCTGATTTCATGATTACTGAAAATAGCTATTTTAATTCCATATTTATTTAATTAATTTAATTTAATTTAAATTCACCCACTGACATGCTAGATATGTCTGGATCCAAGCCTTTGGATTGCTAGTCCGGTAACATAACCACTGTGCTACAATTATCATGTGGGAGATCACCAGTGAAAATTAAGAGCTAAGAAATTAGAGTACAAATAAAAACTTGATTAAAAATTATCTAGAAGGTGACAAACAGTATGCTATTTTAATTCAGCCCACCAAACTGAAACTATGTAGATTGTTAAAATGCCCTAAATCACATAGAAGGCAGAAACACACCAGTTTTTCCAGTAACTGTTATTTTTTTTTTTCACATTTGTTTTAATTTTTATAAAAATTTCCAATGAACCCAGTCACCACCCACCGCACAGCCACATCGGATGATGCGGAATTTCTATACTCCACCCCCTTAACAGTGACCCAATTACGGGACACGTGCGAGAAAATCACACCGTTCCTCCCCACCTCAGACCCCCACCATTTCTTTGCCACAGTCAAGCATCAGACGACCATGTACGGCCTGGATGAGCGAGAGCATGTAAAGCTCACAGTTTTAAGTTTAGACCCTTCAGTCGCAGCAGCCCTTCCCGACCCACAGAATGTAGGAGGAGGCATCCTTGCAGTAATGCATACCGCGATCCTGGATGCGATCGGGTATAACCGGGGTGACTCCGTAGATGGCCTCAACAAATGTAGGCAAAAGAAATCCGAGCACCCCACAGCGTTTGCTGGACACCTGTGGATCCACTTTGCAGCAGTCTTTGGAGACTTAGACCGCGCCCATTTGTCCCCAGACAACATGGCCAAATGGACCCGCACCCTTATCTCCCATGCCACAGAAACAGGACAGAAAGCTTGCGCGAGTTATGATCCCTCAGAGGAGGCCCATAACGAGAAGTGGGTAGTGAAAAGATTGTCCCGCACCTGGGAGCAATCTATAGAAAGCAAACCCGCAGTCAAGAATCCCGAGGAAAAGCAGGCCGCTGCCGATATACAGGCAGTTATAACACACCAGAATCCCGCATGGGTGAATGAAGGAAAGAACAGCCCCCCACCCAAGTCACAGGAGTGTTACAACTGCAGACAGTTGGGACACTTCGCAAGAGAGTGCAATGCCCCTAGAAAGCCACAGAGAGCCCAGCAGACGGGCACTCTGAGTAAGAAGAAGACAGAGCCCATTCATAGCGTTAGCGCCCGTTCAGATCAGACGGACTTGACCGGAACGGACTGACGGTGTACGGGCTCCCCCAGTTGGGTCTGCGATACCCTTTGGGATAGGTCCGGACGACTGGTAGTTGCAGGGAAAATTCGGGGACAGCCCATCGAATTTCTTTGGGACACAGGAGGGTCCCGCACCACAATAAATTCCTCCACCATGTTCCAAAAGGACACGTGGCCCACTACAGCCACTATCACCCTTAGCGGCTTTACAGGCCACTCACAGCAGGGACACATCACAGCCCCTGTACCCATTCAAATCGGTACCATTACCACCAAGCACCCCGTAGTTTTAGTTGACCTGTCCCACACAGCAGAACACATTCTGGGAATCGATTTCATGAATTCCCATAATCTTTCATTTGATCCAGTCAACCAGTGTGTCTGGAAGATGGCAAAATCCGCAAGAGCCCCTGCAACGCTCAACATAGGAGAGTGCGCAAACAAAATTAGCGCAGTAGGCGAATTTTGGTTCAACCCGACCACGCTTAGTACGGACAAGCAGGTTAGGGCAGCTCTGCAAAAGAACAGGGCAGCATTTGCGACCCACAAGTACGACTGTGGACGGATGTCTGGCTCCGTACAAATAACAGGACCTGACCCTAGACCCCCAAAACAGTATGGATTCCCCAAGAGGCAGAGGGAGAAATCTCCAAGGTAATAGAAAGGTTATTAGAGCAGGGCGTACTCAGATCAGTAGCCTCCACTAATAATGCCCCGATTTGGCCAGTGAGAAAGCCCGATGGATCATGGCGACTGACCATCGATTACCGGGAACTCAACAAAATCACCCCCGCAGCAGCCCACACAGTAGCCACAAGTCCTGAGACCATGCTCATGCAGGGACTTGCAACTGTTATTTTTTATCAGACGGCTAGATGGACTTTGGTGGGGTTCTTCATTAGATATACAAAATAGGATCCCGCAATGGAATTGGATCTTGACTGTGATTCTAACTCAGACCTGAGTGGTGAACCCTCCAGATTGAAAATAGCTGTAACCTGCAGACAAGATGAAGAGTACGTCATAAACAGGTGAGCATATGGTTTTATTTGTGGAGCCAGGAGGAGCAGGAGTGCTCCTGAATTTAATTATTGGCTTCTGGGCAACAAGACAAATTGTGACCTCTCATGTCCCCATCCCTCTCGCCCCTACCTTCAAACTAATGGGTGACAAAGATACAATGATTTGGATACAGTCCAACAAGAAGCGGTATAAGTGTTCTCTAATATTCTATTCATAAGATAAGTTTAAAAAGAGACGAGTTGAGGGAGCAATATTGGCCAGGGCACCAAAACCCATCCTCTTTTTCCAATAATGCTGTGATATCTTGTAGATTTAGTATGCAGAAGAATATTCTAAAAGAATAGAATTAAAGATAATTTTTTTAAAGTAGGTAGGAAACTGCAAAGGGATATTTAATGGAGAGGGTTCTTAGGTTAAAAAAAAGATCAAATTTGAGGTAAATATGAGATTTTGTATTGTGATTTAAAAGAGTAGTAATTAATTATAGTAATATATGGGCAGCATGGTGGATAGCACTGCTGCCTCATGGTGCTGAGGTCCCAGGTTCGATCCCGGCCCTGGGTCACTGTCCGTGTGGAGTTTGCACATTCTCCCCGTGTCTGCATGGGTTTCGCCCCCACAACCCAAAGATGTGCAGGGAAGGTGGATTGGCCACCCTAAATTACTATTAATTTGTAAAAATCAACTGGACACTTTGGGCGACATTCTCCGACCCCCCGCCGGGTCGGAGAATCGCCGGGGGCTGGCGTGAATCCCGCCCCCGCTGGTTGCCGAAGTCTCCGGCACCTGAGATTCGGCGGGGGCGGGAATCGCGCCGGTTGGCAGGCCCCCCCGCTCGATTCTCCAGCCTGGATGGGCCGAAGTCCCGCCGATAAATTGCCTGTCCCGCCGGTGTAAATTAAATCACCTACCTTACCGGCGGGACAAGGCGGCGTGGGCGGGCTCCGGGGTCCTGGGGTTGGGGGGGGGGCCGATCTGGCCCCGGGGGGTGCCCCCACGGTGGCCTGGCCCACGATCGGGGCCCACCAATCCGCGGGCGGGCCTGTGCCGTGGGGGCACTCTTTCCCTTCTGCCTCCGCCACGGTCTCCACCATGGCGGAGGTGGAAGAGACTCCCTCCACTGCGCATGCGTGGGAAACTGTCAGCGGCCGCTGACGCTCCCGCGCATGCGCCGCCCGGAGATATTAATTCCGCGCCAGCTGGCGGGGCAACAAAGGCCGTTTCCGCCAGCTGGCGGGGCGGAAATTCCTCCGGCGTTGGCCTAGCCCCTCAATGTTGGGGCTCGGCCCCCAAAGATGCGGAGCATTCTGCACCTTTGGGGCAGCGCGATGCCCGTCTGATTGGTGCCGTTTTGGGCGCCAGTCGGCGGACATCGCGCCGTTTCCGGAGAATTTCGCCCTTTAAATTTAAATTTAAAAAAAAGTATAGTAATAGATGTTTGCTCAATGCTATGGAAAAGCAAAGGGACTTGTGGTCGAGATTCAGGGAACATTAAAGACAACACTTCAGGTTGATAAGGTTGTATGGTTATCATGCTGCTGATAGAATTCTATTTTAGGAGGACCACAATATAGAGTCATAGAGTCAAACAGCACAGAAACTGGCCTTTTGCTCCATGTCTATGCTGCCGATCAAATACCAACCAATTGTAATCCCATTTACCAGCATTGGTCTGTAGCCTACTATGCCATGGCGATGTAAAAAGCGAGAGATAATGAGCCTAGATTAAGTTTTATTAGGCCTTACTTGGAGTATCATGTGTAATGAGCTCTGCAGTACAGTGCAGATTCACTGGGACACTGCCCCATGAGGAAATACAAAGACGGGGAAAGATTTGAAAAGCTTAGTCTTATTCTGTTCGGACAATCAGATTACAAGCCCATATAATGAGACCATTTACAATTATGAAAGGATGGAACATGAAGAAGCAGACATATCTAGCAGTCAAGAATAAAGGGCCATTGATACAAAGTTAAAAGTAAGAGATTTCGAACAGAGACCAGAAGGAGCCTACTCACACAGAATTGTGCAGACGTGGAAATCACTTCTCGGGTTAGTGGTGGAGACAGAAACAAAAGGGATATGGGAACTGGGTGGGTAACTGATTAGAATTAATTGCTCATATATAAATGTCAACATAGACTAGTTAAGTTAAATGCCTTGTTCCAGTTTTGTAACTCAAGCATTTCTATGTAAGTGTCATCCCATTTCTTGGTGCTTTAATATCTAGCCACGCTGCCTGAATGGACAGCAATTAATCTCGCTTTCATTTAAAATGTTAATTTAATTCAATTTGCCTGTTTTAAATAAATTAGAAACTTATTGGAAATTTAAAGGCTTATTAATGGCAGAATGCATGAATTTTTAAAAAGGCATGCATATTAGATATTATGCAAATGAAGGATTTAATTTGCTATATTGTGACGATCAATCTGATGATGTTTCATAAAATTGACATGTCTTATGTGAGCAATTAAAATTAAGATTCTTCCAAGGCTGTTATTAAATTCGTACTAGGAACCTTTCCTAAACAGTGCAATAGATCTATTCAGGTTAATCAATGCTCTGTGGAGAAAAGAACAGTGTAATAAAAGAGGTTTGCATGTGCACGCTGAGGTCCATGCCATCAAGACTGACATTAAAAATGTGGGACAGCTCTTATGAATTGGTGTTCCTAACGGAGATCATCATGTGGGAACAATGATCGGATTCAGGAGGATGGCAATGGATGGATATCATATGGGATGCACAGGTTTGCATGCTCAGATAACCATTTAGCAATCCCAATGCACAACTGGAAATGTTACTTTGTAAAATCTAGCATTTAGTATTAGGAGACTATTACTGTAAATTCCAATACTGTAACACGCGTATCACTTCCCAATTAAATTCCCATATTTGAGTTGCAAATTATTCATGCATGGTAAAATGAAAATCATATTCAAGCAATTCAGGATAGATTAAATAAAGCTTTATTGAATTACTGCAATTGCATTAATTAAACTGATAAAGGTAGAAGAATACTTGGCAAAAACATTGTTGGTAATGAAAACATCAATTGCATCATCTGATCCATCAAACACAGGATGCAAGTCAGCATGTTTTGCCCTGCACTCAGCTGTCACTCAGGAACTGTTGTTTTGCAATGGGTCCAAATTATATTGTCCGCACCCCTTGCATTAAATGCCACGGATCTAATGTGTTGCACACAACCACTATCACCCAGAATCAGCATATGCAAATGCTTGGCAGCAGTAAAGGCGTGGGTGCCAGGACAGCATGGTGGCGCAGTGGGTTAGCCCTGCTGCCTCACTGCGCCGAGGTCCCAGGTTCAATCCCGGCTCTGGGTCACTGTCCGTGTGGGGTTTGCACATTCTCCCTGTGTTTGCGTGGGTTTCGCCGCCACAACCCAAAGATGTGCAGGCTAGGTGGATTGGCCGCGCTAAATTGCCCCCTTAATTGGAAAAAATAAATTGAATACTCTAAATTTATATTTTTAAAAAGGTGTGTATGCCAACAGGCACAGTCATCCCAGATCATTGTTGGAGGAGCTTTGTCTGCCACGAGAGGAGGCATTTTAGGCTTGACGCTCATGGAGTGGGGATCTCATCAGATAAAACAAAGCCGGTTCATATTTGTAACTTGTAGCCAAGCACCCAGCTCACAAGGTGCCAAGAGCAGAGCCATTTTTGGGCATTGGACAATGGAGGGTTGCTAGCTGCTCATTGTACAATGGGCACGTTCCTAGCATGAGTATAGGGGCACAGGACTGGAAAGGCAAAGTACAAGGAACATGGGAAGACTAGACATGGAGCACTAAGCGAGCCAACAGTGACATTGTCCAATTTTAAATTTAATGAAAGCTTTTCCTTTAATGACCATTCAAAATGGGTACTGTGCAGCTGCATCATTGTTCGGAACCTCTTTTTGTTTGTCTGCTGTATTTGGCAGGATGGGGAACATTGAGCAATGGCTCTGCTGTGCAAGTGGCTGAGCAGTGAGGGCCTTGGCAAGGTAGATGCTGAGAGGATGTTTCCCCTCCTGGGGGAATGTAGAAATGAGGGAGTACTGATTCAGAATAACATGCCTCACATTTAAGAAGGAGTTGAGGAGGAATTTCTTTCCACAATGGGTCATTAATCTTTCGTATTCTCCATATCCTAGAGAGCAGTGGGGGTTCAGTCATTGAATATAGTCAAGGCTAAGTTAGACAGATTTTTAAAAATCTACAACAGAGTCAAATTTATGAGGGGCATGCAGGAAAGTCGAACTGAGGCCATGGGCAGATCAGCCTGACCTTGTTGAATGGCACAGCAGGGTCGAGGGGCTAAATGGCCTGCTCCTCCTCTATTCCTCATGTTGTGCATGCCAAGTACCTGTCATTGTATTGTCAGCCCCTGAACATTTAGTGTTAAGCAGAGGTTGGCCTAACAACTTGATTTAATGCGATGTCGAACCCTTGCCCTTCTATCTTTTGGATCTCACATGGGTGTTACGTGGTGTTTTCCTTTTGTGGAGACGTGTGATGATAACTTAGTCCGATTGTTGTATGTACGTACAGGCAGCGAATGACAATTTTTGATTTCCTGCTGTACTCTTGGAAAGCGTTTTTCTGCCTTTCGCAGCAGCGTTCCTTATTGCAAACAAATGGATCCGATGTGTATTTACAACGTAACAGAGTTTATAATTGTGTTTTTTGCAAGAAGTGTTTAAACATGGTTAGTTCACCTTCTAAGTCAGTTGGCAGTTTCTGTAAAGAGCTCGTCTGTTACCTGACAGATGGGCTGTTCTTCTGCTGCTACAGATTATCCTCCAGTTCCTGCACAACATGACCTAGGTCTTGCTGATTTCCAGCTCCTTGTTCTCAGCAGTGGGCTTCCCTCCAGCTCAAAAAGGAAAGCCACAGGCCAGAAATTTGAAATGTGTGGCTCAAAATGGAAGGAAAGGGTGTGCATGATGTACGTGAACATATTGCACACAAAGATTTGCAGTGTATTGTTTCTCAAATATCTTACACAGGTTCAATGAATATTGAGGCCAGCTCAATGGTTTCTTTTGAAATCGGCCAAACTCAAAGGGGAAAAGAATAACATTCATGACATGAAGTGGAGCATTGTACTAATCAATCTGAGGAAGTTCCCCGAAGCTGACATGACTTACTTAAGCAATTAGCATTGGGCCGCCTTTCACAACCATTTGCTTTGAAACCATAAACGTAAATTTTCGCTAATAATAAATTGTATTTTTTTTAATGAATCAAAGCCCTGTGGAAAATTGGCCACTCATAAATGACGATGCCTAAGCCATTGTTTGGATGTTTTTTTTGATAACATTTTATTAAGGCATCTATGATTCTAACAACAAATACAAATGTAAACATAACCCAGTAAATAACATCCCCCCTAACCAACAACCATACCCAGCCAACATGGCTTATACCCACAATTCCCCAATCCCACCTCCTCCTCTCGCTGATCCCCCTAAACTAAACTAAACTAAACATTGTTCAGATTTTACATGGCTTCTTGAACAATCTCTAAAGAGGTCGGGAATGAGTGACACCAAAGAGAACAAACTGTGACAAAAGCAAATTCCTGTGGGTGATGGAATCTGAAACAAAAGTAGAAAATTCTGGAAAATCTCAGCAGCTCTGGCAGCATCTGTGGAGAGAGAACAGAGCTAATGTTTCGAGTCTGGATGACTCTTCGTCAGAGCTTTTTCTTTGTTCTCCCCCCAAGAATAATTGTGCTGTTTGGCAACAGAATTGTTAATAGATAGGATGCCCCTGGAAACTAATAATTTCTGCAGGTGTATCTTAGCTCCCATTAAAAAAACCAATATTACTCCTTTTCAAAATGTTCCTGGAGCTTTTTCAGACATTTGCTAGCCAAATATTTTTATTCTTCCAATTTTCTGTTGACATTGTCCTCGTATTGTTAAAGGCAAGACATGACTGCACATGATCATCATTTACCTCTCTCATTCCACTCTCTTACCAAATGGCATCTTATCTTTTTATCCCTTTTTGATCCTGTTATTCTGCTTTCCTGATCCTGCTTTGAACATCAATACAATGTTACTGTATTGATGTGCACTTAAACCCAATTCCATGTCTTTGATTCTGATACGTGTTTGTGGCACTACCTTGTATCTGTAATATTTTCCTGTCACACTTTGCTGCCATGTTTAATCATAATTTGTTTTGTTTAGCCCTATTTCTGATTTTTCCTTTCTTCATTGCAACTTCATCGAATTTACAGTGCAGAAGGAGGCCATTCGGCCCATCAGGTTCGCACCGGCCCTTGGAAAGAGCACCCTATTTAAGCCCACGCCTCAACCCTATCCTCGTAACCCAGTAACCCCACCTAACCTAAGGGCAATTTAGCATGGCCAATCCACCTAACCTGCACATCTTGGGACTGTGGAAGGAAACCGGAGCGCCCGGAGGAAACACACGCAGACATGGGGAGAACATGCAGATTCCTCACAGGCAGTGACCCAAACCAGGAATCGAATCTGGGACCCTGGAGCTGTGTCGCAACAGTGCTAACCACTGTGCTACCGTGGCGCTTTCTGACTGATTCTCAATTCTACTCGCCCACCTCTGGCTACCCCAGGCCAGTGCACAAGGCTCCAAAGACCCTTCCACATCTATATTCAAACTCTGCTGGAAAGATGCCACGTATTTCTCTTGGCCTTGATGCAGCTATACTGTTGGTAACAATACAATTTATAACTCTCACCACCCTGGGCTAGTGCATGGTCAATTCCAGCCCCACTTGACCTGGAGTCACAACACAGATGAAATTAGATTTTATTTAAAATATCCATGGTCCTTGGTTGAGCCCAATAAACTAGTCACCAGGTTTGTAACTTTAAAACACAAGTAACCTTTTTATTATGTACAGTATTATAATTAAACAGTCAGAAAATGTAACCGACTATCTGCTATCCCTTTCCCAACCCCCGCCCCCTCCTCACCATTTCTAACTTGCCCCACTCTCCATACACACACAAACAACAGAGGGGAAATGGTGGTGGAAAGGGAAAGAAAATATTACCAAGAATAAAAGGATAAAGATAAGGATAAGGATAAAAGGGTGCACTAGGATGACTTCCAGTCAATGTTTTTCTGAGGTTTAGGCTTTCATTTGGTACCACTTCCTTTGAGTGTGAGAGTCCTTCCTGTTCAGAATGTGGCTTTAAGCAGCGGACTCAAGCTGAAGCAGACTGCTAGTCAGGACAATATGTTCCAGGTTTTGTATTTTGGAGAGGCACCGAATGAATCTTAGGAACCAGCTGTGGGGGACGTTGGTTTGATTGGCTTGAGGGCAACCTGTGAGTTGGCCAGGGACAGTTTTCTCCCTGATAACAATCAGTGATTGTTTCCTGTGTGGTCCTTCTGTGAGAGTTTGGCAGAAGTGATTAGACCTGGGAAGTGAAAGGGGCAGTCTCGCTTGCTCTCTCTCTCTTCGCTGCTGATGAAAAGAACTACTTTACTGTTCTAACACCAGTGATTATCTGGCATATCTTTACTATAAACTTGGAAATGATCTTGAATCTACACAGAAAGTAGACAACTTTGCCAGAGAAAACCATCTTGCGCCTGGAAGGAAGAAATATCAAAAATAAACTTGAACTCCAGAAAGACATTAACTGGAAGCCATCCCAGTGCATTGAAGATCCTTTATTCTTTTATTTTTATTGATTTTTCCATTCCTCACAACCACACTTTTCCCCTCTGTGTTGTTTGTCTGTGTGTGTGTGTGTGTAGAGAGAATGGGGTAGTCATAAAGGGGGAGGTTTGGGAAAGGTCAGTTATATTTTTGTCAGTTTAATTATATTACTGTGAAATAATAAAAGGTTATTTGTGTTTAATAAGATTCTTTAAGCATATTAAAGAAATATACGTCTGTATTCCCTTTGCAATAAAGGCCTATATTCCATTTGCCTTCCTAATTACTTGCTGAACCTACACGCTGATTTCAGCACGGTGGCACAGCGGTTGACACTGCTGCCTGTCAGCGCCAGTGACCCAGGTTCGATTTGATCTTGGGTAACTGTGTGGAGTTTGAATGTTCTCCCCGTGGCTTCGTGGGTTTCCTCCGGGTGCTCCGGTTTCCTCCCACAGTCCAAAGATGTGCAGTTTAGGTGGATTGGCCAAGCTAAATTGCCCCTTAGTGTACAAAGATGTTCATGTTAGGTGGGATTACAGAGATACGGCGGGGGAGTGGGTCTAGGTAGGGGGCTCTTTTGGAGGGTCGATGCAGACTCGATGGATAGAATCACTTCCTTCTGCACTGGAGGGATTCTATGGGTGTTTATGCCCCACTCGAACCTCCTCCCATCGTTTCTCATGTAAGTCTACCATGGTAACTCTTCACCCACAAATGCTTATCTAGTTTCCCTTAAATGCATCTATACTCTTCACTTCAACCACTCCCTGTGGGAGTGAGTTCGACATTCTCACCACTCTCTGGGTAAAAATAAATTCTTCTGAATTCCCAAAAGGATTTATTTTGGTAACCACCTTATATTGGCATCCCTAGTTATGCTCTCATCCACAAGAGGAAACATTCTCTCTATAACCTGCCTGTCAAAACTTTTCATAATTTTAAATACCTCTTTGATCAACTTATACCAGTCACTGATGTTAGCTTCTTGTAATTTCCCCACAATTGATGTCAAACTGGCAGCTCTGCAGTTGGCTGGTTTCCCTTAAACGTGTTTCAAAATAATGGAGTTGACATTTGTCATTCAAAAGCATCGAGAGGACTTGGGTACATTATGATTTAATGCACCTGCAATTTCCTACTTATTTTAAAAGGGGCAGCACTTTGGCCTATGAGTCAGAAGAATGTAGTTTCAAGTCCCACTCCAGAGACATTGCACACAAAAGCTAGCTTGTCACGTGTAGTGGCTCGAGACAGTACACCGGAGACTTCCAGTAACTATAAAGTGGATTTATTAACAATAGGCAAAGGTAACTGTATACAGACAGAGCAACGCCGGATAGGTTTTGACTCCCCAGCTCCGGGGTCCACACTGCCCGGCCCCCTGTTCCCAGGGCCCTGTGCTTTCTCTCTATTAGTCGGGACTTGCGCACTCATGCGCGATTGGTCCCGAGCTGGTCACCTGGACCACAAAGCCCGCCCCCTTAAAGGGGCTATGCTATCATACCCCTTTCCCCTTAAGTCCCTCATTATATTGTACAAAGTAAGCTGAATACAAGTGCTATATATATGGTCAAGAGACATAAAAGATAAGAATTCTCCACAAAGCCAGTCTGTCCGGGGACCTCCGAGTTCTCATGGACCTCCTTTGCCCCTCAGCTGGCTCCAGTTTCCAAGGTAGTCTTGTTGTCTGCAGAAAACAATGCTTCAGGAAACTACCTCCTCTGTAGCGCTGTTTGCCTCGCCAGCTCCCACCGGGACTGCTGGCAGGGCTGACTCTGAAATTCCCAGTCGCTCTGCTCTGGAATAGCCACAGGACCGCTGGGAAGATTATTTGGACCCATCTGTTCTGGAATGGGAGTACCCCCTCCTGGTTTCTCATGTGGTCGACATGTTTCTGCAGAGTCCTGCCACTGATATTTCCCACATACGATACGGCTCCAGATTGGGACACGATCCGACCGGCTAACCAGAGTGTGCCCGTTGCCAAATTTGAAACTAGAATAAGGTCACCCATCTGAAATGGTCTGTCACCTTTTGTGAAGTCTGGTGATTTTTCTGGAAGGCCTGACGTGCCTCCGCCCTAATTGCCGAATTTAGAAATAATCAAGTCCAAATGAGTTTTGAGGTGATGGTCCATAAGCAATTCAGCCAGCGAGAGCACACACCCCCGTCACCCCGTGGATTGGAGGTTATAGTGTAGGACAATAGGAAGTTGGCCAGCTGATGGCACGATGGCCGGTCTGGATTGCTTCCTTATAGCATTATTAATATTCTTTACAGCCCTTTCCTCTGACCTGT
Organism: Scyliorhinus torazame; assembly: GCF_047496885.1. Classification (NCBI taxonomy): domain Eukaryota; kingdom Metazoa; phylum Chordata; class Chondrichthyes; order Carcharhiniformes; family Scyliorhinidae; genus Scyliorhinus; species Scyliorhinus torazame. The sequence continues at coordinate 247,306,694 of NC_092708.1, forward strand.
AGAATGCAGGGTGATATGGGGGCGTTCTGGTGTGCCGGATTCTGTTTGTCTGAACAAAGTGTTGTAAATCGTCCCCAGTAAAAGGGAAGCCATTATCAGAAACAATGGCTTCAGGTAGGCTGTGTATGGTGAATACCCTGTTTAAGGCATCCACAGTAGCCGCCGTGGTCGTAGCTCCCATCTCTTGGATAGCCAGTTGGAATGAGAGTCTACCAAGACAAGGAACATCCTGCCCAGGAAAAGGCCTGCATAGTGAACGTGTACTCTGGTCTATGGGTGACCTGGCCACTCAGAGGGGTGGGGATTGATCGAAGGAGGTAACGATTATTGAGTCTGGCACGGGATGCATTGCTGTACCACTTCCTCATTAGATTAATTGATTCCCAGCCACCAGGTGTAACTGTGAGACAGCATTTTCATTTTCCTTTGGCCCAGGTGGGCACAGTGAAATTCTTGTAAGAGGGGTTCTCTCACTGGGGGTGGAAGGATGATGCGAGAGCCCCAAAGTATTACTCCATCCTTGCAGGTGATTTCATCTGTGTGGGTTAAGTGGAGCTACAACTGTTTGGACTTCTCTGACCCGATTTAACCAAATAAAAACCCAGAGTCCATTCTGGGCGGGAATCGAGGTGTCATTGCCGGTGCTACAAATGGCAGGAAGTACCCTGCTATCTAACGCTGCTCGGTTTTTATCGCTGACCCAGCAGGGAGCGCGCACCCCCCGTCCTGCGATCTTGCGAGGCATGGCAAGCTGGGTAAATGCAGGAAGGGACCTCCCCCAGCATCTAACGAACACATCGCACTCTGGTTTGGGCCGACATGGCTGGTAGATCATGGCATTCGTATTGCCAACGTGTTTGTACCATCCGTTTCACCTTGGATAAGACCAGATCTCGCTGGGTCCATTCTTGTATGTACCTGGACGATACCAGTAACGTGCCCAAGAAGTTCAGCGCTGAGATGATTTCTCGGGTACTGCCAGTATTGCCAAATGTTTTGGCAAGGAGAGTCGACGCAATACGTCGGCATTGGAGATTTGGGTGCCAGACCTGAGATGGAAGTTATTGTTGTAGGTCGCTAGCAGCAAGTCCCAACTTTGCACCCTGGCAGAGGCAATTGGGGATATTGGCTTGTTCTCTCTCCAAAGATCCAATAGTGGTCATTATTATGAATCGCCATCTGTAAACATACTGCTGGAACCTTTTAACACCCTCGTTGACTACGGTGCACGCAAGGTGACATGCGTGCCATGTATTATCCCAAGGATCTGGGGCATCCCAGCAATGGCGGAGAATCTTGCTGCCCAGGTGTATAGGGTATCTGTGACCTCCCGGGTGTACTTGTGGACTGTAGCTTGTGAAATGCTGCACAAATCCAGGCTGGAGCACTGGAATGAATCGGTGGCATAAAGCTTCAGACTTGTGGTGTCACTGGGAGAGGTAGTACCAAGTCCACAATGTAATGGCATAGGTGCTGCAATGTCTCCTTGCTGAGATGGAGTTTCCTGGGGTACAGGCTGTCCTTCATCTCCTCATATGACCAATGACGCCTGTACACCTTGGGCCGTCACCGACGTCGGCCTCTGGGTTCCTCCTCGGCCTGATGGGTGGCCGGGTCTGCAGGGTGTGTGTCAGCCCCCTGCACATGGGGTGCCTCCTCTAGCACAGTGAGGGGCTGGTTTAGCACAGTGGGCTAAACAGCTGGCTTGTAATGCAGAACAATGCCAGGAGCGCGGATTCAATTCCTGTACCGGCCTCCCCGAACAGGCGCCGGGATGTGGCGACTAGGGGCTTGTCACAGTAACTTCATTGAAGCCTACTTGTGACAATAAGCAGTTATTAGTATTATTATTAGCCTGAGTCAAAGCTGCTGCCTTCTCCAGCCTCTGGCCGCCGGGGCTGCCACAAACACCGCGAGGACTCCTGCGGCAGGGTCGACAACACCATCCATTGCGGCCTCCGTATGGAATTGGAGAAGGAGACAGACGGACAACAACTTAAGCTTCCACCCCGGGACCCTCATACCCCCCAAGCCTCCCCAACCATTATGTGTCCCACCTTTTCACAGAGAACCAGTTGTGCTGAAAACCTTGCTCTGCAAACTCACCCCCAGCCACAGCAAGAGCCCCTAGGCCCAGACCCCTGCTGGGAACATTAGGGAAATCGAGCTCAGGTGCCCTCCTCTAACCCACACACTCAGCCCACCGCTGAAACCTTGCTCTTGAGTGTCTGACTGTTGGCCGCTTCTCTGTGGTGCTGACACCTCCAGGGTTTCAGGCAAAGTGTCCAGGCCTCACAGTATGATTGGAATGCTCGATAATAACACTTGCCTGAGACATGGCACGTGAACATATGAGAATACATTTAGGAACTGTGAAATGCTCACATAACCAACAGTGCCAATTCCTCATTAGCAACAGCCTTCAGCTGTGCAGCTAGAGGTTACTCACAGTCAAAGGGAGTTAAAGTGATCGTCAGCATATAACCAAGTGCAGGGCTTTGTCCTGGATGTGTCTGGTAGGACAGACAGGCAGCCGCTGAAGTTGCCCCTATTGTGGGTGTACACAATATTGGAGGATAGCTTGTAGGCCCCGCAGATGCTAAGGCCCTTACCCCCCCCCAGCCCAGGGATAAGCCATGACCTATGAGCCCCCACCACCCCCCCACCGAGCACTGGGGCAGCAACTCCAGTGCCCTTGGGCTGCATGCAGACAATGGAAATAGCTACTCAACTCCTCAGTTCCCCCTCCACAGCCATTGCGCCAGCTTCAAGTTTTAAAAAAGGCGCACTAAACGGTGCCTGCGTGATCTCTCGCTGGGGAGCTAGTTACTTCCTGGGATTTACATCTTGCTAATGAGATGGACATTGATTTTAATTGGTCTCTCCACATTTGGGGGGGATCCGGAACCTGCCAATTGCGAACCAGTTGGCGCACAGTGCAGATTCCGATTTTGGCCTCTCTCGCTACTTAACCGGAACATCCGGATCCGCGCCGGCGCAAGGTGGTGGTTAAATCGCACTGCTCCAGTTTTAATTTTTTGACCATCAATCTGCAAATCTTCTTGTGCTATTTGTCAAGAAATATTGCGTTTGCACTCTGCTTACACATGTCGAAAGAAGCAGAGATAACATGAGGTAAACCTTTTTTTAGGCAATGAGTAGTTAGGCACTGCCTGATAGGACTGTGAATGCAGATTCAACACTTGCTTTCAAAGGGGAATGCAAGGTTAGGTGACAGGGATATGGGGAAGAGCCGGGGAGTGGGACAAACTGGATTGTTGCACCCACATGATGGGCCAAATGGCCTCCTTCTGGGCTGTACAATTCTATGTTCCTTTGATTCTATCTGATGAAATCCATTTAACTTTAAACACCTCAGTCTGATCCACTCCTCAATCTCCGTGATGCAAGGGATTACAAACTAAATTTATGCAACCTGTCCTCATATTTTAATCCTCTAAGCACTTTGGGCACGGATCCAGGAAAAGCTGCCGTTAAAATTAATTTGCCATCTGTCTCGCAAATGCATGTCCTTGGTCTCCTGAAGTTGCTGAAGGTTCTTTTCACAGTTAACCACGTTCCATATTTTCCTGTCATCTTTAGCTTTATGGCCACCGTACTTGAGTTTTAGATTATTTAAACACATCAAGAAAATCACTGGCACTGATCCAAGGGGGACAGGGCGAAAAATGATCCATTAACCACTCTCTATTTTCAAACATTCCCAATTGTAATTCATACTTTGAATGTGTCCCTTGTGTAGTGATCTCTATGGTCATGTGCATAAGGGGTTAATGCATAATCAGTAGCACCAGATGGTCACTAGAGGGCCGGACCAACAGGGGTATAAAAGCAACCGCATTGTGTATCTCTCTCTCTCTTTTAGCTGTACTGTGACCGGGACAGGAGTAGAAGATTAGCTCAGATGGTTAGTGTAGTTGAGCATAGTTAGATCTAGTTGACCTTATCACTAGTATCAATGTTAAAGTAAAGAACTCACACAATTATTGTTATGGTTACTCAATGAACCTTTTGTTACTACTGGACGAGTTTGAGTCTTCTTCATCGAGATTCAGAAAACCTCATCAGCAATCAAGGTTTGAGTAACACATATTACACTCAGTAGTATATCAAAACACACAAAGAAGTGTAATAAAAGATGATGCAGGAGTGTAATAAAAGACCTTGTTGAATGTGTGTTGCAACTTAAGTAAAGAAAAAAAAGACTGCAATTTCATTGCACCTTTCAAGACTTTAGAATATCCTGTCATGTGAGAGTACCTTTAAGAAATGGGTGTTTATAAATGGGTATGTAGAAATACCTGTAGTGAGAGTACCATTAAGAAATGGGTGTTTACTACTGCAGTGATGTCAGAGAGTGGGTGGAGCTGGGCTGTGTGTCAGCTTTCTACTTTCGCTTTAGGCTTTTTGCTGCAGGGTGTGTTTGGTTTCATTTTAGTTTTGGAGAAGCTGCAATCACAGCAGGATGTGTGTGAATCTCTGCAAGCTTATGAATGTCCATTTGCTGATTTCAACATGGTAACTGTTCTCAGTAGTGAAGTTAAACCTGAGGTGCTTCTGTTAAAGGTTTTGCTTTTAAGTCTTATTGATGTTAAAAGGAAAGCTTAAAGGATTACTTAGTGTTGTAGTCTTTGGGGGTTGCATTTGAATTAATGGTTGCTAAGATGTTCACTGTATGTTTTAAAAAGGTTAAGTTGAGTTCACAGAATAAACATTGTTTTGCTTCAAAAAATACTTTTCCATTTCTGCTGTACTGTACCTGTAGAGTGGGCTGTGGGCTCCCCATACCACAATCTATTAAAAGTTGTGGGTCAGGTGAACTTCATGATACACTTTGGGGTTCTCTAAACCCTGGCCCATAACAAATTTGGGTCTCAATGGGGATAACAGTCTATCTATTGGATTGGCTTAGTGAACTTAAAGACAATGAGGGGTGAGCATATTGTGGTTGCTTTTCAGGTGTGGTATTTTAGTTTAAGTAGGGAGTGTGTTGTGGACAATGACTCTTTCAGAGGCTCTGATGTTTTTGGGGTGGAGACAGTCACACGCAGTACCTTATGGACAGAGACTAAAAGCAGACTGTTAGATTTGGCAAAAACATTGCAGTTAACATTACCTGACAAAATACGAAAAGATGAGGTAATTATGGCGGTGGCGAAGCATTTAAAATTGCCTGAGATACAGTTTGACTCATTGGAAATGACAAAAATTCAGTTACAAATTAAACAAATGGAACATGAGAAAGAATTAAAGCAGCTTGAATACGAAAGAGAGAGAGAGGAAAAAGAAAGAGAAAGGGAGATACAGATCAAGGAAAAAGATAAAGAGAGAGAGTTTGAACTTCAGGAAATGGCCATGAAACATGACAGTCAGTTAAAATTGGCAGGCGTTAAGGGAAACGTACAATTGGATGATAGTGATGAGGATAGTGAGAAAGAGCGTTATAGTCGAAGGCTTGGTGGGGATCTATTTAAATATGTCCAAGCATTGCCAAGGTTTGATGAGAAGGAGGTAGAAGCCTTTTTCATTTCACTTGAGAACGTAGCTTAACAAATGAAATGGCCACAGGACATGTGGGTATTACGGATTCAAACCAAACTGGTAGCTAGGGCTAGTGAAGTGTTTGCATCACTACCGGAGGAGGTATCTGGGATGTATGAGGAGGTGAAAAAATCCATCTTAGGTGCATATGAACTGGTGCCTGAAGCCTACAGACAAAGGTTTAGAAATTTAAGGAAAGACTTTGGTCAAACATACATGGAGTTTAAAAGGATCAAACAGAGTAATTTTGATAGGTGGATAAGGGCTTTGAAAATAGACAAAACGTATGAAGCTCTCAGAGAAATTATGCTTTTGGAGGAGTTGAAAAATTCAATTCCTGATGTAATGAGAACTCATGTGGAAGAACAGAGGGTTAAAACTGCGAGATTAGCAGCAGAAATGGCAGATGATTATGAATTAGTTCATAAATCAAAGGTTGGTTTCCGACATCAGTTTCAGCCTTTGAGGGTTAGAAACTGGGGACATGAGAAATACTCAAGTGATAGGGGCAAAGGTGATCTGATGGGAGATAATATGGAGAGTGTACCACAGACTAAAAAAGAAATCCAAGAGGGTGGAAGAGACGTGAAAAGTTTCAAATGTTTTCACTGTAAGAAACTAGGCCATGTAAAGTCACAGTGTTGGTGGTTGAAGAAAAGCACTGGGAAGGCTGATGTGGCAAAACAGGACAAGACAGTGGGGTTTGTTAAAGTGGTAAAGGAAAGCCCAAGTGAAGCGAAGGAGGTTCAAAAGATTGTACAGCCTGATCAAAAGGTGATTGATAAGAAGGTGCCAGATGTCTTTAAAGAATTTACTTGTGTGGGTAAAGTTTACTCATGTGTATCACGAGGAGAAGTCACAATTTTAAGAGATACGGGAGCTAGTCAATCTTTAATGGTAAGAGTTGAGGAGTTATGTAGGAGTTTGGGAAGAATGTTGCCAGAAAAGGTGAGAATATGTGGAATTCAGGGTGAGAGGAATAGTGTTCAATTATATAAGGTAAGGTTGGAAAGTCCAGTGAAGAGTGGTGAAGTGGTAGTAGGAGTAATAGAGAAACTATCTTGTCTAGGAATACAGTTTATCTTGGGTAATGATATAGCTGGATCGCAGGTGGGAGTGATGCCTAAGGTGGTTGATAAGCCAGTGGAAAATCAGACAACTGAAGTGTTGAAGAATGAATATCCTGGGATTTTCTCGGATTGTGTAGTAACAAGGTCGCAAAGTTACAGGTTAAGACAAGGGGAGAAATCAGAGCGTGAAGGTGAAGTTGAAGTGCAATTATCATAAACGATTTTTGATCAGATGGTTGAAAAAGAACAAGAACAGGTGGAGGATGAGGCGGATATTTTTAGTTCAGGAAAATTGGCGGAGTTACAACAGAAAGATATAGAAATAAAATGGATGTATTAGAAAGCATATATGGAAGAGGAATCTGAGTGTATACCAGAGTGTCATTACCGTAAAAAGTGATGTCTTGATCAGAAAATGGAGACCTTTACATATGCAGGCAGATGAAAAGTGGGCAGAAGTTCATCAAGTAGTATTGCCGGTAGGGTATAGAAAGGAGGTGTTGCTAGTTGCACATGAGGTACCAGTGGGAGGTCATTTGGGAGTAAGGAAAACTCAAGCTAAAATCCAAAAACATTTTTATTGGCCTGGTCTACATAAAGATGTAGTTAAATTTTGGCGATCATGTTACACGCATCAAGTGATAGGGAAACCTCAAGCAGTGATAAAACCAGTGCCCTTAATACCCATTCCAGCATTTGAGGAACCTTTTACAAGGGTCCTAATTGATTGCGTAGGACCGCTTCCTAAAACGAAAAGTGGGAATCAATATCTTTTGACTATAATGGATGTGTCTACTAGGTTTCTAGAGGCCACTCCAGTACGCAATATTATAGCTAAAAAGATTGTGGAGGAGTTTTCTTAAATTCTTTACTAGATATGGACTACCCACAGAAATTCAATCGGATCAAGGATCAAATTTTACCTCAAGGTTATTCAAAGACGTTATGGATAGCTTAGGAATAAAACAATTTAAATCAACTGCGTACCATCCAGAATCGCAGGGAGCATTAGAAAGGTGGCATCAGGTATTAAAGACAATGTTGAGGGCTTATTGTCACAATTGTCCAGAGGATTGGGATAAAGGAATTCCATTCGTACTGTTTGCAATTAGGGATGCACCTAATGAGTCAACCAAAGTCAGTCCTTTTGAACTATTTTTGGTCATGAGGTAAGAGGACCACTTAAATTGATTAAGGAAAAATTGGTGAGTGAGAAATCGGAAATTACATTATTGGATTACGTGTCAAATTTTAGGGAATGATTAAATGGAGCAGGTGAATTGGCTAGACAACATTTAAAAGTTGCACAAAATGTGATGAAATGGGTCGTGGACAAGAAATCCAAAGTTTGTAGTTTTGCCAGTGGAGATAAAGTTTTAGTATTGTTACCAGTGGTAGGTGAACGTTTAAAAGCTAGGTTTTGTGGACCTTAAGAGATTGAAAGGAAATTAAGTGAGGTGAATGACGTGGTAAAAACACCAGATAGAAGGAAGACTCACCGAGTGTGTCATGTGAATATGCTTAAAAAGTACTTTGAAAGGGATGGAGAGAAGAAGGATGCGGTTTTAATGATTCTAACTCAAAGTGACGAACCAAATCCAAATGTTTGTGAATTTGACGTACCTCAAATTAAGTTGGAAAATGAGGATGTTCTTAAAAATTGGGATAAATTGTTGAGTTACCTTCCAGAGGAAAAACGGACTGACCTGAAAGAGTTATTGATATCACATGGGCATGTTTGTAGAGATAAATTGGGAAGTACTAAAATGGCTATACATGATGTAGATGTGGGAAATGCTGTTCCAATCAAACAACATCCATACAGACTTAACCCTTTAAAATTGGCACAGGGTAACAAAGGGATTGAGAGTCTGCTTAAAAATGGCATAATTGAAGTGGGTTGCAGCGAATGGAGCCCACCCATTGTGATGGTACCTAAACCGGACGGTACCCAATGGTTGTGTGTGGACTATAGAAAGGTTAATGCAGTTACAAGAACAAACTCTTATCCTATCCCACGTTTGGAGGATTGCATTGAGAAAGTGGGGCAATCAGCTTTTATTTCCAAACTGGATTTACTTAAAGGTTACTGGCAGGTACCTTTATCCGAAAGGGTGAAGGAGATTTCAGCTTTTGTGACTCCAGATGGTATCTACCAATTCAAAGTTATGCCATTTGGCATGAAAAACACCTCAGCCATATTTCAACTGTTAACTAACAATGTTGTTTCAGGATTACCCAATTATGCGGTATACATCGACGATCTGGTAATTTTCAGCCAGACATGGAAAGAACATTTAAAACATCTGATGGAGTTATTCGGTCGACTTCAGGAGGTGGGTTTGGTGATAAACCTAGCCAAAAGTGAATTTGGAAAAGCCCAAGTCACTTTCCTTGGTCATACAATCGGACAGGGTCGAATGGTCACACAGGATGTGAAACCAACCAGTTATTGAGGAGTTTCCAATACCCTGGAGACGAAGGGAAATAATGCGATTTCTTGGCATGAGAGGATTTGATCGAAAAGTTGTGTAAAACTTTTGTAGCGTGATTGCTCCACTTACTGAATAATACTTACTGAAGAAGCGTCAAAATTTTCAGTGGACAGCGGACTTTCAGCAGGCATTTGACTGCCTGGAAGCTGTGATGGCCAGTGCTCCTGTGTTGGAGAGTTACAAGGGACTCTGTGATCACATTGAACTAAAATATCTGACTTTAAAGAGAAATGCCGAGGCGTAGAGAAATGGACGGATCGTGCAGAGTCCTTCTTGTTCAAAGAGACTGTCAATCGAGAAGGATTCCAGTTGGAGGAAGAAGAAAAAAAATGGACTATATTATTATACCTGTTTGCGTGTGTTTTTTTTTAAACAAAAAAGTATATTTACTGTGTGCATTTCTTAAAGGATAGTGAAAAGGTGAAAAATGAAACCATGTTGAAGTTGATGGTCTATTTTTTTTCTTGGGGAAGGTGTCATGTGAGAGTACCTTTAAGAAATGGGTGTTTATAAATGGGTGTGTATATAAATATCTGTAGTGAGACTACCTTTAAGAAATGGGTGTTACTACTGCAGTGATGTCAGAGAGTTGGTGGAGCTGGGCTGTCTGTCAGCTTTTTACTTTCGCTTTAGGCTTTTTGCTGCAGGCTGGGTTTGGTTTCATTTTAGTTTTGGAGAAGCTGCAATCACAGCAGGTTGTGTGTGAATCTCTGCAAGCTTATGAATGTCCATTTGCTGATTTCAACATGGTAACTGTTCTCAGTAGTGAAGTTAAACCTGAGGTGCTTCTGTTAAAGGTTTTGTTTTTAAGTCTTATGGATGTTAAAAGGAAAGCTTAAAGAATTACTTCGTGTTGTAGTCTTTGGGGGTTGTATTTGAATTAATGGTTGCTAAGGTGTTCACTGTATGTTTTAAAAAGGTTAAGTTGAGTTCATAGAATAAACATTGTTTTGCGTGAAAAAATACTTTTCCATTTCTGTTGTACCACACCTGTAGAGTGGGCCGTGTGCTCCCCATACCACAATCTATTAAAAGTTGTGGGTCAGGTGAACTCCATGATACACTTTGGGGTTCTCTAAACCCTGGCCCATAACAATCCGAAACACTTAATAGTCAAAGAAGTACTTTAAGTAATGTAGGCTCTGTTCTAATGTTGGAGATTTAAAAAACTTCAATGATGGTATGTGGGCATTACTGACTAGGTCAGCATTTAATGCCCATCCCGAATTGCCCTTGAGAAAGGTGGTGGTGAGCATAAAAATTGGCAAGTCATGCTGCAGCTGTATAGAACCTTAGTTGGGTCACACTTGGAACATAGTGTTCAATTCTGGTCGCCACACTATCAGAAGGATGTGGAGGCTTTGGAGAGGGTACAGAAAAGGTTTTCCAGGATGTTGCCTGGTATGGAGGACAGTAGTTATGAGGAGAGGTTGGATAAACTCGGTTTATTCCCACTGGAACGATGGAGGTTGAGGGGGCGATCTGATAGAAGTCTACACAACTATGAAGGGCATGGACAGAGTGAATAGTCAGAAGCTTTTTCCCAGGGTGTAAGAGTTAATTACTCGGGAACATAGGTTTAAGGTGCAAATTTTAGAGGAGATGTGCAAGAGAGGATTTTTACGCAGTGGGTAGTGGGTGCCGGAGGAGGTGGTGGAAGCAGGTATGATAGTGATATTTAAGGAGCATCTTGACAAATGCATGAATAGGATGGAGATAGAGGGATATGGATCCCGGTGTTGTGTTCCGGGATCTTGTCTTGCAATGAATCTACAGAACTGCTGGTGACTTAGCCAGAACTAGGATTTATTAATGTACACTTGGTAAGGTAACGATCAGATACAGACCAAGTTATCATAGAGTTACTTTAGACTCTCCTGAAACCACCCTTATGTACGACTGTCCTCATGTCTGCCTTTCAACCTTCTGCTGGTCGCCAATATCCCCTGACATATCTGATCCCACCTACTGGTGGGAGATCACCCTGCTGCTGAGTGCATGGCTACCTGCTGGGGAGAGGTCACACTACTGAGTACATGTAATATTATCTACAGGCATATCACCACAGCCAAAGGTGTAGACTGTTTTAGGTTAGATGGGCAACATGGTCGGCGCAGGCATGGCGGGCCGAAGGGCCTGTTCCTGTGCTGTACTTTGTTCTTTGTGAGCTGCCTTCTTGAACTCTGCAGTTCATCTGGTGTAGGTGCACCCACAGTGCTGTTAAGGAGGAGGTTCCGTAGAATCATAGAATTTATAGTGCATCGAGTCTGCACTGGCCCTTGGAAAGGGCACTCCACTTAAGCCCACACCTCCACCCAATCCCTGTAACCCAGTAACCCCACCCAATCGTTTTGGACATTAAGGGCAATTTATCGTGGCCAATCCACCTAAGCCGCACATCTTTGGTCTGTGGGAGGAAACTGGAGCACCCGGAGGAAACCCACGCAGACACGGGGAGAAAGTGCAAACTCCACACAGATAGTGGCCCAAGCCGGGAATCAAACCTGGGGCCCTGGAGCTGTGAAACAACTGTGTTTGATTTTGACCCACTGACAGCAAAGGAATTGCAATATATTCCAAGTGAGGATTGTGGGTGGCTTGGAGGATAATCTCCAGCTGGTAGTGTTCCCATGTATCTTCTGCCCTTGCCCTTCTAGATGGTAGTGGTCGTGGACATAGATGGTGCTGTCTAGGGAGACTTGGTGAGTTCCTACAATGCATCATAGAATCATAGCAGGCCCATCAAGCCTGCTCCTCCATTCAATCATGGCTGATATGGTTCTCATCCCCATTCTCCTGCCTTCTCCCCATACCACTGATCCCCTCATTAATCAAGAACCTATCTATCTCTGTCTTAAAGACACTCAAGAACTTGGACTCCAAATCCTTCTGCGGCAAAGAGTTTCAGAGAGTCACCACACTCTGACTGAGGAAATTCCTCCTCATCTCAGCTTTGAAGAATCGTCCCTTCAGTCTGAGGCTGTGCCCTCGGGTTCCAGTTTCTTCTACTGGTGGAAACATCTTCTCCACATTCACATGGCTGCCACTGTGCGTCAGTGGTGGTGGGAGTGAATGTTTGCGAATGGGCTGCCAATCATGGGCTGCTTTGGCTTGGTTGGTGTCAAGCTTCTCGAGTGTTGTTGGAGCTGCACTCATCCAGGCAAGTGGAATATATTTCATCACACTCTTTTCTTGTGCCTTGTAGGTGGTAGACAGGCTTTGGAGAGTCAGGAGATGAGTTACTTGCCATAGGATTCCTAGCCTCTGACCTGCCCTGGTAGCCACAGTATTTATATGGCCAGTCCAGTACAGTTTCAGCCCAATGGTAACCCCCAGGATGTTGATAGTGGTCGATTCAGCAATGGTAATGCTATTGAATGTCAAGGAGTGATGGTTAGATTCTGCTTTATTGGAGATGGTCATTACCTAGCACTTGTATGATACAAATATTACTTGACATTTGTCAGCCCAAGCCTGGATATTGTCCAGGCCTTGCTGCATTTGGACATGCGACAGCCAAGTTGCACATAACAAGCTCCCACAAGCAGGAATGTGATAATTGGTTGAGGAATAGTTATTGGGAAGGACATTGGGAGAACTCTCCAGTTCTTCTTCAAAATAGTGGTATCGGATTTTTACATCCAAATTAGAAAGCAAGCAGGGCCTAGATTTAACATCTCAATTGAGCAATGGTAGATCCGAGAGTGCAATACTCCCTCGGTACTGCAGCTTCAGCTGAGAATTTTATGCTCACCAGGGAGACTTGAACCCACAAACTTATGACTCAGTGATGAACGTTCCACCAACTGATTCGTGCCTGAAACTCTAAAATAGCGTAGAGGCTTGGCAGAGCCAACACTAAATGTGAAGCGGGTTGCTAAGCAGCATTCTGGTATGCCCAACGTGGTTGGTGGTCTTACCTTGGAATCTTCCTTAAGCTGCATAATCTTTCATGCAACTTTTTTTTTCAGATCCTTGGAACATACCAATTTTGAAATGAAAAAGCAGACCTCCCCACAATCCATGTAATTTGCCTTCTGCTATCCTGGGAGTCACCTAATACATTGATAGTGGTGCAATCAGAGCAATGGATCTCCATCAGTTAGCGTACAGCAGACTCAGATCCTGTTGTCATTAGCCCATGTCAGCACCTCCGAACAGCCACGCTACATTGATGCTTTTCAGTGTCTGGATGCCACCCTCCATAAATTCACTCCATGCAGTGGCAGTCCCACTTGCCTGCCATTGAACAGGGAAAGATGCACAATGCCATGACTAGCTCAATGATCCTGCCTTTTTGCCTCCACACATTGTTCCACCTGGTGGGTAAAATGGCTGCTCCCTGAATCCTTTCCTCACAATGGAATGACATCAGAGGTCACTTGTCCAAGACAACAGGCAGAGTGCACAAAGGCATTTCTCCAAACACATTTGTTTTACTAGCCATTGGGTTTTGCCCACCACTTTGTTCGCCCTTTATAGCCTTCAGAAAAGCTGTAAAGTGATTTTGTGCTCACACGCAGCCTCTTCAGTTGCGTTAGTGACATTCCTTTTTCATTCCTACTTTCCGGAATGATGCCTATTAGGCAAGGGCTCCTGACATTGCGGCCCCCTGTCCATTGCCTCTCCCAGCAGCTGGATTCAGCTGCCGTCCAAGTTAACTGTTTGTCGTGCTTCCTGGGACTTGCAAGTTGGCTCTGGAGACAGAGGGTGCCCGCAGCTCGCCGCTGATAAACAAATGACGCCAGCCAACCAATATTTCCTGCTCCTACCACCAGCCTCATTAGGCTCGTGCACTCCCCCAATATCACAGCCCACGTCAGGTGGGATCCAATCTCTTAGCCTGTGAGCTTGAATAAGTGCAGGCTAAATTCAAAAAGATCTGGTGATCAGATATATATACATCTGAACAAACCCCACAGCATTTTTCTGTGGCTTGGCTCCTCTCTCACACAGGCAGCCTAAAGATGACCAAATTATTATTGAAAGACTGTTTGTTGAGAGATATACTGAGATCCTGATAGCAATAATGTCTCATGCTCACTGCAACACTTTACTTTTGCTGACTTCAGATCAGTTTTTGGTTTCGCATTCCCTTACTGCCTTTCTTTCTCTGCCAGTACTCTTTCATCCACAAAGAGTATGTAATTTATTTCTCCAATTTATTTTTTCATTTGGTCCACAACCAAGATATTACCATATAAAGTGAACAGTACCAATAACATCATGCCTCTCAGTTCCATTCCTTTGCCCATAGATAGGTACATTGCTCAATTGCTACCGCAGTGTTTATATCCTTGTAGGGTGAAGTTGAAGACAGATACTATTCTTCCTTATATTGTGCAGACCATAACCTTTCATATAAAGATTCTTGCCATCTGTCGTCTTAAGCTCTTGAGTTATGCTGGAATTAATCCTTCCGCTAAATTGCTGGAATGATCTATTAACATAAACATGATTGGTGGGGACAAGATGGCACAGTATGTTAAAATATTGTCCTTCCTGACCTTGGTTGGAATCCAGCCCAGGCCGATTGCATAAGTATCTTCTCTCCTCTCTGTGAAGATTGTAAAAGTCATAATGAAGCATGTTTATGCTGTCACATCCAAAACTTTGTGCCGGTAAGCCTGTAGCACAGGCTGTTCACAATTTGATTTGAACTTGGGAGTGGAACTGGGATCCTACAGGCACAGAATTCATTTCTGAAGCACCAGCGTGGTGGCCCTCATTGGTGGTGCCCGCTGTATCACCTGCTGCTTCTAGTGCAGCCCACATGGCTTGCCCTATTGTGAAAACTGCTCACCTGGCATCCCTCACGAATACCCGAAGCAGCTGAACCCATGCTATCCCGATGTCACACAGCCCAACTGGGCGCTGCGGTGCCCATTGTCCTAATTGGTCCACGCAGATCTATTCAGCACTCAATCATCAAAGGTTAAGCATTCTGCTGTGAGTAGGGCCCAGCACTAACGTTATTTAAATGACTAGGCGCCCACTTTGCAGGCACGGTGAATTTGGATAACCATTACTGTTACATATAGCCCCAAACTCTCCAGCCGCTCCCGCCGGTGGGATCTTCCGTTTCCATCAATGGTGACCCCCTCGGTGGAGGGTATGAACAGTGGGAAGGTCCGTTGACAACGATGGGACTGGAAGATGCTGCTGCCGGCCAATGGCGAGCTGCTCCGCTGCCACAAAACATGCTACCGGGAAGGCGGGAAGGCTGTAAAATCCCACCCATAGCGTCTGGACGTACAGCTGGGGGTGTTTTTGGACTGTTGTAGTGATTTCCTCGATTTGGTAGGGTATGATACATCGTGTGGTAGGGGGGGTGTCGGTGGGAGAGAGGATTTGGTGACCTGTCCACAAAACAGCTATAAGGGATGTGGTACTTCCTCAACGTGATTGACGAATACTCCCGGTTCCCATTCGCCATCCACTGTCCCGACATGACCGCGGCCACGGTCATTAAAGCCCTCAGCACCATCTTTACACTGTTTGGTTTCCCCGCCTACATACATAGCGATAGGGTTCCTCCTTCATGAGCGACGAACTGCGTCAATTCCTACTCAGCAAGGGCATCGCCTCGAGCAGGACGACCAGTTACAACCTCCGGGGTAACGGACAGGTAGAGAGGGAGAATGGAACGGTCTGGAAGACCGTCCTGCTGGCCCTGCGGTCCAGAAATCTCCCAGTTTCCTGCTGGCAGGAAGTCCTCCCGGACGCCCTCCACTCCCTCCGGTCGCTGCTGTGTACAACGACGAATCAAACACCTCACGAACGCCTCCTTGTCTTCCCTAGGAAGGCCTCCTCCGGAACGTCACTTCTGACCTGGCTGGTAGCCCCGGGACCCATCCTGCTCCGAAAGCATGTGCGGACCCGATGGTCGAGAGTGTTCATCTCCTCCACGCGAACCCTCAATATGCCTACGTGGCGTACCCCGACGGCCGACAGGACACAGTCTCCCTGCGGGACCTGGCACCTGCCGGAGCCCCACACACACCCCCAACACCAGTGAGCCCCTCTGGAACCATGCCCACCACCCCAACACCAATCACCCCTTCCCTCCCGCCGGCGCACCCCACAGCCGCCCCCTTCCAGGGTGGATCGGTCCTTCCCCCGGCCCCGAATAGGGATATTGGAGCGGGACGAGGCATCGCGACGCTCCCAAAGACGACGAGGCCGGAACCTGCGCCTGTATCACCACCGGGGCTAAGACGATCGGCGAGTATGACTAGGGCACCCATTCGACTCATCGAATCTGTGTAATGAAGCAAGAAATGCCTCTGTAAATCATTTTTTTTTGGTTACCAGTAAAAGCGGTATTGTAAGTAGTTAATATCGGAGCATAGCCGCCATGTTAGCGGCATCCTAGGTACCGACTCTGGAAACCCCTACCACCATACGGCCCACTACCCCGCCGGGTTCTTTTTTAACAAGGGCTGAATGTGGTGGTATGTCTTAGGGGTATTAAGGTACCCTGGGATGCCGGGACGCTATTGGTGGATAGACACTGGATCCCGATTGGATCAGCTGCGTGCTGGCTCCACCCAGTAAGGCGGAGTATAAGAGCCCGGGTTCTCCCAGCAGCCACATTCTGTAACTGTGCTGCTGGGGAACAAGTCTGCGTAATAAAGCCATCGTTCGACTCCTTCTCATCTCGTCTCGTGAGTGATTGATTGTGCTACAAGAGGCAGCACGGTAGCACATGTAGCTAGCACTGTGGCTTCACAGCGTCAGGGTCGCAGGTTCGATTCCCCACTGGGTCACTGTCTGTGCGGAGTCTGCACGTTCTCACCGTGTCTGCGTGGGTTTCCTCCGGGTGCTCCGGTTTCCTCCCACAGTCCAAAGGCGTGCAGGATAGGTGGATTGGCCATGATAAATTGCCCTTAGTGACCAAAAAGGTTAGGAGGGGTTATTGGGTTACGGGGATAGGGTGTAAGTGGGGGCTTAAGTGGGTCGGTGCAGACTTGATGGGCTGAATGGCCTCCTTCTGCATTGTATGTTCTATGTTCTAAGAGGCATGGCGGCAGTAGGGTCAGTGTCTCTTGGCCAGCAACACAACAGAGAGATTTGACAGAGGCTACACAGAGCGCAAGTTCTGTGTGATGGCCCCGGCAGGTGGAAACCAGACTCTGCTATGTTCCTCAACAGAGACATGAGCTATTCTGGCATGCCTGTCTTGGTACTGTGCTTATCAGTATTCTCTGTATGGCACTGCCACATTGAAGTCCTCATTGGAACCTCTTGTGGAAGACCTTTGTTACCTTACCATCGAGTGATCTGGAGCAGGAAGCATCCTTCCTGCCTGGTCTGACTGCCGCCCACTCATGCCGAAATCTCTTGCAGATTCTAACTGCACACTGGTCTCCAAGGTACAGGCAGTGCCTGTGTCTGAGCTAGGGACAATGAGTGCCTGATCAATTGATTGGATCTCTTCATCAGTGCAGTGCTGTTGCTCCTTTTAAGCATCTGTCAGACAGCATATGTGGGGACAAAAGCAGGGTTAACGTTTCAGGTCTGTGACCTTTCATCAGAACTGGGAAAGGCTAGAGATGTAACAGACATTAACTGAGTACCGAATCAGCGAAAGTAGAGAGGGAAGAACAGAAACCAAATGGGATGGCTGTAATAGGGCAAACAGAGATTAAACGACAAAAGACATGAGGAGGTAAGCCAATAGTGAATTGTAACAAGACAAGTAAAGAAACAAAAGATGAATCCAGAGGAGGTGTGTATGGGAAGAGGAAAATCATTATTAAAATCTTGAAAAGCGGGGGCAGTGCTTATACGAGTGATAGGGTGAGAGCTAGTGGCCACATTCACCGTGGGGCAAACTCCATAATGGCCGCTAAATCTGGCAAGTGGCCAAAAAACCCGAATTTGCGCCAGCGTGATCTCCCCCACGTCCGCTGGTGATGTACTCAGCTTCACACCCACAAAGGGCTTTAACCTGGCTTCCATATCCGAACCTAGACTAAACACCCCAAAAATGGCAGAGACCCCATGTGAGGACCCGAATGTGCCGAAAGGTAGACCAGTACTCGCGGAACCCCAGGGCTGGACCGGATCGCATACATGCCCCTCCGACGGCCCCGAAATTGCAACTTGCGCCCGGGACCCCACCAGATGCTACCCCAAAATCGCAACCAGCACCCGGGACATCGCCAGGCACAACCACTTACCTTCCATAAGGTCAGACTTCTCCCATCGGATCCCGGGACCATCCAGAAGCAGCAGCTGACCGAGGAAGCGAGGGAAACGTGACAGTCTGCACGTGAGACTAAAACAACATGGTTTCAAGACTCCTCTCCCCAGCATACTCCTGGTAAATGTCCAAGCGATCGAAAACAAGCTGGACGAGCTTAAAGGTAGATTTACCTCTCAGAGGGAAGTAAGAGACCGCTGTTTCACAGAGACATGGCTCACTCCCACCTCACCGGACTATGCCAAACAAACTGACGGCTTCTCAATACACAGGATGGACCCCATGGCATCATCAGGCAAAGAGAAGGGTGGAGTGGTTTGCCTCCTCATCAACTCCTCCTCGTGTTTGGTTGTGGTGACCCTGGTGACCTACTGCTTTCCGGACCTGGAATACCTGACTGTGGAGTGCTGCCATACTGCCTTCCACGGGAGTTCACTTCTGCCATCATCACATCGGTCTACAACCCACCCCAGGCAGAAGTGAAGAAGGCGCTTGATGAATTGTACACAGCTACAAATAACAATGAAACACAACACCCGTAGGCCTTGTTCATCATGGCCGGGGACTTCAACAAGGCCAACCTCAAGTGTGTACTGCCAGAATTCCACCAACACATCACATCTCCTGTCCCAACAGAGGCACCAACATCCTTGCTCACTGCTACACAAACATCACTAATCCATCCCCGACCGCACTTCGGAAAATCGGACCACAAGACGGTGCTCCTTCACCTGGCATACAAGCAGTAACCGGTTAAGAAGGTCATGCAATCGGGACTTCCGGTGGTGGCCATAGAGTGAGCAGACGCACATTTGGTGGCTCCCGCTTAAGGCGGTATTTTTTGCCTTTTTACCCGTCCGAAAGCTAAAAGTTTTGATGACAAAAGGTGCAGGAGTACCGGTAAAAGGTGTTACTCCTCTGGTGTGGCTGGTGGAGGGATCCACAAACTAGGAGTGGAGTGAGAAGAAGGAGCTGCTGGAACAGGAGAGTCTTCGTGGTGCGCCACAGGATAAGATGGCGGAGGGCTAAGGGACTGCTCTGTCCGCCCAGTGGTCAATGGAGCAGTTAGTGGAGATTTTGAATGCAAAGTTCAGCCAGAAGAGGAAGGAGGCCCTGGACGACCTTGCCAAAGTGGTGGAGCCGACCAAAGCAGGGATTCAGAGAGTTAACCTTTTTAAAACATACATACAGTGAATATCTTAGAAACCATTAATTTAAGTACAACCCCCAAAGGCTACAAGCCAAAGTAATTCTTTAAGCTTTCCTTTTAACATCCATAAGACATAAAAACAAAACCTTTAATGGAAGCACCTCAGGTTTAACTTCACTACTGAGAACAGTTATAACGTTGAAATCAGCATATGGACATTCATAAGCTTGCAGAGATTCACACACATCCTGCTGTGATTGCAGCTTCTCCAAAACTAAAATGAAAACAAACCCACCCTGCAGGAAACAGCCTAAAACGAAAGTAAAAAGCTAACAGACAGCCCAGCTCCACCCACTCTCTGACATCACTGCAGTAGTAAACACCCATTTCTTAAAGGTACTCTCATTACAGATATTTATATACACACCCATTTATAAACACCCATTTCTTAAAGGTACTCTCACATGACACCTCCCCCAAGAAGAAAAAAAACCCATCAACTTCAAGATGGTTTCATTTTTCACCTTTTCACTGTCCTTTAAGAAATGCACACAATAAATATACTTTTTTGTTTAAAAAAACACAACACACGCAACCAGGTATAATAATATAGTCCATTTTTGTTCTTCTTCCTCCAACTGGAATCCTTCTCGATTGACAGCCTCATTGAACAAGAAGGTCTCTGCACGATCCGTCCATTTCTCTACGCCTCGGCATTTCTCTTTAAAGTCAGATACTTTAGTTCAATCTGATTGCAGAATCCCTTGCAATTCTCCAACACAGGAGCATTGGTTATCACAGCTATCTGGCAGTCAAATGCCTGTTGAAAGTCTGCTGTCCACTGACATTTTTGACATTTCTTCAGCAGGTCCATCAGTGGAGCCACCATGCTACAAATATTTTGCACAAATATTCGATCAAATCCACTCATGTCAAGAAATCGCATTATTTTCCTTTGTCTCGAGGGTATCGAAAACTCCCCAAGGAAAGTGACTTGGGCCTTTCCAAATTCACTTTTGGTTAGGTTTATCACCAAACCCACCTCCTGAAGTCGATCGAATAACTCCATCAGATGTTTTAAATGTTCTTTCCATGTCTGGCTGAAAATTACCAGATCGTTGATGCACGGGCCAACGGGCAGCACGGTAGCATTGTGGTTGGCACAGTTGCTTCACAGCTCCAGGGTCCCAGGTTTGATTCCGGCTTGGGTCACTGTCTGTGTGGAGTCTGCACATCCTCCCCGTGTGTGCGTGGGTTTCCCCTGGGTGCTCCGGTTTCCTCCCACAGTCCAAAGATGTGCAGGTTAGGTGGATTGGCTATGATAAATTGCCCTTAGTGTCCAAAATTGCCCTTAGTGTTGGGTGGGTTTACTGGGTTGTGGGGATAGGGTGGAGGTGTTGACCTTGGATAGGATGCTCTTTCCATGAGCCGGTGCAGACTCGATGGGCCGAATGGCCTCCTTCTGCACTGTAAATTCTATGAAATCTATGTATACCACGCAATTGGGTAATCCTGAAACAACTTTGTTAGTTAACCGTTGAAATGTGGCTGGGGTGTTTTTCATGCCAAATGGCATAACTTTGAATTGGTATATACCATCTGGAGTCACAAAAGCTGAAATATCCTTCACCCTTTCGGATAAAGGCACCTGCCAGTAACCTTTAAGTAAATCCAGTTTGGAAATAAAAGCTGATTGTCCCACTTTCTCAATGCAATCCTCCAATCGTGGGATAGGATAAGAGTCCGTTCTTGTAACTGCATTCACCTTTCTATAGTCCACACACAACCGTTGGGTACAGTCTGGTTTATGTACCATCACTATGGGTGAGCTCCATTGGCTGCAACCTCCTTCAATTATGCCATTTTTAAGCAGACTCTCAATCTCTTTGTTAACTTGTGCCAATTTTAAAGGGCTAAATCTATATGGATGTTGTTTGATTGGAACAACATTTCCCACACCTACATCATGTATAGCCTTTAGTATTTCCCAATTTTTCTCCACAAACTTGCCCATGTGATATCACTAACTCTTTCTGGTCAGTCCGTTTTTCCTCTGGAAGGGAACTCAACAATTTATCCCAATTTTTAAGAACATGCTCGTTTTCGAATTTAATTTGAGGTATGTCAAATTCACAGTCATCTGGATTTGGTTCGTCACTTTGAGTTGGAATCATTAAAACCGCATCCTTCTTCTCTCCTTCCCTTTCAAAGTACCTTTTTAGCATATTCACATGACACACTCGGTGAGTCTTCCTTCTATCTGGTGTTTTTACCACGTAATTCACGTCACTTAATTTCCTTTCAATCTGATAAGGTCCACAAAACCTAGCTTTTAAAGGTTCACCAACCACTGGTAACAACACTAAAACTTTATCTCCACTGGCAAAACTACGAACTTTGGATTTCTTGTCCGCGACCCGTTTCATCACATTTTGTGCAACGATCAAATGTTGTCTAGCCAATTCACCTGCTCTATTTAATTGTGCCCTAAAATTTGACACGTAATCCAATAGTGTAATTTCCGATTTCTCACTCAGCAATCTTTCCTTGATCAATTTAAGTGGTCCTCTTACCTCATGACCAGAAATTAGTTCAAAAGGACTAAATTTGGTTGACTCATTAGGTGCATCCCTGATTGCAAACAGTACGAAAGGAATTCCTTTATTCCCACCTCTGGATAATCTTGACAATAAGCCCTCAGCATTGTCTTTAATGTCTGATGCCACCTTTCTAACACTCCCTGCGATTCTGGATGGTATGCAGTTGATTTAAATTGTTCTATTCCTAAGCTATCCATAACTTCTTTGAATAACCTCGAGGTAAAATTTGATCCTTGATCCGATTGTATTTCTGTGGGTAGTCCATATCTAGTAAAGAATTTAGGTAACTCCCCCAAAAGTATAATTTCTCTGAGAGTTCATACATTTGGTCTATTTACAAAGCCCTTATCCACCTATCAAAATCACTCTGTTTGAGCCTTTCAAACTCCATGTATGTTTGACCAAATTCTTTCCTTAAATTTCTAAATCTTTGTCTGTGGCACTAGTTCATATGCACCTAAGATAGATTTTTTTCACCTCCTCATACGTCTCCCTCCGGTGGTGATGCAAACACGTCACTAGCTCTACCTACCATAGAACATACAGTGCAGAAGGAGGACATATGGCCCATCGAGTCTGCACCGACCCACTTAATCCCTCACCCACCCTTTTATCTCCCTTGAGCCCCCAATTTGTTATGAGCCAGGGATTAGAGAACCCCAACGTGTATCATGGAGTTCACCTGACCCACAACTTTTCATAGATTGTGTATGGGGAGCACACAGCCCACTCTACAGGTGTGGTACAGCAGAAATGGAAAAGTATTTTTTTAAAGCAAAACAATGTTTATTCTATGAACTCAAGTTAACCATTTTAAAACATACAGTGAACTTCTTAGCAACCATTAATTCAAATACAACCCCCAAAGACTGCAACACTAAGTAAACCTTTAAGCTTTCCTTTTTAACATCCATACGACTTAAAAAAAACACCTTTTAACAGAAGCACATTAGGTTTACATTCACTACTGAAAACATTTATAATTCTGAATTCAAATGATCAAGAGATAGTCTTTTGATGGCAGAGAGAACAGCAGTACACCTGCTTGGTCTGGCTTCAGCTCCAACACTGAAAACGAAACTAAAACACACTCTGCAGCAAACAGCCTAAAATGAAAGTAAAAAGCTGACACAGCCCAGCTCCACCCACTCTCTGACATCACTGCAGTGGTAAACACCCATTTCTTAAAGGTACTCTCACTACAGATATTTATATACACACCCATTTATAAACACCCATTTCTTAAAGGTACTCTCACATGACACATGAATGAGTGCATCTTTTGCTGTTTCTTGGGGGAGTGTGGACCGGGGGGGAGGGGAATCGGGTAGTTAGGGAGATTGGAGGCCTGGGGAGGGGTAACCATTCTAGCTGGGCGGGTTAGTTAATGGGAGTGCAGTGGGGTGGTTGATGGGAGGTAGGCACTCGGGAGGAGAATGTGGTTGATGTTTTGTTTGGGAGTGGGGGGGGCAAGGGTTGCTGACAAGGATACAGCTCATGTAGCGCAGTTGGAAAAGGATCGATGACGGTGGATGACCGAGAGTGGGCCTGGAGGGTCGCCTGACATGAGCTGGGGGCTGGCCCAAAAAGGGATATGGTGATCGGCAGGGGAGGGGGTGCAGGAAGCCCGCCCAACTAGGCTGGCCTCGTCAACGTGAGGGTGCTGAATGGGTCGGTGAAATGGTCACATGTGTTTGTGCACCTGTGGAGTCTGAAGGCGGATGTGGCCTTTTTGCAGGAGGTGCACTTAAAAATAGGGGACTAAACAAGGTTGAGGAAAGGATGGGTAGGGCATGTGCTCCATTCGGGACTGAATATGAAGATTAGGGAGGTGGGGCAGCAAGGTGGCGCAGTGGGTTAGCACTTCGACTTCACGGCGCTGAGGTACCAGGTTTGATCCCGGCTCTGGGTCACTGTCCATGTGGAGTTTGCACATTCTCCCGTGTTTGCGTGGATTTCGCCCCCACAACCCAATGATGTGCAAGCTAGGTGGATTGGCCACGCTAAATTGCCCCTGAATTGGAAAAAAATGAATTGGGTACTCTAAATTTATTTTAAAAAGATGAGGGATGTGGATGTGTTGGTAATTAAGCGGGTGGCGTTCGAGGTGGGCAATATTGTGGCAGATTCAGGGGGAGGTTCGTAATGGTGAGCATGAAGTGGAGGGGATGCCGGTGGTCCTGGTAAACGTTTCCATCCGAAATTGGGATGATGTGGATTTCATGAGGTGGGTGGTGGGGAAGATTCCTGACTGGGACTTGCACCAGTTGATCATGGGGAGATTTTTTTAAAAAATCTGTTCATTGGCATTTCCCATATTTATAAACAGTTGTAGATATACACATCACATTTTTCTCGCCCGCGCTAATTTCCTTTATTATATTAAACAGAGAGGTTTAGTTTGTCCTTCATTTAACTGACCCCAGATACATTTCATTGCCCTCTGGATCGGCCTATGGTTCCTCCCCCTTCCCCGTTGTCCCCCCGGCTGTGCTTTTCTTTTATTTTCCGAGCAGATTGGAATAATCTCTCGTGGTTTTGCCCGCCTTCCTTCTGCCTCCCCCCACCCGCCTCCCCCCCTCCCCCTCCCCGTGTTCTCCCCTCCCCCACCTCCCCTCCCCGCCTCCGCCCCCCCTCCACCCCCCTCCCCCACCTCCCCCCTCTCTGCCCCCGCCTCCGCCCCCCCTCCCCGTCTCCCCCCAGCCTCCGCCCCTTCGCCTCCGCCACCGCCTCTGCCCCTTCGCCTCCGCCCCCGCCTCTGCCCCGTCTCCCCGTCTCCCCCGCCTCCTCCCCCCGCCTCCCCCTCCCCTCCCCTGCCTCCCCCTCCCTCCCCCTCCCCCTCCCTCCCTCCCCTCCCCCTCCCCTCCCCTGCCTCCCCCTCCCCTCCCCCGCCTCTCCCCTCCCCTCCCCGCCTCCCCCACTCCCCTCCCCCACCTCCCCCTCCCCTCCCCGACTCCCTCCTCTCCTCCCCACCTCCCCCTCCCCCTCCCCTCCCCCGCCTCCCCTTCCCTTCCCCCCTCCCCCACCTCCCCCCCCCCCGCCTCCCCCCCGCCCTCCCCCCCCTCCGGCGTGCGATTAGGGAAGCGAAAGCGAGAGCGCTGGCCCCCTTCCCCATGTGTAACTCTGGCTGCTCCGATACCCCGAAGATTGCCACTATTGGGCATGGCTTCACTCTCACCCCCACAACCTGGGAAATTGCCTCGGAGAAGGCTGTCCAGAACCCAGCAAGTTTGGGGCCAGCCCAGAATATGTGGGTGTGGTTGGCCGAACCTCTTTGGCATCGTTCACATTTATCCTCCACCTCCGGGAAGAACCTGCTCATTCGGGTTCTGGTCAGGTGCGCTCTGTGCACCACTTTGAGCTGCATTAGGCTTAGCCTTGCGCAGGAGGAGGTGGAATTCACCCTGCTCAGTGCTTCGCTCCAGAGTCCCCATCCTACCTCTGTCCCCAGTTCATCCTCCCATTTTTGTCTGGTCTCGTCCAGTGGAGTCCGTCTCTATCCAGTAGCTGTCTGTATATTTTCCCACATAGCCCCCCCTTCTCGTTGCTTGTGCCATCAGGTCCTCTAGTAGTGTGCTTTCTGGGGCCCCAGGGTACCTCACTGTCTCTTTGTGGAGGAAGTGTTTTATTTGGAGGTGTCTCATTTCCTGTCCTTTTGCTAGCCTCCATTTCCTCGTCAGTTCATCTAGTGTCGCCAGTCTGTGCCCTACGTAGAAGTCCCCGACCGTCAATGTGCCCCCGTCCCGCCTCCATCTTTTGAAGGTGGTATCCAGCATGGCTGGGGAGAATCTGTGATTGCCGCAGATGGGGGCCATAAGGGACATTGTAGTTATCCTGAAGTGCTGTCACAACTGGGTCCACGTTCTCAGCTACCACTGGGCTCGTTGTGTATCTTGTTGAGGAGGATGGGAGTGCTGCTGTGGCCAGGGCCTGGAGGGTCATTCCTTTACAGGATGCCTCCTCCATTTGTACCCAATCTGTGTCAGGTTCTTGTACCCATCCCCTCACTCTTTCTGCCGTTGCTGCCCAGTGGTAGTATTGTAGGTTCGGTAAGGCCAAGCCCCCTTTGATTTTCCTTCTTTGCAGTGCCTGTTTCAGGATTCTCAGGTTCTTACCACCCCCCCCCCCCCCCCCCCCCCCCCCCCACACACACACACAAAACTCCATGATTAGACTGTCTATGTTTTGGAAAAAGGCCTTGGGGATGAAGATCGGAATGGATTGAAACAGGAAGAGGAACCTTGGCAGTACGTTCATCTTGATCGTCTGCACTCTCCCCGCCAGGGAGAGTGGGAGTGAGCCCTACCTTTGAAGGTCTCTTCTTACTTCCTCCACCAGGCTGGTCAGGTTCCACTTGTGGATCTGTGTCCAGTCTCTGGCTATCTGGATCCCCAGTAGCGGAATCTGTTCTGGGCTGTTTTGAACGGGAGCCCCTCCAGCTCTCTCCCTCTCCCGTTTTGGTTCACTGGGAATGCCTCGCTTTTGCCCAGGTTAAGTTTGTAGCTCGAAAAGGTTCCAAACTCATTCAGTATTTGCAGTATTGCCTTCAGTCCCTCCTGTGGCTTTGAGACATAGAGGAGCAGGCATCTGCATAGAGTGAGACTCTGTGCTCTCTGTCTCCTCTCCGGATTCCCTTCCAGCTTTTCGCGTCCCGCTCCTAGCCCAAACCATTCCAGTACCTCGAGGAGGTATTTCCATTTGTCTCTGTCGAAGGCCTTTTCTGCGTCCAGGGAGGCGATCACCTCTGGTGTTCTCTCCCCAGAGGGGGTCATTATTACGCTCAGCAGCCGCCTGATGTTCGTTGTGAGCTGCCTACCCTCGACAAAGCCGATCATGGGGATTTTAACATGGTTATTGAGCCGAGTTTGAACCGGTCGAGCCCAAGGTCGGCGAAGGGGTCGGCAGTGGCGAAGGAGCTGAAGGGTTTATGGAGCACATGGGAGCGTGTGGACTCATGGAGGTTTGGGAGGCTGAGGGCGAAGGAATTCTCATCCTTTCCCCATGTGCATTTCCGGATCGACTCTTTTGTATTGGATAAGGCGTTGCTGGCGGGGTGGTTGACTCGGAGTATTCGGCGATTGTGGTTTCCCACCATGTGCTGCACTGGGTGGATTTGCAAGTGGACCGAGGGGGGGTGGGGAGGGGGCGTGCGGTGCCCAGTTCCCGCAGTGGAGGCTGGATGTCGGGTTGTTGACGGATGAGGAATTGTACATCTCCCTGGATATATGGAGCTAAATGATACGGGGGTGGGCACGGCTGAGATTCCGTGGGAGGTGCTCAAGGTGGTGGTCAGGGAGGCGTTTATCTCAATTAGGGTACTTAGCGAGAAGGCAGAACGGGAGGAGATGGCAAGAATGGTCAATGAGATCCTGAAGGTGGATGGAAGGTATTCAGAGGCCCCAGAGACAGGGTTGTTGAAGGAGAGGCAGAGGCTCCAGGTTGAGTTCGGGTTAGTGTCCATGGGGAAGGCAATGGGGAAGGTGGGGGTGAATGGGGTGTTTGAGACGTTTTATAGGAGATTATATGAGTCGGAGCCCCCGGCCAGTGGGGGGAGGGAATGCGGCGGTTCCTGGATGCGCTGGAGTTTCCCAGGGTGGACGAGGAGTTGGTGCAGCGATTGGGGGCCCCAATTGGGCTGAGGGAGGTGATGGAGAGTATGGGGGCAGGGGGCGAAGCAGGCAGGGGAGGCCCCGGGTCCAGATGGGCTTCCAGTGGAGTATTATGAAATGTTCGAAGGGGACCTGGGGCCACTCCTGGTGAGGGAATTAAAGAGGGGGAACTCTCCCTACACCATCGCAGGCTTACATCTCCCTGATATTTAAAAAAGGACAAGGATCAAGAGCAGTGTGGGTCGTACTGTCCGAAATTGTTATTGAATGTAGTCGGCAAGTTGTTGGTGAAGGTGTTGGCTTCGCAAATCGAGGACTGCGTCCCGGAGATGATAGACAAGGAACAAACGGGTTTCATGAAAGGGAGGCAGTTGTCGGCGAATGTGAGTAGGCTACTCAATGTGATTATGATGCCTTTGGAGGAGCAGGTAGTGGAGGTGGTGGTACCGATGGATGTGGAGAAGGCATTTGACCGGGTGGAGTGGGAATAGCTGTGGGAGGTGCTGGGTGGTTTGGATTCGGGCAGGGGTTTGTGGACTGGGTCCGGCTGTTGTACAAGGCACCAGTCACAAGTGTGCGGACAAACCAAGTGAACTCAGGATATTTTGGGATTTATCAGGGGTCGCTACAACAAAGAAAGCACAACAGCACCTATACTTCCTCAGGAAACTAAGGAAATGTATTCCCTCTTCCAACTTCTTCTATCAGGCAGGAGATACAAAAGTCTGAGGACACGCACGAACAGATTCAAAAACAGCTTCTTCCCCGCTGTTACCAAACTCCTGAATGATCCTCTTATGGACTGAACTGATCTCTCCACACATCTTCTCTACTGACGAGTGCTACACTCCGTATGCTCACCCAATGCCTGTATCTATGTATTTACATTGTGTATTTATGTAAGTCCTATGTTTTTTCATGTACGGAACGATCTGTCTGGACTGTACGCAGAACAGTACTTTTTACTGTACCTCAGTACACGTGATAATAAACCCAAATCCATACATTCCAATAAATTACTGTATAATTTCTGGGCTTGGCACCATAATGACCGCCCTCGTTGTTACTCACCCCCTCCCCCCATACCCGGCAACGTGAAAACCAGTCCTGCTGACCACACGGGGGCCTGGAGCTGCCTGGAGCTCCCAGGGGTTGAGAGACTTGCCTGGGCATTGCCCCAAGGCACCCTGGCAGTGCCCACTGGCAGTGCCCCCCCCCCAAGGGGAAGTTGCCAGGGAGCAATGGCAAAGAGGGTTACCCTCCTCTTTTGGGGAGGTTCCCCTTCTGCGTTTGGGGTTTGGGGATGTACCCCTATCCTCCAGGGGGGTCCCAATACCCATGGAGGGTCCCATGTACATGGGGGTGGGGGGGGGGGGGGGGGGGAGTGCGGGGGGGGAGGGTGCAGGGGCGGTCCCAATGTCCTTGGTGGCAGAGGGGGGGAGGAACGATGTCCATGGGAGGCCTTAAATTTAACTTTGAAATCGGGAGCCCTTTCTGATTCCCGGAGTCGCTGGTCCACAGAGTTTTACAGCACAAAAAGCCTTTTCGTCCATCGTGTTTGCGCCGGCTATCAACCACCTATCTACTTTAACCCATTTTCCAGCGCTTGGTCCAATGATCTGAAGTGGTTGAACTTTAAAGTTGAGCCCAGAAGGCCGTCAAGTGTCTAATCCAAAGGTAAGGTGCTGATCTCCAAGCTTAAAATGAACATCATTGGAACATTGTACATGATGTACTTCCTTTCCCTGACTCTCTGGGTGGGATTCTGAGTCCACAAAAGATCAGCCATGATCTCATTGAATGGTGGAGCAGGCTCGAGGGGCCAGATGGCCTACTCCTGCTCCTAGTTCTTATGTTCTTATGATTCGCTGGTCTTGTCCATGGTGGGACCCATTGCGAGTGAGAACAGAAAGTTTGGTGTTCCATCCAAAACTCCACTCACTTCCAGCGGCACCAGAAAATCCCAGTTGTGAAAATTCCGACCTCTATCTCCATTTCTGGGGATAAGCCTGATGCACGATCAATGACCACTAAAGCGAGGTTGTCGTCCAACTGAAAGCTTTAATAAGCTAGGTGTTTCCCCCAGCAGCTCAGGTACAGAATGAAGGCTGCTGGGGTGGCACGGGCTCTTATGCCCCACCTAGCAGGGCGGAACTACCATACATCCAACCAATAGAAAGCATACTGTTTCCACCAATGGTGCCCCAGCCTATCAGGTACCGTAATACCGAAAATACCACATTCACCCCCTGTTAAAAAAAAGTTTGGTGGAGGTGGTGGCCTGATACTACAAACATGGCAACGTGGTAGAATTAGTTATGGAGATACCGTAATACCTCTGTACAGCATTTTGTAACTATTTACAATTCTGATAGCTATGTACATTTGATGATTTACATTTAAAATTTACAATTTAAAATGGAGCAATCAGTATACAGTTTACAGTTTACAATTTAAAATGAAGCAATCAGTCGGTCGGGGGCCCTGGTCGTCCTCTGTGATCGTCGGAGCTTCGGCGGTGACTCCGGTGGAGGCTCGGGCGTCTGTGACTCTGGGAGCGTGGCTTTGATCTCCATGGCAGCTTCGGCACCCCTAGACGGCGCTGGTGGGGAAAACGATTGACCTGGGAAGGGAGCGCCTGTGGGGGGCGTCGGTGGTTGGGGAGGCCTAGACGGGGCCGGCGGAAGGATCGATCCTCCTATAAGGTGCCCCGGTGGAGGGGAAGGTGGGCTGGCGACTGGGATGTGCGTGGGGTTCCGGCGGGCGCCAGATCCCGTAGGGAGACCGTATCTTGTCGGCCGTCGGGGTACGCCACGTAGGCGTACTGGGGGTTAGCATGGAGCAGATGGACCCTCTCGACCAACGGGTCCGACTTGTGCGCCCGCACGTGTTTTCAGAACTAGATGGGTCCGGGTGCTGCCAGCCAGGTCGGGAGCGAGGTCCCAGAGGAGGACTTCCTGGGGAAGACAAGGAGACTTTCGTGAGGTGTCTGGTTGGTGGTCGTACAATGCAGTGACCGGATGGAGTGGAGGGCATCCGGGAGGCCCTCCTGCCAGCGGGAGACTGAGAGGTTCATGGGCCGTAGGGCCAGTTGGACGGTCTTCCAGACCGTTCCGTTCTCCCTCTCTACCTGTCCGTTACCCCGGGGGTTGTAACTGGTCGTGCTGCTCGAGGCGATGCCCTTGCTGAGCAGGAATTGCCGCAGTTCGTCGCTCATAAAGGAGTACCCCCTATCACTATGTATGTAAGCGGGGAACCCGAACAGTGCAAAGATGCTATGACGAGCTTTGATGACGGTGGTTGCGGTCATGTCGGGGCAGGGGATGGCGAATGGGAACCGGGAGCACTCATCAATCACGTTCAGGAAGTACGTGTTGCGGTCGGTGGAGGGGAGGGGGCCTTTGAAGTCCATGCTGAGGCGTTCAAAGGGACGGAAAGCCTTTATCAGGTGCGCTTTCTCTGGCCGGTAGAAGTGCGGTTTGCACTCCGCGCAGATTTGGCAGTCCCTGGTGGCTGTCCTGACCTCCTCGATGGAGTAGGGCAGGTTGCGGGTCTTGACAAAATGGAAAAAGCGAGTGACCCCCGGGTGGCAGAGGTCCTCGTGGAGGGCTCAGAGGTGGTCCATTTGTGCGGTGGCACATGTGCCGCGGGACAGGGTGTCAGGAGGCTCATTTAGCTTCCCGTAATGATACAAGATCTCATAGTTGTAGGTGGAGAGTTCGATCCTCCATCGCAAGATCTTGTGGTTTTTTATCTTGCCCCGCTGTGCATTATCAAACATGAAAGCAACCGACCGTTGGTCCGTGAGGAGAGTGAATCTCTAGCCGGCCAGGTAATGCATCCAATGTCGCACAGCTTCTACTATGACCTGGGCCTCCTTTTCGACCGAGGAGTGGTGGATTTAGGAAGCATGGAGGGTACGTGAGAAGAAGGCCACGGTCTGCCCGCTTGGTTGAGGTTGGCCGCCAGAGCTACGTCAGACGCATCGCTCTCGACCTGGAAGGGGAGGGACTCGTCAATGGCATGCATTGTGGCCTTTGCAATGTCTGCTTTGATGCTGCTGAAGACCTGTCGGGCCTCTATCGACAGGGGAAAAGCTGTGGATTGGATCAGGGGACGTGCCTTGCCCGCATAGTTGGGGACCCACTGGGCGTAGTAACTGAAAAACCCTAGGCAGCGCTTCAGGGCCTTGGAGCAGTGAGGGAGGGGGAACTCCATAAGGGGGTGCATGCATTCAGGGTTGGGGCCTATAACTCCATTTTGCACTACGTAGCCGAGGATGTCTAGGCGGTCGGTGCTAAACACGCATTTATCCTTGTTGTATGTAAGGTTAAGGATTTTTGCAGTCTGGAGGAATTTTCGGAGGTTGATGTCGTGGCCCTGCTGGTCGTGGCCGCAGATGGTGACATTATCGAGATACGGGAATGTTGCCCGTAAACCGTACCGGTCAACCATTCGGTCCATCTCGCGCTGGAAGACCGAGACCCCATTGGTGACACCGAAGGGAACCCTTAAGAAGTGGTAGAGCCGCCCATCTGCCTCGAAGGCAGTGTATTTGCGGTCACTAGTGCGGATGGGGAGCTGGTGGTAGGCGGACTTGAGATCCACCGTGGAGAAGACCTTATAATGCGCGATCCTGTTCACCAGGTCGGATATGCGGGGGGGAGGGTACGTGTCCGGCTGCGTAAACCTGTTGATGGTCTGACTGTAGTCGATGACCATCCTATGCTTCTCCTCGGTCTTTACCACCACTACTTGAGCTCTCCAGTGGCTGTTACTGGCTTCAATGACCCCTTCCCTCAGTAGCCTTTGGACCTCTGACCTAATAAAGATCCGGTCCTGGGCACTGTACCATCTGCTCCTGGTGGCGACGGGTATGCAATCCGGGGTGAGGTTCGCAAACAGGGAAGGCGGGTCGACCTTAACGGTCGCGAGGTCGCAGACAGTAAGGGGGGGTATAGGGCCGCCGAATTTGAAGGTTAGACTTTGGAGGTTACACTGGAAGTCTAAACCCAGGAGTGTAGCCGCGCAGAGGTGGGGAAGGACGTAGAGACGGAAAACTCCCTTCCCTGGACTGTGAGGTTTGCTACACAAAACCCCTTTATGTCCACTGAGTGTGAACCGGAGGCCAGGGAGATTTTTTGATTAACGGGGTGGATGAGGAGAGAACAGCGCCTTACCGTGTCGGGGCGTATGAAGCTCTCCGTGCTCCCAGAGTTGATTAGGCAGGACGTCTCGTGCCCATTGATGAATATGATTGTTGTAGCAGTTGCGAGTGTTCGAGGTCGGGACTGATCCAGGGTCACAGAGGCTAATCGCAGCAGTTGAGAGTTCTCTTCGGGCGTGCGTGGTCAGCCAAGCTGGGGTCCTGTGGGTTCATCCGAGATGGCGGCTCCCATTGGTCGCACATGGCTGGGAGTGCACAAAATGGTGGCGCCCACCCCTCCAACCTGGCGTCCGCGGAACAAGATGGCGGCATCCGGGGTCCGCACGTGGCCCTAGAATAGGAAGATGGCGGCGACCGCTGGCCGCACGGGGGCTGTGGAGAAGTTTGTGGTTGCGGTCCACATTCGCCGCCGGAGACCGCGGCAACCGCACGGGCCTGACATACCCCCACAAAATGGCCCTTTTTGCCGCATCCCTTGCAGGTGGATGCGCGGGCCGGGCAGCGCTGGCGGGGGTGCTTGGCCTGCCCGCAAATGTAGTTAGGGGCCCCACAGGGTTGCCAAGCTGCCTTGCAGCGCAGGTCTGTGGGGGGATGGGGGAAGTCTCGGGGTCGACCGCGGAGGGGCTCCATGCTGCCCAGGGGGCTGCCGCGTGGTCGGGAACGTAAGCGCGGGTGTTCCTGGAGGCCACGTCCAGGGAGCCTGCAAAGGCCCATGCCTCCCTGAGATCCAGAGTGTCTTTTTCTAACAGTCGCTGGTGGATTTGTGAGGATAGCATACCTGCCACAAAAGCATCCCGGACTAAGAGTTCAGTGTGTTTGCTCGCCGAAACATGCGGGCAGCTGCGGTTTCTCCCCAACACCAGGAGCGCACGGTAGAATTCTTCCAGCGATTCCCCAGGGGTTTGTCGCCTTGTTGCAAGCAGGTGCCGTGCGTAGACCTGGTTTACCGGGCGAATATAGTGTCCTTTTAGCAGCTCTATTGCTGCATCAAAGTCTTCCGCTTCCTCGATGAGGGTGTAAATCTCCGGGCTCACCCTTGAGTGCAGGACTTGTAGTTTCTGCTCTCCCGTGGGTGTGGTTTCGGCCGTCCTGAGATACCCTTTAAAGCACGCCAGCCAGTGCTTAAAGATCGCCGCTGAGTTCGCCGCGTGGGGGCTGAGTTGCAGACACTCCGGCTTTATACGGAGCTCCATCCTTTCTTCTTAAAAAAACTAGCTTATTAAATTGATAAACGATCAATGACCACTAAAGCAAGGTTGTAGTCCAACTGAAGGCTTTAATAAGATAGATGTTTCCCCCAGCAGCTCAGGTACAGAATGAAGGCTGCTGGGGCGGCACGGGCTCTTATACCCCGCCTCGCAGGGCGGAGCTACCATACATCCTAACCAATAGAAAGCATACAGTTTCCACCAATGGTGCCCCAGCCTATCAGGTCCCGTAATACCTATAATACCACAAAGCCGTCCACCGGTATCCCTTATAGGCCCACTGACTCCATCCAGTAATACCTTGAACACACTTCCATAATTGAGAGGTTCAGCCTAACAGGAAAGGTTCAATTGGATGAAACTCTTTTCTCTAGAAAAGTGAAGGTTGATGGATGACCTGCCAGAAGTCTTTAAGGTGTGAAAGGGTTTCATAGGGCAAATGCGGAGAAAATGTGGGGAGGCAGAACCAAACACTAATAGTTAAAGCTAGTCACTAATGAATCTGATAGGGAATTCAGGAGAAACATATTTACCCCAAGCGTGGTGAGAATATGAAACTTGCTACCACAAGGAATATTTGAGGCGAGTAGCATCAAGATTGTTGGTGTGTTAGAGTTCATTCCGGGAGTGCGAGTTGCTGGCACTACATACACTTTTCACATGTAACTTGTACTCTGGAGCTGTGGATAGTGATGGTGGAGACTCCAAGTTTCTTTCCATCACATGGCTGACCAGGAATCTCTCCCCCTCTTATTGCTTCCCATTGGTGTGTGTTGGGAGAATTTATACATTGATACTTGAACTGTTTGGCCATGTTATGATGCAAATTCCTTGACCATCAAGCCCTGGGATAGGCCTCGAAGCTGGAGTTGCCAGCTCAGCAGCAGGGAAAGTGGGCGGCACAGTGGTTAGCAGTATTGCCTCACAGTGCCGGGGACCCGGGTTCAATTCCGACCTTGGGTGACTATGTGGAGTTTGCACGTTCTCCCCGTGTCTGTGTGGGTTTCCTCCAGGTGCTCCGGTTCCCTCTCACAGTCCAAAAATGTGCAAGTTAGTGGATTGGCCATGCAAAATTGACCCTTACTGTCCAAGGATGTGCAGGTTAGATTGGGTTATGGGGTAGGGCAGGGGAGTGGGCCTAAGTAGGGTGCTCTTTCAGAGAGTCGGTGCAGACCCGATGGCCTGAATGGCCTCCTTCTGCACTGTAGGGATTCTATAATTCTATGACTATCCACTGCACCACAAGACCTCTTGGATGCATGTAAGGGGTAGTTAAATAAGCATAAGGGGAGGATGGAGTATGTTGATATTGTTAGGATTATGTGACGAGGTTTGGAAGGAAGTTAGTGTGAGACACAAATAGACAGATTTGACCAAATGTCCTGTTTATGTACTGTAGACTCGATATAAGTTCAAAACCCATTCTTTTTCAGTTTATTTATAATTTTGTTGTACCCTTGGCGCAGGAAGAACCTTCCCTCCCAGTGCCTTTGGCTCTAATTTATCATTTCCAGGTTTCTGTTAGGGCTTATCTCAGTTTGAGTCCATTTCTGCACTAAAGATGGGAGTAGTAAGCACTTGAATACTAACATTATTGGCAAATACCCACACTGTCGGATTAGTGTTTTAATTACTGAGAATTTATGGAGAAACCGTCTTCAGTTCAATACGAGAAAAGTCAATGAATATCCAACACAAATAATTATCATTCTTTCCCTGTCAGCTTCACCACATCTGATCTTTGCTGGTGCATATAAATAGCAAAATGGTTAGAAAAGCTCTATTAACACCTGCCAGTGAGGAATTATTCAGGTGTCAGAAGAAAAGATGCGTTGGACAGGTACTCAAAGGCTATACACAATCTTGAACAGTCTTTGTACTATGGATTAATCACATGCAACTGGATATGAGTACATTTCACATTTAATGCATTACTATATGGCAGCATTACCACTAAATGTTCATTCCAGGTGATATACTGTATGGACTATTGACCTCCATTCTCAAGGACTTGCATATTTTGAATCCATATTCAGGGACCTCCAAACTCAGTGACTTTGACATTCAGGGCTTCCTCACTCAGATGTCCACACTTACAGACCTCCACACCTAGAACCTCCTGACTCAGGGCCTCCAGACGCAGGCCCCCACGTACCCACAGTCCTTCATACTCAGGACCCTTCACACTCTTGATACTGGGAGACATCCACACTCTGGGTCATCCACACTCCAGTCCTCCACACTCGGAGACCTCCGCACTCAGGGGAACACAATCTAGCCGGACAACCTGATTTGTACTATTTCTAGTTTCCGGAATCATCTGTCACCAGTTACTGTTCTACACCGAGACTTGGCTTCAGTAGCAGGTATTAATGATTCTACCATTTTATAAATTTATTATTGATCACACCAATCAATATTGTTGTGGATATTATTCAAAGCCAGTCATTTGTAGAATTGCGGTGATGGTATTAAAGATTCATGTTATAATGTTACTTGCCAGCTCAGGTCAACTGTTTACCAAAATATTTAATTGTAGAAACAAAACAGCACCGTGGAGTACACTATACCATAAATTGCACATTTTCTCAAACTCTATTTTTTACTTTCTGTCCAAAGGCTGTGCACAAAGAAACATAGAAAATAAGAGCAGAGGTAGGCCATTTGGCCCATCTAGCCTGTTCCGCCATTCAATGTGCCCATCGCTGATACTCTATCTGAATACATACTCCCGCTCTCTCCCCATACCCCTTGACGTCTTTAGTGCCTAGAAATCTATTTCTTTCTTAAATACATTCAGCGATTTGGTCTCCATAGCCTTTGATGGTAAAGAATTCCACAGGTTCAACGCCCTTTGAGTGAAGAAATCACTCCTCATCTCAGTCCTAAATGGACCATTGTAGCCATGTAAAATGGCTGACTCCCGATTAGAATGGTCAAACCCCGATTTAAAATGGCAAACGGAAGAGGCTGATGGGAAAATCAGCCAACAGGACTCAAACAGACAGCTGCAGGTAAAACAGTGTATTCGCCTCTGGGGAAGTCAGCCCAGACCGATACCTGCAGCCATCAACATCACAACAACCCAGCCATCTGCATAATAATCAGCCATCCCCGGGAACAATTGCTACAAATTAGCAACTCAAAGCCGACCCAGACCTTTCGGCGCCAGCAGGAGCTGACACAAAGAAAGGTAAACGACCACCCCTCGATCAAGGAATCGCTCCAGTATTGGAGCATATTGAACCAAGTGATTTGGACCAAGTCCAATCACTTGGAACCAGGTACAAAGTCCGCCCCGAGAGGCGGGAAGCCCCTGGGGACTATAAGAATAGGGGCCAAGTTCAACTCGACCCTTCTCCTCCTGCCCGCAACCTTCGAGACCCTTCTACAACAAAACGTAAGTTTTACTCAAGTGACCGCTACCAGATAGGCACTCCTGACTATCGACTTGTACCAGCTTTTGAATCCCGCAGGCTCAGAACCAATTCGAAAGACCATTCGTTTCCCTGACCTGGTGGGCCATTTCCAAAAGTTAAGTATTGGCCTTTTAGTGGTAGGTAGTAGTCTAGAAGTAGAATTATTGTATAAGTATTAATTGCTGTATATAATAAATGAGCATTGATTTAACTCTTACTAAGCGGTGTGTTGCATTATTAATCATTACTTGGACTTGAACCACGTGGCGGTATCAGAAAGATACCTGGCGACTCAAGAGCAAAGGTGACAGCATTAGAGAAAATAAACTAAGGCTAAAACGAGCAACACCATCCCATATCCTGAGACCCTCCCCCCCTTTGTCCTAAACCTCCCAGCCAGGAGAAACAGAATCCCTGCATCCAGACTGTCCAGCCCTGTCAGAATTTTATACGCCTCAATGAGATACCGTCTCAGTCTTCTAAACTCCAGTGAATACAGGCCTCGACGACCCAAACTCTCTTCCCCCGACAATCCTGCTATCCCAGGAATTAGTCTGGTAAATCTTTCCTGAACTTCGTTTGTTGCAAGTATATCCTTTCTTAGGTAAGCAGACTAAAACTGCACACAATATTCCAGGTGTGGTCTCACCAAGGCCTTGTACAGTTGCAGTAAGACATCCTTGCTCCTGTACTCAAATCCTCTTGTAATGAAGGCCAACGTACCATTTGCCTTTCTAACTATTTGCTGCACCTGCATGCTTGCTTTCAATGTACAAGGACACCCAGGCCCCTTTGTACATCAACATTTCCCAATTTATCACCATTTAAATAATACTCTGCCAATTTGCTTCTCCCACCGAAGTGGATAACCTCACACTTATCCACAGTATACATCGTCTACCAAGTATTTGCCCACGCACTCTCCTTATCTAGATTTCCTTGAAGCCACTTTACTTCCTCCTCACCATTCACCATTCCACTTTGTTATGTGTCTTGCTGTCTGATTTCACTGCGCCTGAAGTTTAAACTTGATTTAAAGGGCACAGGGAAAGGACAGAGGATTAGGCTCAATTATACAACTCTTTCAAAGAGCAGTCATAGCTGTGGCAGGTTCAAAATTACCTTGTTCTATGCTGCAAAATTCTATGGCCTAAGAATTCTGTGGGAGTTGCCATGGAGTTTGCTCAGGGTAGAACAAGGGAACCCCTTCATGGTCAGGATGGATTGTGTTTTCCTGCCCTGGCCTCCCTGCATGTGTTAAGTGGAGCAAGCTAATCTTGCTGCTGGACCCGATCCTATCAGAGAAATTATGACAAAATGGCTGTGGCAGTCTTCAACTCTGAAAGGAATCATATTGCCTCAGAATCAAAGATAATTGGTCCCTGTCAGGATTGATTAGCTTTATCTAGGTAATGTCTGGGACTTTCAAAAGGCCTCAGAATTACCAATAGCAGAAAATAACCTCAGTCATATCTTACTGTGGTTCCACCTTTTAACAGAAGACAATGCTGAATCAAACTACATTACTAAACACACGGGGATGTTAATGTACAAAGCACCCATGATTCACCGTGACACAATGGTTAGCACTGCTACCTCACAGCGTCAGGGACCCGGGTTCGATTCCGGCGTTGTGTGACTGTGTGGAGTTTGCGCGTTCTCCCTGGCTTTCCTCCGGGTGCTCTAGTTTCCTCCCATAGTCCAAAGATGTTCAGGTTAGGTGGATCGGCCATACTAAAATTGCCCCTTAGTGTCCAAAGATGTGCAGGTTAGGTGGGGTTCCGGGGATAGGGTGGGGAGTGGGCATAGATGGGGTCCTCTTTCAGAGGGTCGGTGCAGGTGTGATAGGCCGAATAACCTCCTTCTGCACTGTAGAACATAGAACATTACATCGTAGTACAGGCCCTTCGGCCCTCGATGTTGCACCGACCTGTGAAACCACTCTAAAGCCCATCTACACTATTCCCTTATCACCCATATGTCTATCCAATGACCATTTGAATGCCCTTAGTTTTGGCGAGTCCACTACTGATGCAGGCAGGGCATTCCACGCCCTTACTACTCTCTGAGTAAAGAACCTACCTCTGACATCTGTCTTATATCTATTTCCCCTCAATTTAAAGCTATGTCCCCTCGTGCTAGACATCACCATCTGAGGAAAAAGGCTCTCACTGTCCACCATATCCAATCCTCTGATCATCTTGTATGCCTCAATTAAGTCACCTCTTAACCTTCTTCTCTCTAACGAAAACAGCGTCAAGTCCCTCAGCCTTTCCTCATAAGATCTTCCCTCCATACCAGGCAACATTCTGGTAAATCTCCTCTGCACCCTTTCCAATGTTTCCACATCCTCCCTATAATGCGGCAACCAGAATTGCACGCAATACTCCAAATGCGGCCGCACCAGAGTTTTGTACAGCTGCAACATGACCTCATGGCTCCGAAACTCAATCCCTCTACCAATAAAAGCTAACACACTGTACGCCTTCTTAACAACCCTCTCAACCTGGGTGGCAACTTTCAGGGATCTATGTACATGGACACCGAGATCTCTCTGCTCATCCATACTGCCAAGGATCTTACCATTAGCCCAGTACTCTGTCTTCCTGTTATTCCTTCCAAAATGAAATACCTCACACTTTTCTGCATTAAACTCCATTTGCCACCTCTCAGCCCAGCGCTGCAGCTTATCTAGGTCCCTCTGTAACTTGTAACATCCTTCTGCACTGTCCACAACTCCACCGACTTTAGTGTCATCTGCAAATTTACTCACCCATCCTTCTATGCCCTCCTCCAGGTCATTTATAAAAATGACAAACAGCAGTGGCCCCAAAACAGATCCTTGTGGTACACCACTAGTAACTGGATTCCAGTCTGAACATTTCCCATCAACCACCACCCTTTGATTTCTTCCAGCTAGCCAATTTCTGATCCAGACTGCTAAATCACCCTGAATCCCATGCCTCCGTATTTTCTGCAGTAGCCTACCGTGGGGAACCTTATCAAATGCTTTACTGAAATCCATATACACCACATCAACTGCTTTATCCTCATCCACCTGTTTGGCTACCTTCTCAAAGAACTCAATAAGGTTTGTGAGGCACGACCTACCCTTCACAAAACCGTGTTGACTATCTCTAATCAAATTATTCCTTTCCAGATGATTATACATCCTATCTCTTATAAACCTTTCCAAGATTTTTCCCACAACAGAAGTAAGGCTCACTGTGCTATAGTTACCGGGGTTGTCTCTACTCCCCTTCTTGAACAAGGGGACAACATTTGTTATCCTCCAGTCTTCTGGCACTATTCTTGTAGCCAAAGATGACTTAAAGATCAAAGCCAAAGGCTCAGCAATCTCCTCCCTAGCTTCCCAGAGAATCCATCCGGCCCAGGGGACTTATCTATTTTCACACTTTCCAGAATTGCTAACACCTCCTCCTTATGAACCTCAAGCCCTTCTAGTCTAGTAGCCTGAATCTCAGTGTTCGCCTCGACAACATTGTCTTTTTCCTGTGTGAATACTGATGAAAAATATTCATTTAGCACCTCTCCTATCTCCTCGGACTCCAAGCACAACTTCCCACTACTGTCCTTGACTGGCCCTACTCTTACCCGAGTCATTCTTTTATTCCTGACATATCTATAGAAAGCTTTAGGGTTATCCTTGATCTTACCTGCCAAAGACTTCTCATGTCCCCTCCTGACTCTTCTTAGCTCTCTCTTTAGGTCCTTCCTAGCTAACTTGTAACTCTCGAGCGCCCTAACTGAACCTTCATGTCTCATCTTTACATAAGCCTCCTTCTTCCTCTTGACAAGTGTTTCGACTGCTTTAGTAAACCACGGTTCCCTTGCTCGACCACTTCCTCCCTGCCTGACAGGTACATACTTATCAAGGACCCGCAGTAGCTGTTCCTTGAACAAGCTCCACATTTCCATTGTGCCCATCCCCTGCAGTTTTCCTCTCCACCCGATGCATCCTAAGTCTTGCCTCATCGCATCATAATTGCCTTCCCCCCAGATATAACTCTTGCCCTACGGTATATACCTATCCCTTTCCATCACTAAAGTAAATGTAATCAAATTGTGGTCACTATCACCAAAGTGTTCACCTACTTCCAAATCTAACGCCTGTCCTGGTTCATTACCCAGTACCAAATCCAATATGGCCTCGCCTCTCGTTGGCCTATCTACATACTGTGTCAGGAAACCCTCCTGCACACATTGGACAAAAACGGACCCATCTAAAGTACTCGAACTATAGCGTTTCCAGTCAATATTTGGAAAGTTAAAGTCCCCCATAACAATTACCCTGTTGCTTTCGCTCCTATCCAGAATCAACTTTGCAATCCTTTCCTCTACATCTCTGGAACTTTTCGGAGGCCTATAGAAAACCCCTAACAGGGTGACCTCTCCTTTTCTGTTTCTAACCTCAGCCCATACTACCTCAGTCGACGAGTCCTCATCAAACGTCCTTTCTGCCACCGTAATACTGTCCTTGACTAATAATGCCACTCCTCCCCCTCTTTTACCACCTTCCCTGAGCTTACTGAAATATCTAAACCCCGGCACCTGCAACAACCATTCCTGTCCCTGCTCTATCCATGTCTCTGAAATGGCCACAACATCGAAGTCCCAGGTACAAACCCATGCCGCAAGTTCACCCACCTTATTCCGGATGCTCCTGGCATTGAAGAAGATACACTTCCTGCCTGCTGGTACACTCCTGCAACTTTGAAACCTTACTCATGACCTCACTACTCTCAATCTCCTGTATACTGGAGCTACAATTCAGGTTCCCAAGCCCCTGCTGAACTAGTTTAAACCCTCCCGAAGAGCATTAGCAAATTTCCTCCCCAGGATATTGATACCTCTCTGGTCCAGGTGTAGACCATCCTGTTTATAGAGGTCCCACCGACCCCAGCGTGAGCCCCAATTATCCAGCAGAGGGCAGTAGAGCGGAGCTGCTGATTGGCTGTTGTAGGGGAAATTTGCATACGTCCGTGTGCTCACCCTAACTTGAAGGTGATCCTGAGCAAGAGACCCGAGCTGTTCAAGTGAAGACAAGCATCCAGCAGAGGGCAGTGGAGTGGAGATGCTGATTGGCTGTTGCGGTGGAAATTTGCATCCATCTGTGTGCTCACCCTAACTTGAAGGTGGTTTGTGGAGGAGCTGTTGGCAAGTGACACTTAAACCTGAAACACTTCTTCAGTGTTTCCCTCCCTACCCCCTCCTCTAACCAAAAAAAAAACAACCACTGTAAAGATCAAGAGGTAGGCTCGAGGGCAGGTAGAAGTAGAAAGAAGTTGAACCGTGATGTCACAGCCTGCAGGTAAGGGATTGGATGGTGACTGGTAAGTAGTTTTTCTTTTATTTTCACTCAGGTGTTATCGTGCGGGGCGCAGAAGTTGCTGAGTGAGTGCTTGCTGAAAAGGGGAGTGAATAACAGGTAAGCTCTTTCTTTCATTTTCTTTTTTTATCTAGAGGGGATGGCAGGGAAGGTAGTGCAATGTTCCTTCTGCAGAATGTTTGAGGTGAGGGACGCCATCAGTGTCCCTACTGATTTCATCTGTGGGAAGTGCACCCATCTCCAGCTCCTCAGAAACCGCGTTAGGGAACTGGAGCTGGAGTTGGATGAACTTCGGATCATTCGGGAGGCAGAGGTGGTCATAGATAGAAGCTTCAGGGATGTAGTTACTCTGAAGAATAAAGATAGATGGGTGATGGTGAGAGGGGCTGGGAGGAAGCAGTCAGTACAGGGATCCCCTGTTGTCGTTCCCCTTAGTAACAAGTATACCGCTTTGGATACTGTTGGGGAAAACGACGACTTACCGGGGTAAG
Source organism: Scyliorhinus torazame (assembly GCF_047496885.1). Classification (NCBI taxonomy): domain Eukaryota; kingdom Metazoa; phylum Chordata; class Chondrichthyes; order Carcharhiniformes; family Scyliorhinidae; genus Scyliorhinus; species Scyliorhinus torazame. Next base: position 247,350,023 of record NC_092708.1, read on the forward strand.
CCATGGGGTACAGGTCTCTGGCACAGGGTCTGTCCCTGTTGCTCAGAACGGAAGGGGGGTGAGGAGTAGAGCATTAGTTACTGGAGACTCCATAGTTAGGGGGATAGATAGGAGAGTCTGTGGGAACGAGAGAGACTCGCAGTTGGTGTGTTGCCTCCCAGGTGCCAGGGTGCGTGATGTCTCGGATCGTGTTTTCGGGATCCTTAAGGGGGAGCAGCCCCAAGTCGTGGTCCACATAGGTACCAACGACATAGGTAGGAAAAGGGATAGGGATGTAAGGCAGGAATTCAGGGAGCTAGGGTGGAAACTTAGATCTCGGACAAACAGAGTTATTATCCCTGGGTTGTTACCCGTGCCATGTGATAGCGAGACAAGGAATAGGGGGAGAGAGGAGTTTAACGCGTGGCTACAGGGATGGTGCAGGAGGGAAGGTTTCAGATTTATGGATAATTGGCGCTCATTCTATGTCTATTCTTCTGTCTATGACTGTGTTTATTAGAATGTGCCATGCCGCGCAACTGGAACGGACAAAAAACTCAAAACTGCTTCATTCCTTTTCGTTAATCAGTAAACACTGCATGAAAAAAGCACATGTTTAGATGTTGGGCCAGAGCACGATCAGCTTTGGCAGTGGTCCCATTTCAGACTAGAGTTGAATAACTTGCCAGAACCTATTATTAAGATCTGCGCACAAAGAATGGGCACATTAGCAGTACACAAAAGGGTGGGAAGTGTTCCAGGGACAAACATGAGTCAGCAGCTCCATGAGAGACGTGAAGAAAGCTACGAGGGAAAACTTTACATTCATAGAATTCCATACAGCTTAGAAACTGACAATTCAGTGCCACCAGCCCACGCCAGTGTTTATGCTTCATGTGAGCATTGGGAAGATGGTAATTCAGATGCCCAGACCAATTCTCTGAAGGCATGGGTTCAAATCTCCCCTTGGCAGCTGGTGGAATTTGGACACTATTAATGAATCTGGAATATAACGTTAGTCTCAGTAATGGTCACCATGAGGTCATTTGTCGTAAAACTCATCTGAAATCTGCCATCCTTACCTGGTCTGGCCTACATGTGACTCCAGACCCACAGAAATGTGGTTGGCTCTTAACTGCCCTCTGAAATGGCACAGCAGGCCCACTCAATTTCAAGGAAAATGAAGGTGGGGCAACAAGTGCTGGCCTTGCCAGCGACATCCACATCCTGTGAATGGGGCGGCATAGCGACACAGCAGTTAGCACTGCTGCCTCACAGTGCCAGGAACTCGGGTTCAATCTGGCCTTGGGTGACTGTCTGTGTGAAGTGTGCATATTCTCCCCGTGTCTGCGTGGGTTTCCTCCGGGTGCTCCGGTTTCCTCCCACAGCCCACAAAAGTGCAGGCTAGGTGGATTGGCCACGTTAAATTGCCCCTTAGCATCCAAAGGTTAAGTGGGGTCATGGGGATGGGGCAGGGGATTGGGCCTAGGTAGAGTGCTATTTCAGAGGGTTGGTGCAGACACAATGGGTGAATTGCCTCCTTCTACACTGTAGGGATTCTATGAATAAAAGCCTTCACCTCCTTTAACTAGGCGGGAACTGAAGAACCTAGATTGGGGGCGGATGTTTGAGGGCAAATCAACATCTGACATGTGGGAGGCTTTCAAGTGTCAGTTGAAAGGAATTCAGGCATGTTCCTGTGAGGAAGAAGGATAAATACGGCAATTTTCGGGAACCTTGGATAACGAGAGATATTGTAGGCCTCGTCAAAAAGAAAAAGGAGGCATTTGTCAGGGCTAAAAGGCTGGGAACAGATGAAGCCTGTGTGGAATATAAGGAAAGTAGGAAGGAACTTAAGCAAGGAGTCAGGAGGGCTAGAAGGGGTCACGAAAAGTCAGTGGCAAATAGGGTTAAGGAAAATCCCAAGGCTTTTTACACGTGCATAAAAAGCAAGAGGGTCGCCAGGGAAAAAGGTTGGCCCACTGAAGGATAGGCAAGGGAATCTATGTGTGGAGCCAGAGGATATGGGTGAGGTACTAAATGAATACTTTGCATCAGTATTCACCAAAGAGAAGTAATTGGTAGATGTTGAGTCTGGAGAAGGGGGTGTAGATAGCCTGGGTCACATTGAGATCCAAAAAGACGAGGTGTTGGGCGTCTTAAAAAACATTAAGGTAGATAAGTCCCCAGGGCCTGATGGGATCTACCCCAGAATACTGAAGGAGGCTGGAGAGGAAATTGCTGAGGCCTTGACAGAAATCTTTGGATCCTCACTGTCTTCAGGTGATGTCTCGGAGGACTGGAGAATAGCCAATGTTGTTCCTCTGTTTAAGAAGGGTAGCAAGGATAATCCAGGGAACTACAGGCCGGTGAGCCTTACTTCAGTGGTAGGGAAATTACTGGAGAGAATTCTTCGAGACAGGATCTATTCCCATTTGGAAGCCAATAGGCGTATTACTGAGAGGCAGCATGGTTTTGTGAAGGGGACGTCGTGTCTCACTAACTTGATAGAGTTTTCCGAGGAGGTCACAAAGATGATTGATGCAGGTAGGGCAGTGGATGTTGTCTATATGGACTTCAGTAAGGCCTTTGACAGGGTCCCTCATGGTAGACTGGTACAAAAGGTGAAGTCACACGGGATCAGGGGTGAGCTGGCAAGGTGGATACAGAACTGGCTAGGTCATAGAAGGCAGAGAGTAGCAATGGAAGGATGCTGTGACCAGTGGTGTTCCGCAGGGATCAGTGCTGGGACCTTTGCTGTTTGTAGTATAGAAAATGATTTCGAGGAAAATGTAACTGGTCTGATTAGTAAGTTTGCAGACGACACAAAGGTTAGTGGAATTGCGGATAGCGATGAGGACTGTCAGAGGATACAGCAGGATTTAGATTGTTTGGAGACTTGGGCGGAGAGATGGCAGATGGAGTTTAATCCGGACAAATGTGAGGTAATGCATTTTGGAAGGTCTAATGCAGGTAGAGAATATACAGTGAATGGTAGAACCCTCAAGAGTATTGAAAGTCAGAGAGAACTAGGTGTACAGGTCCACAGGTCACTGAAAGGGCAACACAGGTGGAGAAGGTAGTCAAGAAGGCAATGCTTGCCTTCATTGGCCGGGGCATTGAATATAAGAATTGGCAAGTCATGTTACAGCTGTATAGAACCTTAGTTAGGCCACACATGGAGTATAGTGTTCAATTCTGTTCGCCACACTACCAGAAGGATGTGGAGGCTTTAGAGAGGGTGCAGAAGAGATTTACCAGAATGTTGCCTGGTATGGAGGGCATTAGCTATGAGGAGCGGTTGAATAAACTTGGTTTGTTCTCACTGGAACGACGGAGGTTGAGGGGCGACCTGATAGAGGTCTACAAAATTATGAGGGGCATAGACAGAGTGGATAGTCAGAGGCTTTTCCCCAGGGTAGAGGGGTCAATTACTAGGGGGCATAGGTTTAAGGTGAGAGGGGCAAGGTTTAGAGTAGATGTACGATGCAAGTTTTTTACACAGAGGGTAGTGGGTGCCTGGAACTCGCTGCCGGAGGAGGTGGTGGAAGCAGGGACAATAGTGACATTTAAGGGGCATCTTGACAAATACATGAATAAGATGGGAATAGAGGGATACGGACCCAGGAAGTGTAGAAGATTGTAGTTTAGTCGAGCAGCATGGTCGGCACGGGCTTGGAGGGCCGAAGGGCCTGTTCCTGTTCTGTACATTTCTTTGTTCTTTCTTCTTTGTTATTCTTCAACAAACATGTTGAAATTCTTCATCGGCAACGTGCAGATGTGGAGGTGAGGCATTGGAGGGGGTGCACAAACCTCCAAGCGAACAACCCACCTACGCAGCACTTCAAGCACCACCTGCCCCACGCACGGCAGAGTCTGTGGAAGGCGTTTTAAAGTCATCAGCCACCTCAGAAATGATTGAACCTGAGTGGAAGCAAATCATTCCCAATCCTGAGGGCTGGCTGAGAGAAATCAACATAATCCTCTATTCCTTCCTCCCTCACACATTTAACCAAATCCCCATTAAATGCACCCACACAACTTGCTTCAACTGCTCCCTGTGTAACAAGTTCCACATTGTCATCTCACTCTGGGTAAAGAAGTTGAAGTCCGTCTGAAAGCACAACCCGCTCTCCATGACGATCTTCTATTGAAGGCCTCTCCTTTTGAATTTCCCCACAGGAGGAAACATTCTCTCTGGCCGAAGTTTTCTGGATGTTCCTCCAATCTTCTGGTCCCGCTGACAGTGCTCCGCCCTGCGGAAGGTGTGAACAACAGGAAAACGGGTTGCAGCAGAGGAAAACTGTTATAATGGGATAGATAAAAGTCAGATGAAGAATGGACAGTTCCACTGGTCTGGACAACAGAAGAGAGCTGTGTGAGGAGGCAAGTAATGGTCAACTGTGTTAAAATCTGTGAAGCGGCAAAGGAGAAATAATGCACATGTTACACGGTTACATGGGATGTCGTTTGTGACCTTGATGACAATAATTTCAGTACTGTGGAAGAGATGGAAATCTGATCGCAGAGAATCAAACATTGATTGGTAGGAATGGTGTACTTAGATTATAAAGGTTGCAACAAGTTCTGATTTTGTTGAGGGAAGGAAGCCGCCGAGACCCACGGGGGCAGCCATGGTCGTACACAGGGCAGCTCCTGCTAGAAGGCATAGAAAAGAGCTCTTTTCACCTGAAAATTGGAGTAACTTTGATGGAAAAATGTAGCTGAAGGGTGGGGGAGACTTTGACCCCAGGAGTGGAATGTCTGCTAGTTACCAGACCCGGTAGAAGGTGAAAGACCTGGCCAAGGAGTTGGAAGAGACCTGTGGCGCAGCGGCTAGTGGAAAGATAGCGAAGGGGGAAGGGTCAGTGACAGCTGGAAAACCCCAGATGGAACAGTTGATGGCCTTCATTTTTTTTTCCAATTATGGGGCAATTTTGCGTGGCCTATTCACCTAACCTGCACATCTTTGGGTTATGGGGCTAAAACCCACGCAGACACGGGGAGAATGTGCAAACTCCACACGGACTGTGACCCAGGGCCGGGATTCGAACCAGGGTCCTCAGCGCTGTAGTCCCAGTGCTAACCACTGTTGCTCTTTTTAGCCTTAGTTTTATTAGCTCTAATTCTGTCACCTTTGCTCACGAGTCGGCAGGTATCTTTCTGATACCGCCACGTGGTTCAAGCTCGAGTTATGATTAATAAGTCAGCACACCACTTAGTAAGATTGAAATCAACGGTCATTTATTATATGCAACAAGTAATGCTTACACAATAATCCTACTATCTATATAGAAACCTACCACTACTGGCCAATAGTTAACTTTAGGAAGGGCCCACCAGGTCAGGGAAACAAATGGCTTATCGAATCCGATCTGGCCCGCGGGATTCAAAAAGGCTGATACAGGTCGATGGCTAGGAGTCTTTATCGGGTAGTGATCGCTGGAGTCAAACTTACAGTTTCTGGTTGATGTTCTTGCGAAGGTCTTGAGCAGGAGAAGAAGGGAGAGAGAGAGAGATCTGAACTTGGCCCCTCACTTTATAGGGCCCAGGGGCTTCCCGCCTCTCGGGGCGGCCCTTGACCCTGAGCCCAAGTGATTGGACTTGTTCCCAATCACTGGGTCCGATATGTCCAATAACGGGGCGACTCCTCGATCGGGGGGTGGTCGTTCACCTGTCTTTGTTTCGGCCACTGCAGGCGCCGACAGGTCTGGTCCGGCATTCAATTGCTAATATGTTGCAATTGTTCCCGGGGATAGCCGATTAAACTGCAGATGCCTGTGTTGATGTGCTGCTAATAGTCTTGAGTATCGATCTGGGCCGACTTCCCCAGAGCCGAATACGCTATTCTGTCTGCAGCTGTCCGTTTGTGTCCTGTTGGCTACTTTTCCCATCAGCCTTTTCGGTTAGCCATTTTAAATCGGGTTTTGGCCAAATTAATAGGGAATCAGCCATTTTAGGTGGCTACACCACTGCGCCACATGCCACCCTTTGATTGCCTTCATTAGGGAAGAGTTCCATAGGCAAAGGAAAGATATGCATGAGGACCGATCAAAGGCCATTGAAGGGGCTGTGGCTCCCCTGAAGGGCTCGATGGAAATGATCGAAAAATGTTTGGAGGCACAGGGGTCGCAGATCCAGGAGATGGAGAGGGTGATATCGGACCACAGCGATCAGGTGGTGGGATTGGAGGTGGAAGTGGTGTTCATAGGAGACCTTTTCAAGATGCTAAGAGCAAAAGTGGAAGAGCAAGAGAACAGGTCGAGAAGGCAGAACCAGCAAGTCGTCGACCTGCCTGAAAGAGTGGAAGGTGTGAGTGCACGAGGTACGTCTCGAGGATACTGGCAGTGCTGGTGGCGGAGGGGGTGCTGGACAAGGCCCCTGAGGTGGATATAGCGCACAGGTCTCTGAGGCAGAAGGCAAGAGCTGGTGAGCCGCCACAGGCGGTGATTGCAGGACTCCACAAGTTCGTGGAAAAAGAGAAGCTCCTGCAGTGGGCCAGGGAGAAGCGGAACTGCGAATGGGAGGAGAACAAGGTCTGAATATACCAGCACATTGGAGCTGAACTGGCAAAACAGTGGGCTGGGTTCAACAGGGCCAAAGACGGCAGGTCAGGTTTGGCGTGCTCTACCCGGCAAAACTATGGATGACTTATGAGGGCCGAGAATATTATTTTCAGACCCCAGATCCGGTCAGTGACTTTATGAAGGAGCACAAACTGGGAGAGAACTGAACTTTATTGGGAGACGGAGGTGCCGGCACTTTGGAGTGTTGGAAGATACGGGTAGAGTGGGGGGTTGGAGGGAGGGGGGTTAGTTTTTGTTTCCTCCCAGGTGGAGCGTATTTCTGTTTTCTGTTGGGTCGACAATGGGTAGCAGGGGTGAAAAGTTTGTAAGGGGATGGCCAACCATCCTGCTGCCTGTGGCTGTGTTGTTCTTTTTGCTTGTCTTTGGGGGAGGTGACCTGTGGTCTGAGATGTGGCTTTGTTTGGGTGGGGGAGGGGAGGCTCGCAGGGAGCTTTCTACACAGAACAGAATGACTTGGGTAAGAGTAGGGCCAGTCAAGGACAGGGATGGGAAGTTGTGTGTGGAGTCTGAAGAGATAGGCGAGATACTAAATGAATATTTTTCGTCAGTATTCACTCAGGAAAAAGAGAATGTTGTGGAGGAGAATGCTGAGACCCAGGCTATTAGAATAGATGGCATTGAAGTACGTAGGGAAGAGGTGTTGGCAATTCTGGACAGGCTGAAAATAGCTACGTCCCCGGGGCCTGATGGGATTTTCCTAGGATTCCCTGGGAAGCCAGGGAAGAGATTGCTGGGCCTTTGGCTTTGATTTTTATGTTATCATTGACTTCAGGAATAGTGCCAGAGGACTGGAGGATAGCAAATGTGGTCCCTTTGTTCAAGAAGGGGGGTAGAGACAACCCCGGCAACTATAGACCGGTGAGCCTCACGTCTGTTGTGGGTAAAGTCTTGGAGGGGATTATAAGAGACAAGATTTGTAATCATCTAGATAGGAATAATATGATTAGGGATAGTCAGCATGGCTTTGTGAAGGGTAGGTCATGCCTCACAAACCTTATTGAGTTCTTTGAGAAGGTGACTGAACAGGTAGACGAGGGTAGAGCAGTTGATGTGGTGTATATGGATTTCAGTAAAGTGTGTGATAAGGTTCCCCACGGTAGGCTATTGCAGAAAATGCGGAGGCTGGGGATTGAGGGTGATTTAGAGATGTGGATCAGAAATTGGCTAGCTGAAAGAAGACAGAGGGTGGGGGTTGATGGGAAATGTTCAGAATGGAGTTCAGTTACAAGTGGCGTACCACAAGGATCTGTTCTGGGGCCGTTGCTGTTTGTCATTTTTATCAATGACCTAGAGGAGGGCGCAGAAGGGTGGGTGAGTAAATTTGCAGACGACACTAAAGTCGGTGGTGTTGTCGACAGTGCGGAAGGATGTAGCAGGTTACAGAGGGACATAGATAAGCTGCAGAGCTGGGCTGAGAGGTGGCAAATGGAGTTTAATGTAGAGAAGTGTGAGGTGATTCACTTTGGAAGGAATAACAGGAATGCGGAATATTTGGCTAATGGTAAAGTTCTTGGAAGTGTGGATGAGCAGAGGGATCTAGGTGTCCATGTACATAGATCCCTGAAAGTTGCCACCCAGGTTGATAGGGCTGTGAAGAAGGCCTATGGAGTGTTGGCCTTTATTGGTAGAGGGATTGAGTTCCGGAGTCATGAGGTCATGTTGCAGCTGTACAAAACTCTGGTACGGCCGCATTTGGAGTATTGCGTACAGTTCTGGTCACCGCATTATAGGAAGGACGTGGAAGCTTTGGAGCGGGTGCAGAGGAGATTTACCAGGATGTTGCCTGGTATGGAGGGAAAATCTTATGAGGAAAGGCTGATGGACTTGAGATTGTTTTCGTTAGAGAGAAGAAGGTTAAGAGGAGACTTAATAGAGGCATACAAAATGATCAGGGGGTTAGATAGGGTGGACAGTGAGAGGCTTCTGCCGCGGATGGAAATGGCTAGCACGAGGGGACATAGCCTTAAACTGAGGGGTAATAGATATAGGACAGAGGTCAGAGGTAGGTTCTTTACGCAAAGAGTGGTGAGGCCGTGGAATGCCCTACCTGCTACAGTAGTGAACTCGCCAACATTGAGGGCATTTAAAAGTTTATTGGATAAGCATATGGATGATAATGGCATAGTGTAGGTTAGATGGCTTTTGTTTTTTGACTTCCCATGTCGGTGCAACATCGTGGGCCGAAGGGCCTGTACTGCGCTGTATCGTTCTATGTTCTATAACAAAAAGGTGAGGGTGGGGAGAGGTGGGGGGTCAGCAGGCGGACCCTTTGGGCAGGAGTTGCCACGCTGGCAGATAATGCTGGTGAACAGAAAGGAGGTGGGGGAGAAGGCCGAGAGAGATGGCCTAGAGGGTAAGGGGGGGGGAGGGTTGGCAAAGAAGCGTGGTCAGGGCGGAGAAGGGGGTCATCTTGGATGGAACCGGTGCAGGGTGAAATCAGAGAGATAGCGCAGCAAGGAGAGGATGGCGGACGATAGAGGGGAATGGAGGTGTAAGCCCCCGGTAAGGCTTACAACATGGAACGTGTGAGGGCTCAATGGACCGGTGAAAAGGTCTCGGGTTTTCGCGCACCTCAGGAATTTAAAGGCGGCAGTGGTTTTTCTGCAGGAGACAAACTTCCACGTGAAGGACCAGGTTAGGTTAGAGAAAGGAATGGGTGGGTAGGGTATTTCACTCGGTGTTTGACTAGAAGTCACGGAGGGTGACCACCTGATGAGCAAGAAGATGGGGTTTGTGAGTGCAAAGGATGTGAGGGATCTGGGTGGGAGATATGTGATGGTGAGCAGAGTATTGGAGGGGCACCGGTGTTGTTGGTGAATGTATGTGCACCAAATTGGGATGATGTAGGTTTAATAAGGGTTCTGCTGGCAGCGATCCTGGACTTGGCCACGCACCAATTGATTATGGGAGGAGATTCTAATTGTGTTCTGGAGCCGAGAGTGGATAGGTCGAGCCCCAGGTCAATGGGAATGATAAGAAGGGCAAAGGAGCTGGGTGGGTTCATGGAGAAGATGGGCTTGGTGGACTATGGAGGCAGGCCATGTCCAGGGAAATAGTGAGGATATGGACAGAGACAGGGGAGGTGGTGTCGGAGCCGAGGAGGATAAATGAGACATTTAGGGAATACTATAAGGAGCTGTACAGGGCAGACCTGGGTGGTGAAGAAGGGGACATGGGGCGGTTTTTGGATGGGAAGGAGTTTCTGCAGTTGGAGGAAGAAAAGAGGCAGGCGTTAGAGGAGCCTTTGGGGCTGAGGGAGATATTAGCCAAAATTAGGCCCCGGGGCCTGATGGTTACCCAGCAGAATTTTATAAGCAGCTTGCGCCGGACCTGGCACCATATCTCCTAGGGCGTTTAGTGAGGCATTTGAGACGGGGGAGATGATGCAGGCAACGATCACATTAATACCAAACAAGAGGAATGACCCGTTAGAATGAGGGTCGTATAGGCCCATATCGCTGTTAAACACAGATGTAAAAGTGCTGACTAAACTACTAGCGGGGAGGATGGATGGTTGTGCCCTGGTGGTGGTTGCGGATGGCCAGACAGGCTTCGTAAGGGGCAGGCAGCTTGCTAGTAATATAAGGAGGCTGTCAAACGTGCTCATGACTCTGTCGGGAGGTCGGGTATCAGGATCGCGGTGTCCATGAATGTGGAGAAGGTATTTGACTGGGTGGAGTGGCGGTATTTGTTTGAGATTCTGGGAAGGTTCGGGTTTGGGCCAAAGTTTGTGGCATGGGTGAGCCTGTTATATGTGGCGCCGGTGGCGAGTGTACAAACCAACGATATGGGTTCACAAAACTTTGGGATACTCAGGAGAACACGGCAGGGGTGCCAGCTGTCACTGCTGCTGTTTGTGCTGGCTATCGAGCCTCTGGCAATGGCCCTGAGGGTGTCAGCAGAGTGGCAAGGGATTACAAGGGGGAGTAGGGAGCATCGGGTGTCACTATATGCCGACGACCTGTTACTGTATGTGTCAGACCTGCTGGAGAGCAAAGGGAGGGTTATGGGCCTATTAGGGAAGGTTGGGGCGTTCTCGGGATGCAAGTTCAACGTAGAGAAAACTGAAGTGTTTTAGGTGAACGAGGTGGGTTGGAGGGCCAACCTAGGGGGGGATACCATTTAGCATAGCCAGAGACAGGTTTAGATATCTCGGGATTCAGGTAAAAGGAGAGTGGGCGACGCTGCATAAAGTGGGCGGCGTGGTAGCACAGTGGTTAGCATTGTTGCTTCATAGGACCAGGGTCCCAGGTTCGATTCCTACTTGGGTCACTGTCTGTGCGGAGTCTACACGTTCTCCCTGTGTCTGTGTGGGTTTCCTCCAGGCTCTCTGGTTTCCTCCAACAAGTCCCTAAAGACATGCTTGTTAGGCGAATTGGACATTCTGAATTCTCCCTCAGTGTACCTCAACAGGCACCGGAATGTGGCGACTATGGGATTTTCACAGTAATTTCATTGCCGTGTTAATGTAAGCCTACTTGTGACAATAAAGCTTATTATTATTAAATGGAATGCAACAAAGCTGATTGAGGAGTTAGGGACGATCTGAAGAGGGAGGACACGCTGCATCTGACTCTGGCAGGTAGGGTCCAAGCGGTGAAGATTAACTTCCTGTTTCTATTTATATTCCATCCAATTCCGAGTTTTGTAGCAAAGGCCTTTTTCCGGAAGCTGCATTAGATTATCTCAGAGTTTGTGTTGACAGGGAAGGACCCTGTTATTGAGGCAGAGGGGGTTTTGCATTGCCAAACCTGCTGCATTATTATTGGGTGAATGTGGAGAAGGTAAGGTGGTGGTGGGAAGGAGAAGGGACGGAATGGGTTAGGATGGAGAAAGAATTGTGTAAGGGGTCCAGCCTGTGGGCTATTGTGATGGCGGGGTTGCCACTGGCGCCAAGGAAATACACGGAAAGCCCAGTTGCAATCTACAGTGAAGGTTTGGAACCGTTGTGTAAAAACCATGGATTCGAGCCGGGGGGTGGATAGACGTTATGTATAGGAAGTGGAGAGAGGTGGGGCTGGTTAAGTTGAGGGATCTGTACCTGGAAGAAGGGTTTGCCAGTATAGAGGAACTGCGGGAGAGGGTAGAGATCCCGAGAGAAAGTGAGTTTAGATACTTGCAGGTAAGGGACTTCGCCCGGACGTTTTGGAAAGTGTTCCCCAGGTTACTGAAGTACACCCTGTTGGAGCGACTGCTGCTCCCGGACGTGGAAGGGAAGGGCAGGATCGGAGACATATATGAGTGGTTGGGAGAGCAGGGAGACGAGCAGGTGGTGAAGATTAAGGAGAGGTGGGAGGGGGAGATTGGAGGGGAGAAAAACTGTGGAGTGTGGAGTGAGGTGCTACGAAGGGTAAACGCGGCCTAAGCCTGATACAATTCAAGATGGTAGACAGGGTGCATATGACTCGGGCGAAAACGAATGGGTTCTTCCAAGGACTGGCAGACGAGGTGAGGGGACCAGCAAATCATGCACATATGTTCTGGGACTGTGAGAAGCTGGAGAGGTTCTGGGTGGGAGTTTTTGCGACGCTAACGAGGATAGTGGGGTAGGAGGTTGGACCCTCTGATAGCGATATTTGGTAGATTAGAGAAGCTGGTGCTGATGGAGGGAGGAAGGCCAATGTCGTGGCCTTCGCTTCTCTGGTTGTCTGGTGAAGGATCTTGCTGGAATGGTGGTCGGCTACACCGCTGGGTGTCGCGGCATGGCTAGGAGACTTATACGACTTTCTCCATCTGGAAACGATCAAATACGAATTGAGGCGTTCAGCGGAGGGCTTTGAGGCAAGGTGAGGGATGATAGTGGCCATGTTTGAAGAGTTGTTCGTCATTGGGGTGTTGAAAATGGGAAAAAATTTGTCCAAACTGTATAATTGTGTGTTGGGGAGTATGTTTCTCGGACAGTTTATGTTTTGTAACCATTTGAATGAGTTTGGAATAAAATACATTTTAAAAAGAAAGGGAAGGATGCCGCCTCTGCCCCTGCAAACCACACCACGGGAGAGGTGGAAAAGCCCACCTTTTGTGTTTACTCCGTCAAAACCTTTCATCATTTTAAAGACTCGGATTAGGTCACCCCCTCAAGCCTTCCCTTTCTAAGAGGACTTACATTTCATTTACTGTGGGATTTTCTGTGGCATAACTTCACGACAAACAGACCAGTATTTCCAGGCTCTGGTAAATATGTCCGACAAGAGCCCATAATGTAAACTTATCAAGCGCTGTTTTATTTTTGTATCCCTCAGGGAAATGTTATGTCGACTATCATTCGCAGGCTTTTGGCCCTCGTTTCAGTAGAGATGTTTACTGCTACAGCGTCTTCTTTTGCGACTATTTATAAAGCAGTTTGCATATTTATTAAGTCGGGCCATGACATTTATAGTCCTTTGCCGTGCAAAGTATGTCATTAAATAAGAACAATCTCACTTGTTCAGCAGCAGTGATGGCCTGATGAGGACTGAAAGTCTAATGAATACCTTCACGTGGAGAAATACCATTCTGAGGAAGTGAGCAATGAATCCATCAACTTAGCAGGCTGATGAATTGCTTTCTGAAATGTTTAAAGTGGATTCTTATGTAGATACTTGGAAAACAGATTTCATTCTTTCAGAATCCTAAAGAAATCAGCACTTTAACTACAGCTTGCGCAAACTGCAATCCACTCATGTAGAGGAGCATTATCCCTCTGTAACTTTATATTGCTTCTCAGCGAAATTTCTCTTCCCGTCAACTATCCCTGTTATAAGTCTTGTCAAGCATGATGTTGTAAAACATCTGTCAAATGATTCAATATCTCACCTCATCCTGGTAAAAAAGATCATTGTGTTGGTAATGGAGGATTGGGTCGCACTCTGAATCATTCGCAGTGGGAAAAAAAAGATATATCTTCCAAAGATAAAGGCTGCCTTTCAGTACATTAGCTGCAAAATAAAATGCTGTCTGCTCTGTGACTGATTGCACAGGTTCTTGAGAGGGTAGAGAGATTTGCCAGAATGACTCTGGGAATGAAGGATTTTAGCCGCAGATTGGGTTGAAAAAGCTAAGTGAGGTACCCTCAATAATGATGCTTAGAGATTAAACTGTAAAGAAGGCTTTATTAGACTAATAACTATGCTACAGCTATGGACGAGAGCTGACTGCTATACAGACCATGAGGCAGCCCTTTATGTATGGCTCCCAGATGGGCGGAGCCAGAGGCGGAGTCCCAGTGTTCCAAGCCCCGTCTTAAAGGGGACATCACCTTACATGATGATAAGGCAGTAACCGTTCATCACACTAAGGTTGTTCTTCTCGGAACAAAGGAGATGAAGGTGAGGTTTAACAAAGGAAAACAGAATAATGATAGGTTTTGGGTAATATGGAGAAAGAAAAGTTGCTCCTGCTAGCTGATGGACGGGGAATGGAGGACACAGATTTAAGGGGCGGGATTCTCTCAGCCCGGGGCCGGGCCGGAGGATCCACGCAACTGGCGCGAATTGCGCCACACCGCCCTGACGCCGGCATGCAGAGTGGCAAATCGGCGCCATTGGCACCGGCGTGGTTGGCGGGGCGCCGGTCGCGGGCCGCTCTACGTGGCTGGCCCGCCGATTCTCGGCCCGGGCTGAGCCGAGCGCCCGTCGTAAAAATGTTGAGTCCCGCCGGCGTCGTCCACACACTCAGACGGCGGGAACTCGCCGTGGAAGGGTCGGGGGGCGGCCTGTGAGGGGGAGGGGGGTCCGACCCGGGGGCGGCCTCCGATGTGGCCTGGCCCGCGATCGGGGCCCACCGTTTGGTGGGCCGGCCTCTCTGGCTGGCGGTCTCCTTTCTTCCGCACCGGCCCCTATAGTCCTGCGCCATGTTGCATTGGGGCTGTCGCATTGGCGTCGGTGCCACTGCGCATGCGCGGCACTCATTTGACGCTGGGATCAGCAGCTGGAGCGGCGTGAACCGCTCTAGTACCGTGCTGCCCCCTATAGGGGCCAGAATTACTGATCCTGAGGCGTGTTGACGCCCTCGAGAAACGCGATGGCGTGTCCGACGGCGTCAACACTTAGCCTCAGGATCACAAAATCCCGCCCAAGGTTTAGGGCAAGAGCTGAAAGAGGGATGTGAAAAGACTTTTTTCCTGCAGCGAGTGGTAATGACCTGGAGCCCGCTGCTTAGATGGCGGTGGAAGAAGGGATGAATAATGATTTCAAAAGGAAATTGACTGGGCGCTTGAGGGAAATGAACTTCCTGGGCTATGGGGAGAGAACAAGAGAGTGGGACTGACTAGATTACTCTACAGAGGGGCGACATAGACCCAATGGGCCAAATGGCCTCCTTTCGTGCCGTAATGATGATTCCATGACCTCACGAATAGGGGGCAGGACTCTCCGTTGGCCGACGCCTGAATCGGGTAATGCGATTGGGTGGAGAATAGGTTCTGATGCCAACATCGCAGCGGGTGCCGATTTGATGCCAAATCGTAATTCTCCGTCATCTCGACAGCAGCGTCAATGTGTTCCGGAATGCACGTACAGTAAACAGCGTTTGCATGTCATTAGCGGGCCTGACCCGCTATTTTCCAGGGCCCCCACGATTCTCTGCCTCCAATGGGCCGAGTTCCCGAAGGCACAGTTCAGTGGTGCTTTTAAAAATCGTGAAACCGGCGGCGTGGCTGATGAGGGAGAGGAGGTAGGACACAGAGAGGAACAGGTGCTAGGGCCAGCCACCGATGGCGCAAGAGGGTCCGGGGATGGGGGAACATGTGGGGGTGGAGACCGCAGTTCCAACCAGGGCCACCATGTAGTCCGGTATGCGCAGTTGGGCACGGGGGGGGGGGGGGGGGGTACGCATCATGC
Organism: Scyliorhinus torazame; assembly: GCF_047496885.1. NCBI lineage: Eukaryota > Metazoa > Chordata > Chondrichthyes > Carcharhiniformes > Scyliorhinidae > Scyliorhinus > Scyliorhinus torazame. Next base: position 247,365,408 of record NC_092708.1, read on the forward strand.
TAACATGGCCTTTCACTCCCTGCAGACAATGGATATTGGGATTCAACCAGCCCTGGGGGATGCCCTGCGGCGGTACGATCTGGAACTGCTCGAGGAGGAGGAAGCTGCAGCAGCACAGGGTGCAGCAGCAGAGTGTGCAGCAGCAGAGTGTGCAGCAGCAGAGGGTGCAGCAGCAGAGGGTGCAGCAGCAGAGGGTGCAGCAGCAGAGTGTGCAGCAGCAGAGGGTGCAGCAGCAGAGGGTGCAGCAGCACAGGGTGCAGCAGCAGAGGGTGCAGCAGCAGAGGGTGCAGCAGCAGAGGGTGCAGCAACAAAGTGTGCAGCAGCAGAGGGTGCAGCAGCAGAGGGTGCAGCAGCAGAGGGTGCAGCAGCAGAGGGTGCAGCAGCAGAGGGTGCAGCAACAAAGTGTGCAGCAGCAGAAGGTGCAGCAGCAGAGGGTGCAGCAGTAAAGTGTGCAGCAGCAGAGGGTGCAGCAGCAGAGGGTGCAGCAGCGGAACGCTCCACAGAGGAGCAGGTGGCAGCCGTCCAGAATGGAGAGCCAGCTGCCCACAGGCCGAGAAGGAGGTGCAATGTTGGTGCCACATGATGCCTCATGAGTACCGGCACCGCCTGTCATTTGACCGGGCCGGGCTGAACAGAGAGAGACAGTGCAACGACTTCCAGTGGCGGCCATGGTGTGGGTGATCGCACACAGGGCGGCTCCTGCTTGAAGCCACAGAAAAGAGCTTTTTAAACCCAACGGAAAAGTAGCTGAAGGTCAGAGGAGACGATCCCCCCCCTCCCGGGTATGGCATGTCTGCCAGTTACCAGACCCGGCAGAAGAAAGTGAAAGACCTGGCCAAGGAGTCGGAAGAGACCTGTGGCGCAGCAGTTATTGGAAAGGTGGCAGAGGGGGAAGGGCCAGTACTTGTTGGAAAGTTCCAGATGGAATAGTTGATGGCTTTCATCAGGGAAGAATTCCATAAACAAAGAAAAGAGATACAGGAGGACGGATTAAGGCCATTCGAAGGGGCTGTGGCACCTCTGAAGAGTTCGATGGAAAGGGTCAAAAAGTGTTTGGAGGCACAGGGGTCACAGATCCGCGAGAGGGTGATGTCGGACCACAACGATCAGCGGCATTGGAGGCGGAGTTGGGGCTTCTGGGAGGCCTTTGCAAGTAGCTATGAGCAAAGGTGGAAGAGCAAGAGAACAGGTCGAGAAGGCAGAACCTGCACACGTCGACCTGCCTGAAGGTGTGGAAGGCACGAGTCCAACAAGATACATCTCGAGGATGCTGGCAGGGCTGGTGGCGGAAGGGCTGCTGGACAAGGCCCCAGAGGTGGATAGAGCACACAGGACTCTGAGACAGAAGACAAGAGCTGGGGAGCCGCCACGGGCGGTGATCGTAAACCCCACAAGTTTTTGGAAAACATGAAGATCCTGCAGTGGGACAGGGAGAAAGGGAATTGTAAATAGGAGAGCAACAAGGTCCGAATATGCCAGGACATTGGAGCTGAACTGGCAAAGTGGTGTGCTGGGTTCAACAGGGCCAAGGTGGTGCTGTATCAACAGCAGATGAGGTTTGGGGTGCTCTACCTGGCAAAACTGTGAGTGACTTTGAAGGCCAGGAATATTACTTTGAAACCCCAGGCGTGGCCAGTAACATTATTAAGGAGCACAAACTGGGGCAGAACTGAACTTTATTGGGAGATGAAGATGCCGGCATTTTGGAGTAATGGAAGAAACGGGTCGAATGGGGGACGGAGGGAGAGCGGGGGGGGGGGATGGTTTGTTCTTCCAATGGGTAGCAGGGATGATAAGTTCGTAAGGGGACAGGCCCCCTCCCCCGCCCCCATGCCCCCTGCTGTCTATGGCGGTGTGGTTTTTTTCCGGAGGTGGTGACCTGTGGTTTGCGATACATCTTTGTTTGGGTGAGGGAGGGGAAGGGGAAGGTCCGCAGGGAGCCTTCCACACAGAACAAAGAGGTGAGGGTGGGGGAGAGGTGGGGGTTCATTGGGAGGAGCCTTTGGGCAGGAATTGCCACGCCGGCAGGTAATGCTGGTGAACGGAAGTGAGGTGGGGGAGGTGGCCGCAGAGATGGTCGAGGGGGTGAGGAGGGGGACGGGGGAGAAGGGAGGGAGATGCAATGTGCCAGCGTTGGAGAAGAAGCATGGTCAAGGGCGGTGAAGGGGACCAACTTGGGTGGGCCTGTTACAGAGGCAGAGGCAGAAAGGGGGGTGGCTGGCATTGTCAAATGTGCTGCATTTTTATTGGGCGGCGAACATGGAGAAGGTGAGGCGATGGTGGTAAGGAGAGGAGGCAGAACGGGTTAGGATTGAGGAAGAATCTTACAGGGGGGTTTCTCTGAGGGCTATGGTGACGGCGGCATTGCCACTGGCACCTGTTTGCATGGGACTGCGCACGTAGACACTAGACTAACTTTGATGGACATCAGTCATTGTTAAGCAATGGCCAGTTTTTGATTAATAAATTATCCTCTAAGTAATAAACATCCATTTGAACAAGGAGGTCTCAGCTGAGAATTACAAGCCACTGGGAGTAATTGAGGGATTAGACTACAGATAAAAATTCCCCCAAAAGTAAAACCTCGTGGGCGAGGTTTTGTTCCTGAACTACTGCCTTCCTGAATTCTTAAATCATCTATTTGTTTGTATTTACAGTAATTTATTCATGCTTTTATGTTTAATACTTCCTTTGCCGTGTATTTGACCATGTTTATGTATTGTTTGATATTTCATTTCTAGGTTTTGATTCAGTTCTTATGTAAGTGTGTTAAAGTGAATAATTAGTTATAAAGTTATATTTTCTACACCTCCAACCAACTGGACAACAAATTCTAAGTCGAAGAAGGTAAAAAATGAATTCTGACAACGGGGTCTCACTTCCTCACCCACGGCCAAACTCCACCTCGGCGACCTCCCTTTCCTCCGAGCCGCCGACCATGTCCAGAGCGCCCTGCTAAGCCACAGTGAGACGCCGCAGGTCCGGCGGTCCCCCTCCTGTCTTCTCTCGCTCCCGGCGGTTGTGCACGGCCTTCTCCTGGGTTGTGGGGAAACAGTAAACGACAGAGTTAGACAGTCCGATGCATGCAGCCCAGGGGTGGGTAGTTGGTGGTCTCAGTGGTCAGGGAACCCGGCCATGGCGGCCGGAATGGGTGCTGACATGTGGTGCAGGGTGAGGTTCGGCCGCCCTCTGGGTTAGGGCGTTGGTCGGGATATGGTGTATGATATAGGGGTTGGTGCTAGGGGCTGTGCTGCCTACTCACCCTGGCCGCCCTGAGGAGGTCGGCAGTTTTTTACGGCACTGCTAATTGGTCCACACAACTTTGCCTCCGTCGCTGAATGCCTCTGCCACCTGCGCCCACGCATGGCGAACGGCAACAGCTGGCAGCCTCTTTCCCGGGCTTTCTCCGCAGCGTCCAACAGGGTCTCGAGCTCTGTGTCCGTGAACCTTGGGACTGCTCTCCTTGATGCCACCTTGTTGGCTGGGGTGGTGTGTGTGGGGAACGAAGTGTGTATGTGCAGCGGCAGCTTGTCAGCCTCCTGAGTGTCAATCGCAAAACCGGCGAATCCCGCACCATTTCTCTTTAGAATCAATTGTGTTCCACGTTGCGCCGGTGCTAGCCCCTTAGCAGTCGCGGAATTGGTCTAGGTTGCGCGAAAGTCCACGGCTGGGATTCTCCGTAAACCCGGCCAAGTGTTGACGCCGGCGTCAAAACCGGCGCAAGCGACGCCGGCATCAATGGGCCTCCAGGTCCAGTCATTCTACCCTTTCTCGGGGGCTAGAACGGTGCCAGAGTGCTGTGTGCTGCTCTGGCGCCGAAAGCCGGCCCGCAACGGCCGGTGCTCGTCCGCACATGCGCGCCACAGCTGTCTCCGCAACATCGGGAGCCCTACAGGGGCCCGGCGTGGAGGAACATAGGCCTCCCCCGGAATTAGCGCACTCGCTGATCGGTTGCACCCGATTGCGGGCCTGGCCACCGTGGAGGCCCCCCCCCCCCCAGAGACGGCTCCCCCCGCCTGCCCCACCAGGATGGCCCCCGAAGCCAGAATGCCGAGGTCCCGCCGGGTAGGACCATATGCAAATGACGCCGGCAGGACTTGGCGGGCACTCGGCCGGCGAGCGAGCAGAACCGCCGGAGCTGCTTTCAACGGCCCCCAACCAGCGCCGCAGCGACCGCGCTGGCACGATTGCCGCCGATTCTCTGGTCGCCGGAGAATCAGTGGCCTGGCGTCGGAGCAGTGCAGCAGGGTTCGTGCCACGCCGAATGTCTGACCCTGCGCGGGCTCGGAGAATCCCAGCCCACGAATTCTGTGTCGGCGTCAACTTTGAGTCTCAGAAATGGAGAATCCCGCCCCAGATATCACAATTGCTTTACTGGGTTATACTGAGATGATCACTGCAATCTTGTTTTCAATCATGTAATGTTAGTCGCAACTACGCCACCCAGCAACAGGGACACAGGTGGCAACCTGAATCACAAGACAGGAACAGAAATGATTATGATTACAAAATGGACGCCAAGGACCAAAACCACTCAGCTCACCTTAGGCCGCTGGATCCAGAAAGAAACCATTGTCCCTCCTCACACCATTACACCAATCAAAAGCAAAAATCATTATTTGGCTGGGATTCTCCAATCAAAATTGCCCAGCCAACACTGCCAGCGAGAACGGAGAATTTGGCGCTCAGAGAATCCCATTGCGTGAATGGACGGAGAATTCCAGCCTTTCTCTCCACGATGTGTAGTATAAGGGCTTGGCACATAAAGGACGCGTATAATATCGCTCACACAGTGTAAGAGAACACATGACCCACACCTAGTGGTCAGTGCAGTGTTGGACACAGTCACATTTAGAAGCAAGAATGGAGACAGCTCCTAGCTCAGAACTTTATTGTATCCATACATGCTGGATTCTCCCCCTGCCACACCAGGGGCGTCATTCTCCGCCGGCGGGAGTCTCCGTTTTGCCGGCGCCCGGGGGTTTCCCGACGGCGTGGGGCTGCCCCACAATGGGAAACCCCATTGACCGGCCGGTGTTACGGAGACTCCCGCCGGCCGGTCGGAGCAGAAATGTGGCGGGGCGGGTAGGAGAATTTCGCTCCACATTTCTGCCCCAACCCGCCGGCGGGATGCTCCGTTATGCTGGCCAGTCAATGGGGTTTCCCATTGTGGGGCAGCCCCACGCCGTCGGGAAACCCCCGGGCTGCCAGCAAAACGGAGACTCCCGCCCATAGTTCTTCATAATTAATAAATACCTAATGTTGAACTACCTAAATTACGAATACCTTAATAAGACCCACCAAGGCTTCTGGTGGCGGCTATGAAGGAGTAAGTCACACATTTCGTGGCTCTCGCTCTGGTCGGACTTTTGGACCTTTACCCCTGATTTTCTACCGGACTTGAATTGTAAAACTGGTGACAAAGGCAATTGTGTACTGAATTCCCACATCGGTGCATGGAGAGAAGGACTAGAAGTGCACGTAAAGGCAGAAACAGAAAGACAGAGAAGGCTTGGGCTAAAGCTGCATCAGGAGACAGCATGGCGGAGGATCGGACCTCTGGTTTGTCGACCCAGCGGTCAAAGGAACAGCTGAAGCAAGTTATTCAGGAAGCTTTGCTAAGCAGAAACGGGACCACTCGGACCCGAAAAAAGAGTCAATTGAGCGGCTGGAGCTTAGATTGGACGCCCAAGATCGGGCGATCCAGAAGGTAGAGAAGGTGCTGGTTGAGCAGGAGGAACACCAAACTGCGGTGGAGTTGGAGGTGGGGATGCTGAGAGACCAGCAGAAGAAGCTCCTGGAGAAGGTGGAGGACCTAGAGAATAGGTCCCGCTGGCAGAACTTGAGAATTGTTGGGCTCTCGGAGTCGTCCGAAGGAGCGGACGCTGGGGCATACATAGCGGGCATGTTTGAGGAGCTGCTGGGGGATGGGGCATTTTCCCGGCCCTTGGAGGTGGGCAGGGCTCACAGAGCACTCGCGAGGAAGCCGCGAATGGGAGATCCCCCGAGGGCAATGGTGGTGAGATTCCACAGGTACTTGGATAAGGAGAGCTTTCTACAGTGGGCCAAGCAGACACGGAGCTGTAAGTGGGACAACAGTATCCTGCGGGTTTACCAAGACCTGAGTGTGGAGGTGGCCAGGAGAAGAGCAGGCTTCAACCAGATTAGGTCGATCCTTTTTAAGTTCGGATTGTTGTATCCGGCCCATCTCTGGGTCACGCACGAGGAACAGCACTTTTATATTGAGTCGCCTGAGGACGCGCTGGACTTTGCGAAAAGGAAAGGACTGGTGGTGGGCTGAGAACTTTCGAACTTTGCTGCAACGTTCATGTTTTTTTTTTGTTGTTTGTTTTTCTGTTCTTTTAAAAAAAGTTTCTAATTTTTTGTTTGGTGGAAGCAGTTTGTAATGCCTTTTGCATTGATTTGGGACCAGCGGTAGAGCTGAGTGAGTTAAGGTTTTCATTTGCACTGTTGAGGGATGGAGGTGTGCTTGTTTAGATCTTGGTGTTTTTCTGTCGGGCAATTGTGTGGGGATTATTTGATGTTGGAGTTTGTGTGTATGAGCGGGGGGGAGGGTGGGAAGGGAACAATAGGTGGGAGACTATCCGGCACCAGGGATGGGGGCCACCAAGCTAGCTGGGTGGGCTAGCTCATGGAAGCGCAGTGGGGGGGGTATGTTTGCATATGTTCATATGTTCGGTTTATTAAAGTTTACTAGAGGGGGGGAGGAGGGGGTAAATGTTCTGCTGACGAGGGAGGGACTTGGGTTAACCCCAGGAAGTTGGGAGTGGAGGCTGTCAGGGGGCGGGCCGGTGGAGGCGCGGAGCATGGGCTGCAGGTGGGCCCAAAAAAGGGGATGGCTGATCGGCAATGAGCCCCCCAACTAGGCTGATCACCTGGAATGTTCGAGGGTTAAATGGGCCAGTCAAGAGGGCACGTGTGTTCATGCATCTTAGGAGATTGAAGGCGGACCTGGTAATGTTGCAGGAGACTCACCTTTGAGTAGCTGACCAGATTAGATTAAGGAAAGGCTGGGTCAGTCAGGTCTTTCACTCGGGACTAGACTCAAAGACTAGAGGGGTCGCGATCCTGATCAATAAGCGGGTGGTGTTTGAGGCGGGTAGAATAGTCTCGGATGTGGGAGGTCAGTACATTATGGTCCGTGGGAAACTGGAGGGGGTGCAGGTGGTATTAGTAAATGTGTCCGTGCCAAATTGGGATGATGTGGAGTTTATAAAGAGGATTCTGGGGAAGATACTGGACCTGGACTCGCACAAGTTGGTCATGGGAGGGGACTTTAACACAGTTATTGACCTTGGCTTGGACCGGTCAAGCTCAGAAACGGGCAGGTTGCCAGCAATAGCAAAGGAACTAAAATGGTTCATGGAGCAGATGAGAGGTGGATCCACGGAGATTTGGGCAGCCGAGGGTGAAGGAGTTCTCCTTCTACTCACACGTGCATAAAGTGTATTCCCGGATTGATTTCTATATTTTGAGCAGGGTCTTACTGATGGGGGTGGTGGACACGGGATACTCGGCGATCACAATCTCAGACCATGCTCCGCACTGGGTGGACCTGCAGGTTAGTAAAGTCAGTAACGAGCGCCCGCAATGGAGGTTAGATGTGGGACCCTTTTGCTGACGAAGGGGTGTGCGAGCGGCTGAGGAAATGTACTCAGAACTACCTGCAGGTCAACGACACGCGGGAAATTTCAGCAGCGGTGGTCTGGGAAGCACTGAAGGCAGTGGTCAGAGGGGAGCTGTTCTCAATACGGGCCCAAAGGGAGAAGGTGGACAGGGCAGAGACGGACCACTGGGAAAGGAGATACTACAGATCGATAGGAGGTATGCGGAGACCCTAGAGGCAGGGCTTTTAAGGGAACGAGGGGGGCTACAGGCGGAGTTTGGCTTGTTAATCACAGGGAGGACGGTGGAGCAGCTGAGAAAGACGAGGGGGGTGATCTATGAGCATGGAGAGAAGGCCAGCAGAATGCTTGCACAGCAGCTTAGAAAGAGGGAGGCAGCCAGGGAGAAAGGGAAAGTAAATGACGGAGATGGGAACCTGGTTGGAGATTCAGCAGGGGTGAATAAGGCGTTTGTGGATTTCTACAGTAGGCTGTACAGGTCGGAACCCCCTATGGGGCCGGAGGGGATGAGGCACATCTTGTAGAGGCTGAATTTCCCAAAGGTGGACGGGGAGCTGGTAGAAGGGCTGGGGACCCCAATCGGGTTGGAAGAGACTCAATGCATTCTATGCTCGGTTCGAGCAGGTAACCAACAATCTGCTGTCGAGTGCCCCAGCAGCCCATAACTCACCCATACCCACCATCATAGCTTCCGAAGTCAGATCGGCCTTCCTGAAAGTGAACCCTCGGAAGGTGACGGGCCCAGACGGGATCCCTAGTCGTGCACTCAGAGCCTGCACAGACCAGCCGGCAGAGGTGTGTGCGGATATCTTTAATCTGTCCCTTCTCCACTCCGAGGTCCCCACCTGCTTCAAGTAGACCACCATTATACCGGTGCCAAAGAAGAGCCAGGCAACGTGCCTCAATGACTACCGTCCGGTGGCCCTGACTTCAGTCGTAATGAAGTGCTTCGAGAGGTTGATCATGAAGCGCATCACCTCCATACTCCCAGAATGCCTTGATCCACTGCAATTCGCATACCGTCGCAACCGGTCCACAGCAGACGCCATTTCCCTGGTCCTACACTCATCCCTGGTGCATCTCGACAACAAGGACTCCTACATTAGACTCCTATTTATTGACTACAGCACCGCCTTCAACACCATAATCCCAGCCAAGCTCATATCAAAGCTCCAAAACCTAGGACTTGGCTCCGCACTCTGCAATTGGATCCTCGATTTTCTGACCAACAGACCACAATCAGTAAGAATAAACAACAACACCTCCTCCACAATAGTCCTCAATACTGGGGCCCCGCAAGGCTGCGTACTTAGCTCCCTACTCTACTCCCTGTACACACACGACTGCGTGGCAAAATTTGGTTCCAACTCCATCTACAAGTTTGCTGACGATACGACCATAGTGAGCTGGATCTCGAATAACGACAAGTCAGAATACAGGAGGGAGATAGAGAACCTAGTGGAGTGGTGCAACGACAACAATTTCTCCCTCAATGCCAGCAAAACTAAAAAGCTGGTCATTGACTTCAGGAAGCAAAGTACTGTACACACCCCTGTCAGCATCAACGAGGCCGAGGTGGAGATGGTTAGCAGTTTCAAATTCCTAGGTGTGCACATCTCCAAAAATCAGTCCTGGTCCACCCACGTTGACACTTCAGGAGTCGTGAAGACCGCCCAGTCCATCACACGAACCTGCCTCCCATCCATTGACTCCATCTACACCTCCCGCTGCCTGGGGAAAGCGGGCAGCATAATCAAAGACCCCTCCCACCCGCCTTACTCACTCTTCCAACTTCTTCCATCGGGCAGGAGATACAGAAGTCTGTGAATACGCACGAACAAACTCCAAAACAGCTTCTTCCCCGCTGTTACCAGATTCCTAAATGACCCTCTTATGGACTGACCTCATTAACACTACACCCTGTATGCTTCATCCGATGCCTATGTAGTTATATTATATACCTTGTGTTACCCTATTATGTATTTTCTTTTATTCCCTTTTCTTCCCATGTACTTAATGATCTGTTGAGCTGCTCGCAGAAAAATACTTTTCACTGCACCTCGGTACACGTGACAATAAACAAATCCAACCCAATCCAGATAGTGGAGGGTCTGAAGGCCATGCAGTCGGGTAAAGCCCCGAGGCCGGACGGGTACCAAGCGGAGTTCTATAAAAAGTTATCTGGGATATTGGGGCCGGTGTTGATGATTTCAATGGGCAAGGGAAAGAGGGGTGCTGCCCCCGACGATGTCACAGGCCACGATTTCGCTGATTCTGAAGCGGGACAAGAACCCGGAGCTGTGTGGGTCCTACAGGCCGATATCCCTGTTGAATGTGGATGCCAAATTGCTGGCCTAAATATTGTCCTCCAGGATTGAGGATTGTGTTCCGGACGTTATTGGGGAGGACCAGACGAGGTTTGTTAAGGGTAGGCAGTTGGTTGCCAATGTAAGAAGGTTGTTAAATGTGATCATGATGCCCCCGGAAGGTAGGGAGGTGGAGGTAGTGATCACAATGATTGCAGAAAATGCTTTTGATCGGGTAGAATGGGATTATCTGTGGGAGGTACTGGGACGGTTCGGATTTGGGCGGGGCTTTATTGACTGGGTCAGGTGGCTGCATCAGGCTCCTGTGGCAAGTGAACGGACGAATAGGACAACATCAGACTATTTTAGACTGCACCGGGGGACGAGACAGCGGTGCCCCTTCTCCCCACTGTTAGCTATAGAGCCATTGGCAATTGCCCTGAGAGCCTCAAGGGGCTGGAAGGGGTTGGTCCAGGGTGGGGTGGAGCACAGAGTCTTGCTCTATGCAGACGACCTGCTTCTGTATGTATCGGACCCAATAGAGGGGGTGGAAGAAATCATGAGTCAAGGAGGTTTTGGCCTGTTTTCGAGGTATAGGCTAAAGATGGGGAAAAGTGAGATATTTGCGGTCCAGGCGAGGGGACAAGAGAGGCGATTGGGGGAACTGCCATTTAGATTAGTCGGGGGAAGCTTTAGGTACCTAGGCATTCAAGTGGCGCGGGAATGGGATCGGCTGCATAAATTAAATCTGGCCCGACTCGTAGACCAAATGAAGGACGATTTTCGGAGATGGGACGCGCTTCCGTTGTCTCTGGCTGGGAGGGTGCAGACGGTGAAGATGACGGTCCTCCCGAGATTCCTGTTTGTATTTCAGTGTCTCCCCACCTTTATTCCGCAGTCTTTTTTTAAACGGGTCAACAAAGTGATCACTGGCTTTGTTTGGGCGGGCAAGACCCCGCGAGTAAGGAAGGTAATGCTTGAGCGGAGTCGGGGAGAGGGCGGGCTGGCGCTGCCAAATTTTAGTAACTATTACTGGGCAGCGAATATAGCCATGATCAGGAAGTGGGTGGTGGGGAGGGGTCGGCATGGGAGCGTATGGAGGTGGCTTCATGCAAGGGAAGCAGCAGTCTGGGGGCGTTGGTAACTGCACCTCTGCAGTTCCCGCTGGCACGGTACTCCACCAGCCCTGTGGCGGTGGCAGCTCTGAGAGTCTGGGGGCAATGGAGGAGACATGTGGGAGCGGAGGGAGCATCAGTCAGGTCCCCAATCTGTAATAATCACTGGTTTGCCCCGGGAAGTATGGATGGGGGGCTCTGGATGTGGCAGAGAGCAGGGATTGAGAGGATGAGGGATATGTTTATAGAGGGGAGCTTTCCGAGTATGAGGGCGCTGGAGGAGAAGTTTGGGTTGGCGAGGGGAAACAAATTCAGGTATCTGCAGGTGCGGGACTTTCTACGAAACAGGTGTCAACCTTCCCGTTCCTACCGCTAAGGGGGATTCAGGACAGGGTAGTTTCCAGAGGGTGGGTAGGAGAAGGGAGTGTCTCTGACAATTACAAGGAACGTATGGGGTCAGAGGTGAAGTTAAAAACTCACCACTATTAGAATTCCCCCTATACCAAAAAGGGTCGACATTCTAAATGGTGAACAGGGATTCTCACTCCCTGACTCCTATGCAGGCTTAGGTGGGTGCTATTCAGGTCAAACTATATTTTCAAGTTATCCCCCGGTATAACTCATACCTTCGCAGAAGAATTTTATCTACTTACCCCTCAGTTGCATTGATATCCTGGGTCCTGCGATGCTAAGTAAGTAAAGTAGACTTTGTAATAACCACTGTTTCAGGTTAAAACTTTTAAGTAATTTTATTATTATATATTTTCTTTTTAAAGATGCAATCACTGTCTTTACAGAAAAGTAAAAAGGTCTTGCTTCTGGATTCTCCTGGTTGGTTGAAGAGACCTTCAGGTCCATCTTGACAATCACTCTTCTTTAAATTCTGGTCTTCCTTAGCATTCGCTGTTCCACTCGGTTGTTATGCTCTATTCTTCCCATGACCGAGCTATGAGAGCTGACTCTCTCTCTTCTTTAGCTTTTGGTTTTTCTCAGATGGATTCACTGTTCTGCTCGGTTGCTATGCTCTATCTTTCCCATGACCGAGCTGTGAGAGCTGACTTTGAGCTAACTCTGAGCTGACTCTGAGCTGACTGTGCTGCCTGTCCCCTTTCTTTGGGTTTATATCCCCCTTCTAGCAGTTATTAAGTTTTTATGACATTATTGTAAAGTAACTTTTATTTCACTTGGATTGTAAAAGGTACCTTTAATCTAAATTTTTCTAACACGACTTAATATTCATTTTGAGCATGATCTCATCTCATAGATCTGATTACATTGTATCCTTTGTGATGTTCAAAAATGCTTGATTTCAAAGTGGTGTGACTTTTGATTCCTGTCATTTCTACAGTTTTATTATTATCAAATTGTGTCCCCAGCTCGTAATTTTGACTTTGGTTTGGGTCTAATTTGTGTTCTCGTAGACAGGTTGTCTCCAGCTTCCTTTAATTTACCTGATGTCAGCAGAACTTCCCACCTATACATTTGTCACCTAATTCAACTGAAAACCTTATCCATTCTTTTCCATCTGCTTACCTAACTTCAAAAGGAGGTGCGAAACATTGCTTTTAGCTGTATACTAAAATTCACTCAATTGTGTCTTGAAAGACCTGCTTGTTTTGTTTGCTAAGCCTGCTTGACTGAGGCTATCTGCATTTTACAATCCTCTCCTGCAGCTGCTGTTAACCCTTTGTGGGATTTTTCCCTACATTCTCTCATGCACTCTTAGATCAGGTATTGCCAGGTTTCCATGTTTCAAATGACATATCTTTCCATATTTTCAATTACAGAGGAGATGCAGACCAAGGAGCTGAAGCGCAAGTGGGAGGAGGAGCTGGGGGGAGAGATAGAGGATGGTCTACAGGCAGACGCATTAAGTAGAGTCAACGCGTCCGCAACATGTGCCAGGCTCAGCCTGATATAATTCAAGGTCGTTCATTGGGCTCACATGACAGTGACCCGGATGAGCAGATTCTTTAGGGTGGAAGACAGGTGTGCAAAATGTGCGGGAGGACCAGTGAAGCATGTCCACATGTTCTGGACATGTCCGAAGCTTAGGGGATTTTGGCAGGGGTTTGCGGATTTCATGTCCACGGTGTTAAAAACAAGGGTGGCACTGAGTCCAGAGGTGCCGATTTTCGGGGTGTCGGAAGACCTGGGAATCCAGGAGGAGAAAGACGTTCTAGCCTTTGCTTCCCTGGTAGCCTGGAGACGGATACTATTAGCTTGGAGGGACTCAAAGCCCCCGAAGTCGGAGACCTGGCTATCGGACATCGCTAGCTTTCTCTGTTTGGAGAAAATCAAATTCGCCTTGAGAGGGTCACTGTTAGGGTTCGCCCGGAGGTGGCAACCGTTCGTCGACTTCTTCGCGGAAAATTAATCGTCAGCAGAAGGTGGGGTTAGTTTAGCTTAGAGTAGAGGATTAATAAAGTTGGGACCTGTAAGGAAGGGAGACGGCTTTTGCACTATGTTTATAGTTTCATGTACATTGTTTATTTTGTTGTTGTTATAATACCAAAAATACCTCAATAAAATGTTTATTAAAAAAAAATAAGACCCACCAAACAATGCCCACAATCTTACAATATGGTGGCAGTGAATGGAACAACTCAAAATCTCGCAGAAGGAAAATAAAATCCTGGAAAACTGAAGGAAAAATCAAAGAAGCATTCTGACATGAACTTAGGAACCTCCTGAGTAAAACAATTCTTCTCATCTCAGTCCTAAGCAACTTCCCATTTATTTTGAAGAGTGCTCCCTGGTACTAGACTCCCCAAACCACAGAATCCTCTTCCCTGTCTATCCCATTAACTATTTTGCAGGTTTCAATGAGATCACCTCTCATTCTTTGAAACTCGGGAGAATACAGGTCCTCTGCTGGAAGCCTGTTCCTGTTTCTCTACCTGTTGGTTGGAAGAGCTTACAGGCCCAGTTTCCCCAATTCTCTTCATAGAACATCCGAGGAACAAGTCTGATGAACCTTTGCTGCACTCACTTTATGGCAATAATGGGCGGGATTTACCGGTCTCATCGCACCCGACTTGGTGATGCGACGAGGCCATTGAATCTCATGAGAGGCGAGATCCAAAACAACAAATTTAAATGATCCATTAGATTCATTTAAATATGTGCTCGCTGTATTATCCCGGCACCCGGGAACTAACGGCCTCCCCAGCAAGGCCTCGACCACAAAGGTGGACCAAGCAAAACGTCACCTGGGTGGGGTCTCCTAGGGCATTTGTGAGCCTCGGGTGGTTGGGAACTGGAGGGTGGCACCCTGGCACTCACGCTGGCAGCTGGATACCTAGGCACTGTCTGCCTGGCATCTTGCCACTGCCACCTGAGCATCCTGACAGTGTCACCCTCGACTCCCAGGGTGTCAGGCTAGCAGTGCCAAGGTGCCAGGTTGCCCATGCCAGGGGTCTGGCCCGGGGTGCCTTGCCTTTAATAGGTGGAGTCTTACAACACCAGGTTAAAGTCCAACAGGTTTTTTCAAATCACTAGCTTTCGGAGCGCTGCTCCTTCTTCAGGTGAATGGAGAGGTAGGTTCCAGAAACATTTATATAGACAAAGTCAAAGATGCAAGACAATACTTTGAATGCGAGCATTTTGCAGGTAATTAAATCTTTACAGAGCCAGAGAGGGGTAACCCTAGGTTAAAGAGGTGTGAATTGTCTCAAGCCCGGACAGTTGGTAGGATTTCGCAAGCCCAGGCCAGATAAGGTGGGGGGGGGGTGAATGTAATGCGACCTGAATCCAAGGTCCCGGTTGAGGCCGCACTCATGTGTGCGGAACTTGGCTGGAAGTTTCTGCTCGGCGATTCTGCATTGTCGCGGGTCCTGAAGGCCGCCTTGGAAAACGCTTATCCGAAGTTCAGAGGCTGAATGCCCTTGACTGCTGAAGTGTTCCCCGACTGGAAGGGAACATTCCTGTCAGGCGATTGTCTCGCGAAATCCATTCATCCGTGACATGAACGGACAGATGTTTCCCCATCTACAACTTCTGTTGTATGTCCAGCATATGCTGCCTTGTTGATGCACATCGTAAGCCTGAGGCTCAGCAATCCTGAATCCTCCAGCAGGTCTCGGAGTGTCTGTGGCCCTCAGCTGTCATGGCCTCTGTCAGCTGCTCTGGCATATCTGTGCTCTGCTCACCAGGTTGTGATCCTGAAACCACTACATGAGCATGCATCCAGTGACGTGGGCGTGTCAGCTGGAGGCTGTGGGGGAAGGATGGGGTGCTGTGGGCTCCCTCCTCCTCAGAATTGAATAGCTATCGCCCAGTAACTGGAGATGTCTGTTTTTTTCTTCGACCTGCATGGGAGAGCAAATTAATTGGAGGATAGTAAGCATTTCATCGTATCCTTCACAGCACTCGTACTATGGAGCTCCATGTGACCAGTGGTGAACACAAAAGCACTCTGTTTATGTTCACTAGAGGCTCTTTTGTGTCCTTGCACTGGATCACTCTTGTGTCTCCACACCCCTCTCACCATCAGCTATTGACCAGGCCCCATGCTGACTTCTGAGTTCGACAGCCTTCTCCATGAAGCATTAGGATGTTGAGGAAAGGGCGTTGCCACTGGTCTTGACTCTTTCTTTGACATTGTGGGCAGTTTTCTCCCACAAATACGCATGCAACCATTGTTAGTTGCCTGGCAAAGGCAAGCACAATGCCTCTGCTGGTGGCAGCCTGACTGTCCAAGATGGTGCCATGGGAATGTCTTCTGAAATGAAAATGAAAATTGCTTATTGTCACAAGTAGGCTTCAAATGAAGTTACTGTGAAAAGCCCCTAGTCTCCACATTCCGCCGCCTGTTCGGGGAGGCTGGTACGGGACTACTGTGGCTACTCAAAAGCAGCAGCCCAGGAGTCAGCTTTGATGGACCAGGGCTATTCACTGGGAGGCTGTAATGTCTATGACAGGTAATGCTGCAATCCTCACCCCATTGCCACTAACTGGGTTGGCATTCCCTTTTTACCAATTTCACATGTAAACCCTAAGGAGAGCAATAAGTGGCGCGCTCCCCTCGGCGGACCACACATGACCATTCGTAGGATTCAGTCATTGAGTATGTTTAAGACAAAGGTCGATAGATTTCTAAACAGTAAAGACAGCAAGGGATATGGGGATAGCATGGGAAATAACGTTGAGGTAGAAGATCCACCTTGATCTAATTGGTTGGCGGAGCAAGCTCAAGGGGCCGAATGGCCTACTCCTGCTCCGACCGCCTATTCAGCTGCTTGTGGCACTGCATACTGGGTCGAGGGGTGGTGTCCCCAGTTGCTGACCTCCTCCACGTTCCCTGTCAAAAGCTGCTTGCTCTATTGGGATTCTCCCACCTGGAGGGCACTTAATATGGTTGGACCTTCCCCCATGGAAGAGATGGGCCTTCCCCACCAGTTCTCTGACAATACAACACATTCTCAGGCAATGAGACCTTCTGTTTCTGTTGAGGAACCTGTGAGGGGTGATGTCGTGGGCTGGATTCTCCGCAGTCAGGATTCTCCATTGTGCCGGCAGCGTACCTACGCCCAGGGATTTCCCGATGCCGTGGGCCTGCCCACAGTGGGAAACCATTAGCCAGCTGGCGGGACGGAGAATCCCGCTGCTGGCGGGGACGCTCCGTTTGCTTTTGTTTGTGAAAATGAGCTGACATAGTTTTTAATTGGTATCAATGTGGAAAGGTGATGTTTCGTTCCTGTTTAATGGTTAGTGCGACATGTGGAATGTTACGTCGTTGATTTTCAAATCTTTGTCACTGTTGACCGTTTAATAAACAGAATATTCTCTGCCAAGCGAGTGAGGCTCCCATCAAATTGACTAAACCCACCCCCTGTGTCTTCAGTGTTGTAGTCGATAATGCAATGGTGAACAGGCCTCCTAGGAGGAAGTAAATCAGGATTGTTGCTTTTGAATTTACAAAGGGTTGTTTCTTATTTTATTTAAGCTTTCTTGCCCTCAAAACCATTTCTCAGCAGTATTAATATTAATTGCTTGAGTGTCTCTGAATTAATATCCTTCAGTTGGCAAACGTAGAAGCAATAATGATCAAATTATGGAAGAATAATAGCATTGCCCTGTATCAATTGCTGTAACATATTTCCTTTGATAATTTGTCATTTAATACCCTATTAATTGCAGCACAGACCAAAGGGTATCTAATTCTCTGTTAGGACAATGAATTTGCTCACGGGGCATTAGCCAAAGTATACAGAAATCTGTCAAGTGGGCAATTTAAATTTATGAATTAAGCTTGAAAAGTGACTGGATAATGGATCTGGCAGGTGCAATGTTGTGTGTAATCATTACTTTTGGTTTCAAGCGCAACATAGGAATGGTGCTCCATATGTTTTATGAATAAACCGGACAGGCAGAATCACCATCACTCCAAACATCTGTGATTCGTACCTCAGTGTAATTTCACTGCTGTTGTTGCCAGGTCATCTTCATTGAGTTTGTGCTTGTCTGCTCGTGTCTATCATTTGATTGAAGGCTGCACTTTATTTCCCCCGGGGTCAGAATATGTTTTCTTTTGCCTCTAAATGGTCACACGTTCGTAAACAGCAGGGTACACATCTAAACTCTGTTCTGTTGAAAATATAACTACCCCCACCCCCACCCCCAGTGACCAACTGACGGCAAATCAAATTAACTAATGTCAGTTGACTGCAGGGCTCCTACATATAAATTTGGTTCCGGTCCTCAGGGGGTACTAACCCAAAACGTTCTCAATTACTATCATTCCAGATGCCCTGCCCCATCTCTTAATGGGCAAATGCATATCCTCTTGTGGTACTGAGTCATATAGGTAGGACTGCCAACATGGAGGCATGCCTGGAGGCTTGATCATGTGACAGAACAACCACATGATTGCCTCACCATGTGATGCTCCATCATTTATCCTACCCTCTTTTAAATTAAATTAATTTCTCTACCTCAACAGCCACATATTGCGAAAAATCCCATAGGTTTATCGTTGACCAGAAACTGAACTGGACCAGCCATATAAATACTGTGGCAAAAACGGTAAGTAGGTCAGAGGCTGGGAATTGTGCAGCGAGCAATTCACCTCCTGACTCCCCAAAGCCTTTCCACCATTTACAAAGCACCACCTACCAGGAGTGTAATGGAATACTCTTGCCTGGGTGAGTGCAGCTCCAACAACACTCAAGAAGTTTGACACCGTTCAGGACAAAACAGCCTGCTTGATTGGTGCCCCTTCCTTAAAATTTCACTCCCTCCACTATCAATGCACAGTAGCAGCCGTGCGTACCATCTACAAAATGCTCCACAACAACTCACCATGGCTCCTTCGGCAGCACCTTCCAAAACCGTGATCTCCACTACCTAGAAGGACAAGGGTAACAGATATATGGGAACAACACCTGCAGGTTCCCCGCCAAGTCACACACTCATCCTGACTTGGAAATATATCACTGTTCCTCTACTATCGATGGGGAAAAATCTTGGGCCTGCCTTCTCAACAGCACTGTGAGGTGCATCTACACCACATGACTGCAGCAGTTCAAGAAGGCAGCTCACCAGCATTTTCTCAAGGGTAATTAGTGATGGGCAATAAATGCTGGCCTAGCCAGCAACACCTTCATCCCATGAACAAATATAAAAATCGTAACTCAGCAGTACTAAGAGCGAAAAGAAATCCCATGCCATGCATTTTCAAAGGGAAATGGGCCAATGCTTCGGCTCAGACCCCCGATATATGTCACTGATGCTGAGCAGTAGGAACTACTCAAGTGTGACCCAGATGACTCTACCCTAATTACCCCTGCTTTCTCATGCAGGAAACATTGTGTGGAGATGATGGAAGGTGAGACCGTACTATAAATATTTCTATTTCATTGATGCAAAGTAGATAGTGGCTGTTTTATGTGAATGTGAAAAAATCCACAAACATCAAGAATTACTTTGGGGGGAGCAGAGTGGGGGGCTTACTTCGCTTCCGGCTGCCCCAAACTCTGGTGGAAAGTCAAAGGAAACTATGGGTTATAACTTCCTTGGAGTGGCAATCGGATTGCCACTCTGCGCCCACTTAACTGCGGCAAATATCTTCTGGGACTGTCTCACCCTACCTTCCTGATTCAGACCGGGAGAGATTCATACAGCACTGGGATACAATGGGGCACGGGGGCTTGTGGCAGAGGGGAAGTGGTAGTGGTGAGGTGGGGGAGGTAAGGGGGCAGTCGCCTCTGGGGTCGGGGTCCCGTCTGAATACGAGTCTTGTGGTGAGAAATACCATGAAGGATGGGGATCAGGTCGGGGGGGGGAGGGGGGGCTCTCTGTGAGGCCGGGATTGGGGGATGGGGGAGGGGTATTTAAAATAGATATGCTGAAGTTAGGTTTTATTTCTTCTAACCTTTTCAGAGTAACTATTAGTGTAACCCTGGTAGAACTATCCAAAGTTAGCGATTTAAATTGCTTTGTTAGATGGTTACCAATGACTTATTCCAGGGGTAGTTGGTGCTTCTGGAGAATTGCAATACAAATGTTTACCTGGGAACCTCCAAGAGGATTCCCCAGCGCAAGTATCCCCAAAACCGACAATGGCGAGGCAGGAAAATATGGCCGTCTATTTATATGATTCACCTGGGCGCGAGCATCTTATCTGGTCACCAATTCCACTGACAAAAACCCAACTCTGCATTATATACAAATACTGTTTAAAAATAAAATCATAACAGGCTTGAAACTGGTGACATAGCTTTATTGCCATTCCATTAATGAGTTATTGTCTGCAGTCCCTCGATCTAAGGATGACATTACTCAGGGTCATGGGTTTCTGCCAAGTATCTTCTTGTTATTCTCAAAAGGCAAATATTTGGCCAGATGTAGTAGGACTTCCCACAAGGCATTGGGGTCCGGAGTGCAGGATATTCTTCCTTTTCTTCTCTGCCACTGCTCTGCCTCATCACTGAGGCTTTTGGACTTACAGCATGAGGCAACTTGATGAACAAAATGTTGCCATTTTGAATGATTGGGATCTCCTCCCAGTTATTAATGTCCGTGCTGCCATGCTTCAAGGAGAGCTTCAGAGTGTCTTTGTAGCATTTTCTTTGTTCTTGCCTGGAATGCTGACCATTTGAGAGCTGAGAAAACAGGACCTTGGCAGACCACATGTGGTTGTTCTTAGGATTCAATCATTGCGTAGGCCAACTGGGCTTAGTGTCCAGTCCATTGCAGTTGGTTTTCGGGAGTTTTGCTTGAATGCTTGCAGGGATGACTTCAAAGTCCTCCAGTTGATTCCCGAGAATGCAACAGATGGAATTCCATTAATTATAACACGGCTAAATAATGTGTGCCTCTGAGCTAAACGAACGCAGCTGAAGTGTTTCCATTGTATAATTGTCTGGTGACTACTTGTGCTTTGGGGTGTCCTAGCTTGCAAAAGGCATTAGAAATGCTAGTCTGTAATTCTAACTTTGCAATGGCAAAGCATGGGATGAAAAATCCTGCCAATTCATATGCAGTGCATGCCAAGTAGAATATCATGCTAAACTCAAGAGTTAATCCCACACTTCAACACGAGTATTCAAAATAGGACAAAATCCTTCTTTAGTTTCTGACATTAGACTCCAGGGCCTGAGTTGTATGCTCCCCCCCAGTGGTTTTGTAGATAGGGGGGTTGAGTGGAAAATTCGTCAGTTGATCTTCCCACTGAGTTCCCACCCACCCCAACCTTTCAGCAATTTTACCCTGGGGTGGGTGAGGCCTCAGACGGGCCAGCTGCCCCAATTGAGGCCCTTAAGTGGACCAATTAAGGACTGTTTCCTGTTCAACCTCCATTTTTAGGCCGGTGAGTGTAGTTCCCGGGTATTGGGGAAACCCGAGAATATTCGGCAGGAAGGGATTGGTGTGACTCCATCAGAAGCCCTTTGAAATTTGAGTGCCCCTCCCTACCTTAAGGTCCTGTAAGCACTGGACCTCCCTCCCACATTGGCCTCTCTCCTGGTACCCCAATCACCCTCTGTCCATCCCCCGAGGCCTTCCCTACCCTTCCTGTCCCGAGACCCCCAAAACATACCTCTTCCTGGATTCCCGAGACTTAGGTTATGGGGACTGCATGCACTCTAAGGCATGACTTCCTCCTGAGTGAGGGGCAGAGGGCCCGCCTCCAGTCAATTATCACCCGTAGGAGCATGAAATCGCTGTGGGGCACACAACGTCCCTACCAACTCTTCCAATGGCAAGGCATGAAACCCCGGCATCCTAAAACCCCTGGCCCAGATATATTTATGGTCCATTCCAACTATCCACTCCTAATAAGCAACTCCATTTCTATCAAGTGTGGAAAAATTCCTATACCTGAGATTTTCAGCTGTGACCTGTAAATCGGGAGTATTGTCATGTGTCACAGTAGAAACATGGTGCCAAATTTCACCTCCAGCTTTCAGAGCCCCATCGTCATGGTCAATTGGGGGTCAGAGTCCCACAGTGTGTGGGAACCAGTCACCTGGCCTTGATATTCCCTAAATTGGCCAATTAATGGGTGGAATCTTGAGGGCCCTTAGGAAGCCCTCCAGCACTGAAGAAGGAACAGGCAGTCTTTTCAGGTATCTGAGAGAGAGTGGTGACCCCTAGACGGACGTGCCCTACCTCCAACTTCTTTAACTTAAAAAAAACATTAACCCCAGCAGCCAGGCCACCATTGTGGAACCTCTTCACATAGAGTTGCCTCTAGTTACAGCTGAGCACTAGCAGGCAGGGACGGCCTGTAAGATTGTTTGGAGTCCTGGTCACCCCTGACTGCCATTGGGAGACCGCCGGGTAGGTAATCTGTTCCCCGACTCCTCCGGGTATCTGGAGGCCAACAGGAAAGTTCCAGTCCTTGATAGGCCTTTAACTAGGTCAGTTGACTACCTGTCATTTGTGGGCAGGTAGCTCTGCCACTTTACAATCCTGCCACTGGGAAAAGTTCCCTAGGGATGCCATGGAGCCAGGGAAACTCACTTCGACCTTCGGCCAGTGGTGCAAACGTACATGCCCCCCCCCCCCTCCCCCCATGGGGCCTAAAAATTCAGCCCACGGTTACAATCTATCTCATTGTGTCACAAGAGACAACAGCTTGCAAAAGTGCAGTGAAAGTTCACCAGGATATTACTATAAGGATGGAGAGAATTATTAGAAACTTAGAATCCATACAGAGCAGAAGGAGGCCAGTTGGCCCATCGAGTCTGCTCCCTACCTAAGCCCCCACCTCCACCCTATCCCCATAACACAGCTAACCTTTGGATACTAAGGGGCAATTTAGCATGGCCAATCCACCTAACCTGCACACCTTTGGGCTGTGGGAGGAAACCGGAGCACCTGGAGGAAACCTACATAGACATGAAGAGAATGTGCAAATGTCTGTAGGCTCCCTGTTATATTACTGAATTGTAATATAAATATTACTCTCTTGTCTTGCTGAGTTGTGTTGAATTCTGATGACAGTCAAAGCCTTCCAGATGATGACAAAATATTTATTGAGTAATAATATAATCTTGTGAGTTCTTTCACTTTAGCACTAGACAAATAAGTAAGTTTAGATTAAACTAATAATTATGATAATACACTACACTCTGATCGGATCACGCCTTCACTCTGGCTGTTCTCCACACACACTAACTAAAGAAAGAGTGGAAAACTCCTTATATAGCTCCTGTTAGTATTGCCATCTAGTGATCATCTGTCTGTACTTACTTTACATTAACTAAACATGTATTAACATACAGAGATCACTACGCTCCCCAATTGTTTAACTGAGAGAGACATAGGATTGAACGCTGAATCTTCTCGTCGCTATTGTTGAGCGTCAAGGTAATTTAATCTTTAAAGCAAACACATTGACAGAATAAAACAAATGAACACTATTTGCAAATGATTCATCGATAGATGTAATTGACCATTCAAACTGGCCTGTAGTTGATGTGCACCCATGTAATTTTAGATCCAAAAGGCGGAAATATTCATGATGTAAAATAATTTCTTTTTACAGTGTAGGGTACTGACATTTTATGTGAGACCTTTGTCTGCAAGAGTCAGTGTACTGATCCTGAAGTGCCACTTAATCTCAGGGGTGGAAAACAAAATGACGCATCACCTGAGGTTTGCATTGTGAAAGCGAGTACTTTAGAGCAACGCTTTACATTTTCAATGTGATTATAAACAGAAAATGCTGGAAAACCCAGCAGGTCTGCAGCGTCTGTGTAGTAAAGGAAACAGAGTTAATGTTTCGAATCCAATATGATTCCTCTTCAGAACTTTCATGCTGTCTGATCACTGTACACCACCAGGCCCTTGGGTAACAGTGTGCGAATAATTCAAAATATTCCCCTGAAACTTCTAATTCTCCAACTTTGGTATGAACTCAATTTCTTATGAATGTGCGAAGCATCTGTATGCAGATATCCCACTGTATAATTTAAGAGCCCCTGTCTATTTGAAAAATAAGTACATAGCTCTTCATTATTTCTGTGCTTATATGTTTTATTTAATCCTTCTTTTGCCTCCAGTAACAGCACTGTCACCTTTGTGTTATATCATTGCAATGTTGCTATGTGTTAATTGCTCCTCTTACACACAGCAACTACAATATATTTTCATAATGGGATATTGTCTGGAACTCAATTGTTAAAGCCACTAAACCAGGACAGGACAGACGCAAATTAGATTTCTTGGTTGGACTTTGCTGGGACCCAATGCGGGTACTGAGACTGCATGGGAGGGCAGGGGGACCACAGCAGCCAATTAAGAGGCTGCTGCCAACACCACCATTCAATTGGGTAGGGTGGCCTGGTTCTCCCCGCTGCCAGCCCAATCAGAGATCTGGCTGCCCTGCAGCCATGGCAGCACCAACAGATGAGTTGACCATTACTGAGGCTGCAGGGGGAATGAGAGGGCATTTCCATAAGTGAGGCACCCTCGAAGGGAAGGCCACAAAGTATTTATTTGTTGTGCCAAAGCCAAGTAGGCATGCCCCTTTAACTGTGTGTGTGTGGCGGGGGGGGGGGGGGGGGGGGTATTGAACCCTCCCCCGGGGTGGTCATTGCCAGTGGGGGCCCATTCTTCAAGACATTAAACCTCCAAAAACCAAGGTTTTTGCTTGGGGGCCAATGCTGTGAAGCTGACAGGCTCTCCATATGGCAGGGGAGCTGTGCAACCACCAGCAAACTTCTGGGCCCCATGGAAAATGGCCGTCAATCAGCCTTAATTGACTGTTTGCCTCTGGTCAGACAGGGCGCAATTCGCCAAAGTGTGGTAGCGAGCGGAACTGCTGCCAGCTTCCCGGCACTTGGCTTGGCGAGACCGTCGCCACAATACAATGTTAATTGGTCCCGTTAAGGAGGCCCCAGGGGCTTCACGCCACAAATGAAGGATCGGCAGCCAATTTGCAGGGACCGTGCTCGCCAGCCCACCGCTAACAAGGTCGAACAGCACTGGCACCATCCAACCCCATTCAGTTCGCAGCCATTGCACTGGGATGACCAGTCCCACGATTCAGGGATCTAGACCTGGGGAGGCTTTTGGAGGCAGTCAAGGTCAAGAGGGATGTCCTGTTCCCCCAAGAATCCTGAACGGTGAGCCACAGGGCAGCCAGTGCCGCCTGGGATGAAGTGGCCGCATCATCAGCTCGGGAAATGTGACCAGGAGGATTGGAAACAGTGCGCAAGGTCAACAACCTACCACCGGGCCGCATGGGTGACTTAACACCACCCCCCCGACGAGCCTGCACCTGGCATCACCCCCACCCAGCAAGGTGCCATGCCCTGGCCCGCCCATGCTGCCCCATCCCCAAACCCCACCCTGAAACATTCTCCCTCCCTCCCCAATTCCCCCTCCCCAACCATGCCCCCCCAAGATCCCCCCTCGTGTTGAAATACGGATGCGGCTAACGACGCCCTCACCATGTCTCCACAGGAGAAGCTGACCCACATTCGTCGGGAGAGGGCCCAGACTGGAGGTGGGGTGCCCCACCACCTTGAGGAACAGGCCCTGGAGGTTACGGGGATGGCCGAGGACAGAACGGTCATCAGCGCAGAGGTTGGTGTAATGTTCTTTGATTGGGCTGATGTTGAATCTTGATATTGTAATGTGAACAAAAAACATTAGACTATTTTATAAACAAAGTTATTTATTGCTAACACTGCACTAACAAATTACTAAAATGTCTAAGATTAATAAAGTTGGAAACACTGGTCTAACACTAACTTACACTAATATGTGATTGTTACAAATTCCTAACTAACGCCTTCTCCTGGAACACGGTGTGTCCGGGTCACGTGTCTACATACTCACACCACCTGGTGGCCGGATGCTGGAACTACAACAGTTATACATATATTATTATTTACATACAGATGATAGTACAGATGACAATCGACTTATCATCACAGTTGGATAACACCGCACAGGTGATGATCCATTGGGCCCCACCCAGATTGACTGTTACACGTGAGTTGTTGTTGCCATTCTGAACTATCCATCTCTCCCACTGACCACAAGTCCATTTTCCCGCAGGACATCCAGCCGACGACGCCGGCCATCCGGGGTTGTCCCCCCCACTCATCCATCCCCATGAGACCACCTCGGAGGAGAGTTCCAAGGATGCCACCAGCGATGCCTCACAGCTGTCAACCCCACCCTCCACCAGTTCAGAGACACACACCTCGGTGGGCAACGTTAGTGGACAGGCTCCTGTGACACACTCTGATGAGCACCACAAAGTTGCTGATGCACATCAGGTGGAGGCAGGAATGCCCAGGCAAGACAGCAGTCAGAGGTCTGCCGGATCCCGGGTCCCAGCTGTGTACCAGTCAAATGCTAAGTCTCTGGGCCAGGTTTACCCGGAGCTGATGCAGGTGTTAGGGAGCGGCTGGGACATTCAGAGGGAGGTGTCAGCGACACTCCAGCAGGTTCACAGCCGATTGCGATTGGAGGAGATGTCGCTGGCAAAGCGTAGCACCGAGGCCAACACTACTAGGGTGGTGACCGCAGTGGAGAACCTGGTGCACGATGTCGACAACATTAGTGAAGGTCAGCAAGGTGTGGCTCAGTCGGTGACAGCCAAGGCTGAGCTCCTTGACAGACTGTCCGACTCAATGGGGGACGTGACCCAGTACCAGGTGGACCTCGAAGAGGCACTGAGAGACATGTCCCGGTCTCAGATGGGAATGGTCGAGGCGCTGCGGAGAATGTCCCAGTTGCTGGTGGGCATTGCTGAGGTGCTGCAGAGCATGGCCCAGTCACTGGGTGGCATGTCCCACTCACTGAGGAGCATCACCGAGGGCGCCAACACCATGGTGGAGACATAGGGGGGCCGCCCGGGCTGGCAGAGACAGATGATGCAGGGGCAGCCAGGGCTCAATCCAACTGCCCCTCCATGCCAAGGTGAATCCCAGGGCCCTATGGGCACAGACTTGGAGGAGGGAGCACTGGGTGCCAAACGGGGCCTATACCATGGAGTGAGGACAGTGGCCATCAGCTCCCCCTGTGCTCCAACCCTCTGATGAGACTGCGTCTCAAGGTAAGCACAAGGGACAGGGCAGCACGGCTGTGCATGCGTCCCGGTCAAGTGTGCCGAGGCCCTCCGGCCCCAGAGTCCCCAGAGGACGTCCGCCAGGGGCATCGGAGGCCCACAGGACGTGGTAAGAAGCTGGCTGCCGTCACCTCAGATTTGCATCCAGGGGACACACCTCGTAGCAATGGTAGAGCAAGGAAGACTAAGCACGTCAGGGATCACTGAGGGCTCTGGAGGAGAGGGGTGAGGGGGCTGGGTAGGTAGGGAGTAAGGGGGGTTGAGGGGGTGGTGGGGAGTGTGGGACGGCACCATCGGGAGAGTGGGACAGTGTTGGACACTTGTGTAACATTAAAAAAGCCTTCACCACAACCAATATGACGCCTCTGTCACTTTCTTTCACAATGACCTCCGAACCCTTGCCCCATATTCCCAGGCATGGGGGGGTCACACCGCCTGCCCCTCCCTCAGACACACCGCGTGCAGGTGATGGGTGTGGCTGAGCACTCAGCAGACAGGCAGGGGTCAGACTAGGGCATAGATTGAGGAGCACCAGCGTTCAGCTCTCTGCGGGTTATCATCACCCCCCCCCCTTGCCCTCGACAGTGACCCGCTGACGGTGCTGGCACAGTCCCAGCAGCCTGGAGTGATGTGACACACACCCTGGGAGGGTGGGAAATGGGGGGAGGGGGGAGAGTAGCATTGACGGACCAGGCCACATCCTATGTGATCAGGCGAGTATGAGGGCCTTCCTGGCCCTCCGGGCTTGCTGGACCCAGGCTGCTGCCGCCTGTCCTGCAGCCTCCGGCTGGTCCTCCAGTTCCTCCCTGGGCACGTACTCCAGCCTCGACTAGTCGAGCGCCTCCTCATCACCCTCTTCCTTTTTTCCTCCTCGGAGGTGGCCACATATTCCTCATCCCCCACTTCCAGCATGTCACCCCGCTGCTGCTGTGCCAGATTGTGGAGGACACAGCAGCCCACCACAAAGCGGGCAGCCATCAGGGGGGTGTACTGCCAAGCGCCTCGAGAGCGGTCGAAGAATCTTAATTTGATTTGAAAATGAAATGAAAATGAAATGAAAATCGCTTATTGTCACAAGTAGGCTTCAAATGAAGTTACTGTGAAAAGCCCCTCGTCGCCACATTCCGACGCCTGTTCGGGGAGGCTGGTACGGGAATTGAACCGTGCTGCTGGCCTGCCTTGGTCTGCTTTCAAAGCCAGCGATTTAGCCCAGTGCTAAACATAGCCGATTTATTGTCACATGTACCGAAGTACAGTGAAAAGTATTTTTCTGCAGCCAAGGGAACGTACACTGTACGTACATAGTAGACAAAAAAGAATAATCGACAGAGAACATTGACAAACAGTACATCACCAAACAGTGATTGGTTACAGTGTGGAACAAGGGGCCAAACAAAGCAAATACATGAGCAAGAGCGACATAGGACATCGTGAATCGAAACCGCATTTTAAGCAGTCCGACGCACCACTTGGTGGCAGCCCGGTTGGCCACATGGGCCATGTTGTATCGGTCCTCCGCATCGGTCTTTGGCCTCCGTGCTGGCGACATTAGCCAGGTCGGTCCTCAGTGGGAAAGTGGGGCAGATCCTTATCCCCCCAGAGCCATCCGACCATCCGGGGTTGGTCCTCGAAGAGGCCGGGCGTGTCCGACTGCCCCAGGATGTAGCTGTCAGGCACACTCCCTGGGAAGCGTGCACACATGTGCATGATCTTACGGTGGTGGTCTCACATGAGCTGGATGTTCAGGGAGTGGAACCCCTTCCTATTGACATAGTGCACTCCCTGAGGCCCGGTTAGTGCAAGGCGGCATATGTGCAGTCTATCAGATCCTGGATCTGCAGCATCCCGGTGTTGGTGGAGAATCCTGCTGCCCGGGCATCTTGTTGGCCTTGGTCCATGTCAAATTTTATATAAGTTTCTGCCCGAGCAAACAGGACATCCGTGACCTGTCGGATGTACCTGTGGGCTGTAGCCTGAGGCATTCCACACAGGTCTCAGCTCAAACCCTGAAAGGTTCCCGAGATATAAATGTTTAGGGCTGGAGTGACCTTTAGGGTCACGAAGAACGGGTGTTCTCCTCCTCCACGTGGTGCCAAGTCCATGAGGACGTGGCACAGATGCCCCACCATCACCTTGTTGAGGCGGAGCATCCTGTGGCCTATGCTCTCCGTCATCTGTTGGAAAGACCAGCGACGCCTGGGCCGTCACAGGTCTCCCCCTCTGGGTCCCTCCGTCACCTGATGGGCGGCCGGGTCCTCAGGGTGTGGGGTGGAGTCTCTGTCGACGCTGCTGCCGCTGCCGTCCATGGCGCCTGGCCGTCCGGCCTACCAGCTGTACCACTGGGGCAAGTTCAGCCAGGTAGAAAGGAGTACAAAAATCGGATCCTGCATGACCAGTTTCTGGGAGGCAGCTTGATCGCGGGAGTCTCTTGGGGTGGCTCCTGTAAATTGGATGGAAATAGTGCTCAAGTGGTGATTATTGGTTTCTCGCCACGCTATGGTGGGATCCCGATTTTACCTATGTGAGGGGGCCGGTTGCATCACAAATGTTTTAGCACCTGGCGGGGTTCTCGTTTTTGGCATCCTACTATTCATCGTGCTCTCGATCGAGCAAAACAAGGTCACTGAATCGCTGCCATTCCTGCCACTAGGGTATCTGTTGATGGGTGCAAACATGTGAGGCCCCCCTCCCTGCACCTTTAGCTGCCACTTTCCTGCCCCTCCCATCTCCCATCCCATTCAGCGGGTCTAGAGCAGGGTGAAGACGAGGAAGCTAAACCTGCTCTCAATGCCCCTGGGCTAGGGGGAGGTAGCAGGAAATATCAGGCAAGGTTGACATTCCTTGATCATTATCCAGTGAACCACCTTGAAAAGAGAAGAAATGAACTTGGCAGATTCACAGATGTTTGCGAAGTACTGAAAGGCAACTGACAGTGCCTTTCATAGAGAAGGGATCAAAATTGAGAGGTGGAGAAAATGAAAAAGAATGTCGGTAAATATTTGTTCAAAAATACCAGATTTAATATTGCAAGTTATTAAATGCATCCTGACAAACATAACATAGTTCTCCTTTCAAACTGGAGTAGTGTTTGAAATACATTTTCATCAAGACTGCCTAGTTAACCTGCAACTTAAAACACATGTACAAGAGCAGTAGGAATGTGTATCCGTTAGTTGACATTTACTGAAGGGTAGTAACCTTTTCCTGTTTTTACCTGCGGCTCAAAATCTGGGGCAGGATTCTCCGTTTTAGCGGCAGAGTGTTGACCCCATCGTAAATGCCGGAGAGTTTACGACGGAGTCATCTGGCCGCTAGGAGCAACGATCCCCCAACCCACAGGGGGCCAGCAGGGCGCTGGAGCGCTTCACGCAGCTCCAGCTGCCGATACGGGCCCCAGCATGGCTGGCGCGGGTCCGCGTATGCGCGTGGGTTGCCGTCTCCGCGCGGGCCCCCACGCAACATGGTGGAGACCTACAGGGGCCCGGCGCAGAGGAACATAGGCCCCCCCCCTGGAATTAGCCCGCCCACTGAGCAGTAGCCCCCGATCGTGAGCCTGGCCACCGTGGAGGTCCTCCCCGGAGTCAGATCCCCCCTCCCCCCCGCCAGGACGGCCCCCTTAGCCACAACGCTGAGGTTCCGCCGGGTAGGGCCACACGTGAACGACGCCGGCAGGACGCGGCGGAACTCGGCAGGCACTCGGCCCGTCGAGCGCAGAGAATCGGCGGCCTGATGTCGGAGTGGCGTGGCGGGACTTGTGCCCACCCCCACCCCCCCGGAGATTCCCCGACCCGGTGCAGGATCGGAGAATCCGCCCCTGTTGTTTTGTTCTTGCAGGTTATCAATTATGGTTGGAGGTTTGTTTGACCTCCCACCTTGAACCACCCTGTCCAATCAAGCATTCCCTTGCCTCACTTGCAATATATAATGGTTATAACACAAAAGGAGGCCATTTGGTCCATCAGCTCTCTGTAAAAATAATTCAAACAGCCCCACTCCTCCACCCATTGCCTGTAACCCTGTTAATTTCTTCTCATCAGGTACTTATGCAATTCTCTTCCCATGATTGAATCTGCCTCCACCACGCGATCAGGCAGTGTATTCCAGATCATAAGTGCGGATGGATTCACTTTGGAGCATCCGCGATGCTGAGGAAGTTATGGATAGCACATGCAGTGAGTTGGTCACACCGCAGATTAAAATTACTGAGGCAGATAGGGAATGGGTGACCAACAGACAGAGGAAGAGTAGGAAGGCAGTGCAGGGATCCCCTGCGGTCATCTCCCTCCAAAACAGATTTACCGTTTTGGAAACTGTTGGGGGAGATGGCTCACCAGGGGAAGGTGGCAGCAGCCAGGTTCATGGCACCGTGGCTGGCTCTGCTGCACAGAAGGGCGGGAAAAAGAGTGGCAGAGCTATAGTGATAGGGGATTCAATTGTAAGGGGAATAGACAGGCGTTTCTGCGGACGCAAACGAGAATCCAGGTTGGTATGTTGCCTCCCTGGTGCAAGGGTCAAGGATGTCTCGGAGCGGCTGCAGGGCATTCTGGAGGGGGAGGGTGAACAGCCAGCTGTCGCGGTGCATATAGGCACCAACGATATAGGTAAAAAACGGGATGAGGTCCTACAAGCTGAATTTAGGGAGTTAGGAGTTAAACTAAAAAGTAGGACCTCAAAGGTAGTAATCTCAGGATTGCTACCAGTGCCACGTGATAGTCAGAGTAGGAATGACAGGATAGCTAGGATAAATACGTGGCTTGAGAGATGGTGCAAGAGGGAGGGTTTCAAATTCCTGGGACATTAGGACCGGTTCTGGGGGAGGTGGGACCTGTACAAATCGGACGGTCTGCATCTGGGTGGGACCGGAACCAATGTTCTCGGGGGTGTGTTTGCTAGTGCAGTTGGGGAGGGTTTCAACTAATGTGGCAGGGGGATGGGAACCGATGTAGGAAGTCAGTGGGGACGGAAACAAAAGGCAGGAAGGGAGAGTGTGTAAAGCATGACCAGAGAAAGCAGGGCAGAGAGCAAGGAAAGTCTACATTAAACTGCATTTATTTCAATGCAAGGGGCCTGATGGGCAAAGCAGATGAACTCAGGGCATGGATGGGCACATGGGACTGGGATATTATAGCTATGACTGAAACATGGCTAAGGGAGGGGCAGGACTGGCAGCTCAATGTTCCGGGGTACAGATGCTATAGAAAGGATAGAACAGGAGGTAAGAGAGGAGGGGGAGTGGCGTTTTTGATTAGGGAGAACATTACGGCAGTACTTAGAGGGGATATATCCGAGGGTTCGCCCACTGAGTCTATATGGGTGGAACTGAAAAATAAGAAGGGAGAGATCACCTTGATAGGACTGTACTACAGGCCCCCAAATAGTCAGCGGGAAATTGAGGAGCAAATATGTAAGGAGATTACAGATAGCTGCAAGAAAAATAGGGTGGTAATAGTAGGGGACTTTAACTTTCCCAACATTGACTGGGACAGCCATAGCATTAGGGGCTTGGATGGAGGGAAATTTGTTGAGTGTATTCAGGAGGAATTTCTCATTCAGTATGTGGATGGACCGACTAGAGAGGGGGCAAAACTGGACCTCGTCTTGGGAAATAAGGAAGGGCAAGTGACAGAAGTGTTAGTGAGGGACCACTTTGGGACAAGTGACCATAACTCCATTAGTTTTAAGATAGCTATGGAGAATGATAGGTCTGGTCCAAGAGTTAAAATTCTTAATTGGGGCAAGGCAAATTTTGATGGTATCAGACAGGAACTTTCAGAGGTAGATTGGGGGAGACTGTTGGCAGGCAAAGGGACGGCTGGTAAATGGGAGGCTTTTAAAAATGTGTTAACCAGGGTTCAGGGTAAGCACATTCCCTTTAGAGTGAAGGGCAAGGCTGGTAGAAGTAGGAAACCCTGGATGACTCGAGATATTGAGACTCTAGTCAAAAAGAAGAAGGAGGCATATGACGTACATAAACAACTGGGATCAAGTGGATCCCTTGAAGAGTATAGAGATTGTCGAAATAGAGTTAAGAGGGAAATCAGGAGGGCAAAAAGGGGACATGAAATTGCTTTGGCAAATAATGCAAAGGAGAATCCAAAGAGATTCTACAGATACATAAAGGGGAAAAGAGTAACTAGGGACAAAGTAGGGCCTCTTAAGGATCAACAAGGACATCTATGTGCAGAGCCACAAGAGTTGGGTGAGATCCTGAATGAATATTTCTCATCGGTATTCACGGTGGAGAAAGGCATGGATGTTAGGAAACTAAGGGAAATAAATAGTGATGTCTTGAGAAGTGTGCATATTACAGAGGAGGAGGTGCTGGAAGTCTTAAAGCGCATCAAGGTAGATAAATCCCCGGATGAAATGTATCCCAGGATGTTGTGGGAGGCTAGGGAGGAAATTGTGGGTCCCCTAACAGAGATATTTGAATCATCGGCAGCCACAGGTGAGGTGCCTGAAGATGAATTCCCTGATGAAATGTATCCCAGGATGTTGTGGGAGGCTAGGGAGGAAATTGCGGGTCCCCTAACAGAGATATTTGAATCATCAGCAGCCACAGGTGAGGTGCCTGAAGATTGGAGAGTGGCGAATGTTGTGCCCTTGTTTAAGAAGGGCAGCAGGGAAAAGCCTGGGAACTACAGACCGGTGAGCCTAACGTCTGTAGTAGGTAAGTTACTAGAAGGTATTCTGAGAGACAGGATCTACAAGCATTTAGAGAGGCAAGGACTGATTCGGGGCAGTCAGCATGGCTTTGTGCGTGGAAAATCATGTCTCACAAATTTGATTGAGTTTTTTGAGGGGGTGACCAAGAAGGTAGATGAGGGCAGTGCAGTAGACGTTGTCTACATGGACTTTAGCAAAGCCTTTGACAAGGTACCGCATGGTAGGTTGTTGCAGAAGGTTAAAGCTCACGGGATCCAGGGTGAGGTTGCCAATTGGATTCAAAATTGGCTGGACGACAGAAGACAGAGGGTGGTTGTAGAGGTTTGTTTTTCAAACTGGAGGCCTGTGACCAGTGGTGTGCCTCAGGGATCGGTGCTGGGTCCACTGTTATTTGTGATTTATATTAATGATTTAGATGAGAATTTAGGAGGCATGGTTAGTAAGTTTGCAGATGACACCAAGATTGGTGGCACAGTGGATAGTGAAGAAGGTTATCTAGGATTGCAACGGGATCTTGATCAATTAGGCCAGTGGGCCGACGAATGGCAGATGGAGTTTAATTTAGATAAATGTGAGGTGATGCATTTTGGCAGATCGAATCAGGCCAGGACCTACTCAGTTAATGGTATGGCGCTGGGGAGAGTTATAGAACAAAGAGACAAAGAGATCTAGGAGTACAGGTTCATAGCTCCTTGAAGGTGGAGTCGCAGGTGGACAGGGTGGTGAAGAAGGCATTCGGCATGCTTGGTTTCATTGGTCAGAACATTGAATACAGGAGTTGGGACGTCTTGTTGAAGTTGTACAAGACATTGGTACGGCCACACTTGGAATACTGTGTGCAGTTCTGGTCACCCTATTATAGAAAGGATATTATTAAACTAGAAAGAGTGCAGAAAAGATTTACTAGGATGTTGCCGGGACTTGATGGTTTGAGTTATAAGGAGAGGCTGGATAGACTGGGACTTTTTTCCCTGGAGCGTAGGAGGCTTAGGGGTGAGCTTATAGTGGTCTATAAAATAATGAGGGGCATAGATAAGGTAGATAGTCAACATCTTTTCCCAAAGGTAGGGGAGTCTAAAACTAGAGGGCATAGGTTTAAGGTGAGAGGGGAGAGATTCAGAAGGGCCCAGAGGGGCAATTTCTTCACTCAGAGGGTAGTGAGTGTCTGGAATGGGCTGCCAGAGGTAGTAGTAGAGGCGGGTACAATTGTGTCTTTCAAAAAACATTTAGATAGTTACATGGGTAAGATGGGTATAGAGGGTTATGGGCCAAGTGCGGGCAACTGGGACTAGCTTAATGGTAAAAACTGGGCGGCATGGACTGGTTGGGCCGAAGGGCCTGTTTCCATGCTGTAAACTTCTATGATTCTATGATTCTATAACAACTTGCTGAATTTTTAAAAAATGTTCAGTTGCTTTTGGTTCATCTGTCAATCACCTTAAATCTACATCCTTGGCCTTCATTGCAGGAGGACTTGAGTTCAGGAGCAAGGTTGCCTTACTGCAACTGCACAGGGCCCTGGTGAGACCACATCCAGAGTATTGTGTGCCGTTTTGATCTCCCTTTCTGAGAAAGGAAATGCTTGTCAGAGGGAGTGTAGCGAAGGATACCAGGCTGATTCCTGGGATGGCAGGATTGCATGAAGAGAGATTAGGTCTGTGTTCATTGGAGTTCAGAAGAATGAGAGGGGATCTAATTGAAACATATAAAATTCTGACAGATCTGGACAGACTGGAAGCAGGAGGGGATCTAAAACAAGGAGCGGGATTCTCCCAACCCTGGGCCAGGTCGGAGAATCCCGGCGACCGGGCCACGCCGCCACGACGGCGGCATGTTTGGCGCGGCGCCGGTCGCGGGCCGCTCTACGCGGCCGGTCCGCCGATTCTTGGCCCAGGATGGGCCGAGCGGCCGCAGTTAAAACGCTGAGTCCTGCCGCAGCCGGCGGGAACTCTGCGTGCAAGGGTCGGGTGGTGGCCTGTGGGAGGAGGGGGGGGGGGGGGGGGGGGGGGGGGAGGGGA
The DNA here is from genome assembly GCF_047496885.1 of Scyliorhinus torazame. Classification (NCBI taxonomy): domain Eukaryota; kingdom Metazoa; phylum Chordata; class Chondrichthyes; order Carcharhiniformes; family Scyliorhinidae; genus Scyliorhinus; species Scyliorhinus torazame. Next base: position 247,400,691 of record NC_092708.1, read on the forward strand.
GGCTCCGACCCCGGGGGGGGGGGCCTCCGTTGCGGCCTGGCCCGCGATCGGGGCCCACCAATCGGCAGGCCATCCTCTCTGTCCCCCGGCCTCTTTTCCTACGCGCCGGCCCCTGTACTTCTGCGCCAGGGGGCCGGTGCTTTGAAGGAGGCCACTGCGCATGCGCGCATTGGCGCCGGCGCCACAGCGCATGCGCAGATCCCGCGGCGCACAGTTCGCGCCTGGATCGGCAGCTGGAGCGGCATGAACCGCTTCAGCACCATGCTGGCCCCCTGTAGGGGCCAGAATTACTCCTGGCAGCGGCCCGAGCACGCCATCGTAAAAGGCGACGGTGTTTACGACGGCGTGGACCCCCTGCCGCGGGATGGAATGTAGACCATTTAGGACTGCGGTGAGGAAAAACGTCTTCACTTAGAGGGCGGCGAACCTATGGAATTCTCTACCATAGAAGGCTGTGGAGGCCAAATCACTGAACATATTTAAGAAGTAAGTAAATAGATTTCTAGACTCTAAAGGTGTCAAGGATGTGGAGAGAGCGCTGGAGTATGGTATTCAGATGGAGGATCAGCCATGATCTTATTGAATGGCAGAGCTGGCTCAAAGGGTTGAATGGCCTACTCCTACTCCTACTCCTACTCCTACTCCTGCTCCGACTTTCAATGTCCCTATGTCATCTGGTTGTTGAGACATCCACGGAAGACAA